>NC_092389.1:31089292-31392247 GCF_030028105.1 Mobula birostris | reverse complement strand
AAAACAAGAGAGCTGGGAATGTGGGTCTAATTTTGTTTTTACTTTAAACGAGGTGTGTATATACCACATGGTAGCATGATGACATATGTAATTTACGTATTTTTACATACAACCCATAATGCATTATTTAAACAAACAAAGAATGTTTAATCAACAATATATTTATAATATTACTCAAATATTAAATGTGCAACACTCTTAGCTGTTTGGCTGTACACTCCAACTCAATATAGAATGCATCTCAACTTATACACATTATATTATATAATATAGCTGCTATATAGACATCCACAGCAAAGTAAATTTTAAATTGCCCTATTCAGGTCTAAATATTTACTGTAATTGCTGTGGAGGATTTCTTACTCTTGTGGGATAACATCTTTCCTGACAAGGGAGGTCACTCTGCTTGGCAGATGCGATTAGCGGCTGTGAAAGCAATCTCAGGTTCTGGGGCCTCCTCTGTGGTGGTTGCAGGAGTTGATTCTGAGATTGCTGAAAGTGGTTCTGACAACTCTGGACACCTTGTTTCGGGTTTTCTCTTTGGATCTATGTTGATCTCTCTCTCTCCCGGTCCCAACTTCTTTCTCCTTCATTATCTTGTTCTTGATCCCTTTCTCAGTCACGCTCCCTCTCTTTATCCTTGATTTTCTCATGACCTCTATTATGGTGTCACTCATAGTCTCGATCACGCTCATGCTCACTTTTCGCTCCTTTTTTTTCTTTTACCCCTTCTTTCTTTCATGCTATTTTCTTCTTCTAGTTTGTGCATCTTGATCTTGGGAAGGTGCATTTAGTTCACTAGAGCATTCTCATATTAATCCTTCTATTGCTCCCTTTACAATCTGATCTCTCCTTTCGGTTTCCTTGTCCACACATCATCTGACAAATCCTCTGTTTTTGCATCCCCATTCACTCCTTTGTTTTTGGCCTTCCATTCATCCAGCTAGGATTTGGTCTTTGCATCTACTTTTACCAGCAGCTTTTTGGCTCCCATTTGAAGTTCATGCAATAACCTTATTGCACACAGAGTAGAGTCTGGTTCTTTGTGCTCATAAAAGCCGAATGTTTGCAACTTTTCTGAAGCTCCTTGAATTCTCTTCCAGATTAAAACCAAGCCACATTTCACAAGTAATTGCCCGATTAACCTGTCAGAAGCTTTTTCAGATACGTTGCCTATAGCAACTGTTGTAGTCGGGCCACTGCTTTCATCACTGTCACGGTCTCTTTGAGCAGCACAGTCCTTCCGTGGTCCAATATGCTTTCCAATCAGAGGCACAGACGTTGGCACCAACACCTGTTTGCTCTCTGTTGGGCAACAGTTCATGTTGTACAGCATGGACCCAGTTGTGGCATCATTCAGTACCTTTCTTAACTTGCATTCAGTTGATCCTTTTGCAGAGGATGTAGATACAAATGACAGATGGATCTCCAATCAAATTGTAGTTGTCTCAGCCACTCATGCACCCACAATGCTGGTGCTCCTGTTTTACCACATATAAGACCAATGTGGCTTGTTGGCTGTTGTATTTCACTGTTACAAACATTATTCCCACAGAATGTTATCTTTTCTCTAGTATAAGTTCTTAGTTGGATATCTTCAGTATCTTTGGAATGCCCCTCATACTCATTTTATGAAATGGCTGGAACAGTCAAGCCAGTGTCCAATTCCATTTTAATTAGTTTGCTGTCCACTTCTAGTTTAAGCCATATTTCTTGTCTATTGTTAGTTTGCAGATCTCAAGGCTCCTCAGTCGTGTGTCACTCTCATCAACAACAGCATGCAGATTAGTGCTCTTTTTGAAACTGCGACTTGACTTTTTATCTTGTTCTGTTCCCTGTTCAGTTCATTTATTGTTGTCTGCCTGACACACTCTTTATACGTATCCTACTTTGTTGCATTTGGATACTGATTGTGGATGATCAGCCATGATCACAGTGAATGGTGAACTGGCTCGAAGGGCCAAATGGCCTACTCCTGCACCTATTGTCTATTGTCTATTTTCTGAAAGTTTTGCCTTTAAATCTGGATTGGTCTGGTGTATGTGAGCCCCTGGCACAACGGTAACACAATTTGTTCTGCCAGTCCAGCTTCTGTTTAGACGTTGCAAGCTTGTTCATGCCCACTTTCGCTCCTGACTGCAACTCAATTAAATCTCTGTCTGCTGTTTCCATTGATACAGCTATTTGAACTGCTCTAAGTTATGCTTCAATTAGCAGCCATTTTTGAATGCTTTCTTGTAAGATTCTACAAACTAAATAATCTCTCAGTGCATTATTAAGCCCATTACTGAACTGGCAATGCTCAGACAACTTCAATTCAGCCATGAATGCTGAAATGGACTTGTCTTCATTTTGATTCCATTTATTGAACCTAAATCGTTCTGCAATCATCAATGGTTTTTGGTTTAAATGTTCTTGGATTACTTTCACAATATCAGCAAAACTCATTTTGGCTGGTTTGGTTGGAGCAATCAAATTCCTAAACAAACTGTATGCCTCTAAACCCAATGCACTCAGTAAAACCGATACTCTTTTTTCATTGGCTATTTCCTTTGCCTCAAAATACTGCTCATTTAGCTCAGTATACATGAGCTAGTTATCTGTTGAAAAATCGAACGTGTCTATGTCTCCGATGTATTGAGTATTTCTGCTTGTTTTTATGATTATTATCACCCAGTACTCACTGTTTATGAACCTGTGAAATCTACCATTTTCTTCCCTTTTTTAACTCAACAGTCTCTGTCCATTCCTGAAGAAACACATGCTGTACTGTTTTTTTCAATCAACAGTTTCTAGCAGATAGTCATCTCAGATTTGCCTAAAATATATTCGTCACCACTGTTATGTTTTGTAACTCCAAAACATAAAAATTATGTAACCCTCAGGTTCAGCCAGCAGCGTTAGTCTAGGGAAGACAGTCTCTGGCCCCACCAAACTTGTGAAATCTGAGGTGTAAAACCTCTTGTTTGTCTGGATGCTGCATGATGTGTTACCCTGTTACAAAACAGCAGCACAAAATAACAAACAGTGCATCACATGCAATTAAATGATTGAGTGTTATAATTCTTAATTTGACCAGAGGATTAGTAAAGAAAAACAAAAAAAAAAGGGTCTATTTTAATGAAACAGTCTAATGTGCACGTTGGAGTTCATGGTTTCCCTTCTGGTGGTCCTCCATCCATTTCCCCGGGGTTTCATCAACTCCTGGCCCCACTCCAAGTGCACTCCTTTCAGGCATCTTCCCTGTTCATCTTCTGCTGAACAAAAGACCTAGAACAACTTGCTCTCAGGCACACAACAAGAAAAAAAACATTCCCTTCATTGGACGGTGCACATTCCAAAGCCCCCATTATCTCTAGTCATAACCCAAACACTGCTACTACGGAACAACCTTTACATTAGCAGTGAAAGCTTTCCCAGGGCGTTACACTTTCTCCACCCCCAAATTTAGACATGTCCTCATGACTTCGAGATAATTTGCCAACCATTCCTGCAAAGCACAAAGTCCAACCCAGGTGTAAAGTGCAGTGACATCACTCCCCAAAGCAGTAGGTGCCACATTCTGTTCCCCTAGTGCTACAGAGGTCAACCTATCTGTTGGTCTCCTGATTCTTTGAGACCTGCATACGCCCTCATCTACCTCTTCATGTTCTGAAAGTACGGGGGATATTTCTGGTCTACATGGCGAGGCCTCCCCCGGTCTATCACTTGTGCCCTCCTGCAACTCAGAACCCTCTGTCCTTGTCTGAGCCCCACTTCATCTCTTGCAGGGTCCCGCTGAACCCCAGGCTGTCAACAGATAGCCCCCCCACCCCCGCGTGTTTCACCTGACTCAATGTGAGAAGCCTTGGGAATCTCTTCATTAATCAGTGGGCAGTTAGCAAAAGGCAGCATATACCATACCTCCATGTTCTCATCCTCTGAATCAGTAACCCAGTCAGGGGCAGGGGCTGATCTAATCTCTCCTGCTGTTGGTCCGTCAGTCACTCCAGGTCGTCACAGAGCTCTCTTACTAGGTGTAAGCTCCAGGTTGGGCTCTGGGTCAACCTGCACCTCTTGTCCCAGAGGTGGTTCCAATGGAGAACCTTGACAGGCCCATTCCCATCCTCTGGTTTCACCCAGAAAACCAGTAGGTTTGGCATTTGACTCTCTACTACATAGGGTGTAGCCACCCTGTGGTCAGCCAACTTCCCAGGCAGCCCCAAATTCCTTATGAGGTCTCAGTCTCCTGGCAGGAGTTGGGAGAACCTAACCTTTTGATCATACCTCCCCTTGTTTCCACGGTTCTGCTTGGCAGCTGTGACTCCAGCTAATTCATAAGCCTTTTTCAGCTCCCTTCTCATATCAGACACATACTTCAGATAAGTCTTCGGTGGTAGGTCACCCTCATCAGTCACAAAACAAAGGTCGATGGGCAACCTCGCCTCGCGCCCAAATATCAGATAATATGGCGAGCGCCCGGTAGCTTCATTTCATGAGCCGCTGTAACAGTGAACCAGATGCCCAATATGTTGACTCCACCTGCTCTCCTTGCTGATCTCCAGGGTCCCGAGCATGTCTAGCAAGGTCTGATTAAACCTCTCGGGCTGGGGATCACCCTATGGATGATAGGGCATGGTCCTCAACTTCTCAACTCCAAACGTGCCCAGTAATACATGGATGAGTCTGCTCTCAAAATCCCATCCCTAGTTACTATGTATCCACCTGGGAAGGCCATAATACATGAAAGACTTCTCCCATAACACTTTGGCCACCGTATGCATCGAATGCAGTATTCTTCAACCTCCGACTTCATTCGGGGCCAGTAATACCGGTTTCTGAGCAATCCATAGGTCTTTTCAACCCCCAAGTGTCCAGAATCATCATGAAGTGACTTCAACACAATCCTCCGATACTTCTCGGGCAGAGCCAGCTGGCAACGCCAAGGTCGGTCCGGGGGTGACGTGACCTGGTATAGGATTCCGTTCCTCAACTCCAATCTGGGCCATTCTCTCAGTAATAGAGGCACCGCAGCGTGTTTTGTCTTCTCAGCTTGGGCCATGTCTCCCTTTTCAACCACAGACCAAGTAGTGCCAATGCCTGGGTCATCTCACCGAGCAGCTGCCACTTCCCTAGAGCTCAATTTCAGTAACTGGTTTGTCTTCAGAGTAGTCAGGTTCCAGTAAACTTGTGGAATGGTGTCATCAGAAGCTCCCAATTGATCTACTGCTCAGTCCTGCCCTTGCCTTCCATCTGCGCTCACGGCCATGGCAAACCGGCACATGGCTTTCACCCCCGGGGAAGGAGCGCTCTCCCTCTCCAGCCCTTCATGGGCATGTTGGGACAAAGCCTCAGAGTCAATGTTCCTGCTTCCCGGCCAGTACTCCAGGCTGAAATCATAGGCAGACAACGCTGCCAACCATCGATGGCCTGTGGCATCCAGTTTTGCAGAGGTCAGTATATAAGTTAGGGGATTATTCTCTGCCCTCATCTCAAACTTGACACCATAGAGGTAGTCATTCAACTTATCCACCATAGCCTATTTCAACGCCAGAAACTCCAACTTGTGCGTGGGATAGTTTTTCTCAGAAGGTGACAGACTCCGGCTGACAAACGCAACAGGTCTCAACCCAGTGTCCTGATCCTGATACAGGACATCTCCCAAGCCCTCTCTGCTGGCATCCGTATGCAGTACATACAGCAACCGGGGGTCTGCAAAAGCCAGCACAGGCGCCTGGGTCAGCGTCTCCTTCTAATCAGAACCCAAACGTTACTGCTATAGAACAGCCATTTCATTAGCAGTGAAACCTTTCCCAGGGTGTTACACTTAATTGAAAGGAAAACAAGAGAGCCAGGAATACTTTGTTTCTACTTTAAGCGAGGCGTGCACATATCATATGGTGGTGTGATGATATATGCAATCCATGTAATTTTGCATATAGCCCTTAATGGATTATTTAAACAAAGAATGCTTAATCATCAATATATTTACAATATTACTCAAATACTAAATACACAACAAAGCCTAGAAAGTGATGGATACAGCCCAGTCCATCTCAGGCCATCCCTTCCCATCACTGAGCATATTTGCGCATAGCGGTGTCACAAGAAAGTAGCATCTATCATCAAGGACCCCACTATCCAGGCCATGCTCTTTTCTCGCTATTACCATTAGGTAGGAGGTCCAGGAGCCTTAGGTTCCACAGCATCAGGTCCAGGAACAGTTATTACTCTACAACCATGAGGCTCCTGAATCAGCATGGATAACTTCACTCACTACAACTTTGATTCTGCAGCCTAACGACTCACTTTCAAGGACTCTACAACTCATGTTCTCAGTATTATTTGGTGATTTTTTTTTTGCACATTTTCTCTTCTTTTGCACAGTGGTTGTTTGTCAGTATTTATGTATAGTTTTCCATAAATTCTATTGTAAGTTTTTCCTGTAATTGGCTACTGGAAAATGAGTCTCAGGCTAACCTATAGTGACATATATACTGTATATAGTTTATTTAGCAATACAACACAGGGTAGGCCCTTCTAGCTCTTTAAGCAACACTGCCCAAGTAATCCCCAATAGCCCCGATTTAACCCTAACCTAATCTACAAAAACCAATTAACCTACCTGGTACATCTTTAGACTGTGGGAGGCAACTGGAGCAATTGGGGAAAACCCATGGATTCCAGGGAGAGGACGTACAGAGATTCCTCACAGAAGATGCTGGAATTGGACTGTGAACTCCTATGCCATGAGCTGCAATCGTGTTGCATTAACCACTAAGCTACCATGGCTCCTTATGTATATTTACTTTCGTAATAAATTTACTTTGACTTTGACTTGATTTTAACACTCTGTAAAGAAAATTACAACTTAATCCCTTTTAATAAATCCTGCTTTAATATTATGTCCTCTTGCTTTTGATATCCCCACTGCAGGAAAAAGATTCTGACTTTCTGTTCAATTTACTTCTCCCATAATTTTCTATACTTCTATCAGGTCACCTCTCAGCCCCCTTGTCTCTGGGGAAAACAAGCTTTTTCAGTCTCTTTCCATAACTAAAGTCCTCCAAACCAGTGCAACCATATCCCTCCTATCGTCATTGTGACTATCCCTCGAGGTTGAGGATGATGGTCTTCATTCTGTTGATCTACTTATGGGCTCTCAGGTGGCTTATGAGTCCAATCTTGGCTTTGAAAGTTCTTCCGCATTCAGGACAGGTAGTTCCAGATGTCAGATCGGGCTTTGGTTGTCGCTGCCTTTCTTTCCATTTTCTTCTCTTTTCTTCTAATTCTGCACGTCTGTTGGCTTCGGAAGTTGCTGTTCCTTCTCAGATAATGGCTTGCCAGAGTTTCCTGTCTTTGGCGTTGGTTTCCCAGTTGTTGATGTTGATGTTACATTTCTTCACGGCCTCCTCTACTGTAAAGATGAAGCCACACTCAGGTTGGAGGAACAACACCTTATATTCCGTCTGGGTAGCCTCCAACCTGATGGCATGAACATCGACTTCTCTGGCTTCCGCTGATGCCCCACCTCCCCCTCATACCCCATCTGTTACTTATTTTTATACACACATTCTTTCTCTCACTCTCCTTTTTCTCCCTCTGTCCCTCTGACTATACCCCTTGCCCATCCTCTGAGTCCCCCCCCACCGTCTTTCTCCCTCGGCCTCCTGTCCCATGATCCTCTCATATCCCTTTTGCCTATCACCTGACCAGCTCTTGGCTCCATCCCTCCCCCTCCTGTCTTCTCCTATCATTTTGGATCTCCCCCTCCCCCTCCAACTTTCAAATCCCTTACTCACTCTTCCTTCAGTTAGTCCTGACGAAGGGTCTCGGCCTGAAACGTCGACTGCACCTCTTCCTAGAGATGCTGCCTGGCCTGCTGCGTTCACCAGCAACTTTTATGTGTGTTGCTTGAATTTCCAGCATCTGCAGAATTCCTGTTGTTTACATTTCTTCATGTTGGCTTTCAAGATGTCTTTGAATCTCTTCTGCTGTCTGCCTTTTTTACGTTTGTCTTCTTTAAGCTGGGAGTAGAAGATTTATTTCAGCAGACATTCGTCTTTCATCCGAACAACATGACCGCTCCATCTTAGTTGGTTCCTGATGATGTAAGCTTCAACGCTTGTTGTTTTTGCTTCATTTAGCATACTGACATTGATTTGTCTATCTTCCCAGCTGATATTTAAGATGTTTCGAAGACAGCGTTGATGGAACTTTTCAAGTGCCTTCAGATGTCGTTGGTATGTTGTCCAGGTTTCTGATGCATACAGGAGCGTTGGGATTGCCACTGCTTTGTACACTAACATTTTGGTGTCTGTTCCGATGTCACGATCATGAAAGACTCTTGTTCGGAGACATCCAAAAGCTGCTCCAGCACATTTAAGACGATGTTGGATCTTGTCATTAAGGTCAACATTGGAGGGGAGGTGACTTCCAAGATACGGAAAGTGGTCCAGGTTTTCCAGGGTTATTTCGCCAAGTTGAATTGATGGCTCTATCTGATTCGTCTCAGTTGGTGACAGTTGATAGATGATCTGAGTCTTCTTGGAATTGATGGCAAGTCCAAGTTTTGTGTATACACGGTTGAAGGCAGTCAGAATCTGTTGTAGGTGGTTTTCTGAAAGAGCTGCAACACTGTTGTCATCTACGTATTGGAACTCGATGAGGGAATTCGTGGACGTCTTCGTTTTGGACTTGAGACGGGCAAGATTGAAAAGTCTGCCATCTGTTCTGTAGACAATTTTGACTCCTGGGAGTAGGTTGTTCTTGATAATGTGGATGATTGTCACAATAAAGATGGTGAACAAAGTTGGGGCAATCATGCATCCCTGTTTTACTCCTGATCTAACTTGAAAAGGCTCACAGTTACTGTTGCTGACCATGACTGTGGCAAACATGCCATCGTGGAGGAGCCTCAGGATTCAAATGTACTTTTCAGGGCATCCATAGGTGGACAGGACATCCCATAGCAGTTCACTTGATACCGAGTCAAAGGCTTTGGTGAGGTCGATGAATACCATGTACAAAAAGGTTGAAGTTGTTCACGACATTTTTCTTGCAGTTGTCGCATTGTGAAGATCATGTTGATTGCTCCATGTGATGGTCTAAAACCGGCTTGTGTCTCCGGAAGGATCTTCTCGGCTAAAGACTTGAACCGGTTGTTCATGATGCGGGTGAGGATCTTTCCTGCTGTTGCTAACAGGGAAATTCCACAATAGCTTCCACATTCGAATCGATCGCCTTTCCTTTTGTAGATGGTAACATTTGCTGAGTCTCTAAAGTCTGCTGGTACGTCTTCATTTATCCAGATCTTGATGAGAAGTTGATGCAGTTGATAATGTAGTGGATTACCTCCAATTTTGTAGACCTCGGCTGGTATTCCATCGGGTCCAGCAGCCTTGTTTTTTTTTGAAGGTTTTGATGGCTTCCTTGACTTCTTCAAGTGTTGGTATTTTGCCTAGGGAGTCGTCAATGGGCTGTTTTAGAATGTTGTTAATCACATTCCTGTCAAATGAGATGGCTCTATTTAGAAGATCTTCAAAGTGCTTCCTCCATCTAGAATTGATGTCAGCATTGCTCTCCAGGATGGTTGAGCCATCTTTGCTTTTGAGAGGGGCTTGACTGTGAGTGGATGGGCCAAAAATAGCAGTTGCGTTGAAAAATCCTCGAGTGTTGCTGGCGGCTGCTAGTTGTTGGATTTCCTGAGCTTTCTTCCTCCACCATTGGTTTTTCAGGTTTTGGGTGCTCTTCTGGACTGCAGCCTTGCATTCCTGATAGCGATTCTTTTTGGTAGCCAATTGTTGGCCATTTTGTAAGGCAATGAAAGCTTTTCTCTTTTCATCGATGAGTTGCTGGAGTAGTTTGTCGTTATCATCGAATCAATCCTGATGTTTTTGCATCTTGAGCCCAATTGTTTCTTCGCAGGAGGTGATGAAAGCGTTCTTCAATTGATTCCAGTGTTCTTCTACAGATGGTGGGATTTGTTGAGGCAGTTGTTCTTGAAGATTTTATTGGAACTTCTGTACATGGCTGATGGCTTGAAGGATGTCAACATGAAATTTCTTATGGTGTGAACTCCAGCACAGTCTAACAAGTATTTTGTAAAATCACAACACTTTTGGACACACAAGAGACTCCAGCTGCTGGAATTTGGAGCTAAAAGCAGTTAGAGGAACTCAGCATATCAGGCACCATCTGCAGAGGGAAATACAAAGTCAATGTTTCTGGTCAAGACCATAAGACCATAAGACATAGGAGCAGAATTAGGTTATTCAGCCCATCGGTCTGCTCCGCCATTCAATCATGGCTGATCCCGGATCCCATTCAACCCCATACACCTGCCTTATAAGAACCCCATACACCTGCCTTCACCTGAACTGGGTGACGGGTCTCAATTTAAAACACTGACTGTCATTTCCCTCTCCAGATGCTGCCTGACCCATAGAGTTCCTCCAGCTGTTTAGTTCTTGACCTGCTCTTATCTCCTATGCTGGGACCTCTGAAGGCAAGCAAGCCATTGACACAAGAGATTCTGCAGATGCTGACAATACAGAGCAACATGCACAAGTGCTGGGGGAGCTCAGCAGGTCAAGCAGCATCTAAGGAAAGGAATAAACAGTCAATATTTTGGGCTGAGCCCTTTCATCAGGGCAGGAAAGGAAGGGAGAAGAATCAAGCCTTTCGCCTTTTTCACAACCCTGTCCACCCATATTGTCACTTATGGGGAATGATGGACTTGGACCCCAAGAATCTCTCTTCTTCATCATTCCTCAGTCCCCAGCCTTCCATTGTACTGTATATGTCCTAACCGTATCTGACTACTCAAAATACATCACCTCGTTCTTGTTAGGATTAAATTCCACCAGTCAACACTCTGCCTAACCTTTTATTGGATCTATATTCCACTGTAGCATTAGACAACCTCCCTCTCTGGGGTAGATAGCTTCCTGTAAATTACTGGATTTTCAATACTTGTAATGACAGTAAGAAATTATTGACTTCCAAAGGTTTTTAGTGCCTTTTTTAGAGATAATTTTGGATCTATAATAAAAATAAATCCTGTGCAGGATACCTGCTGTAATTACCTTTCTGAGAGGTTGTTTAGAGTACTACATGCAGGCCTGAACCTCCATAGATTTACTGGATTTTCACAAGCAGTTGAGGTGACTTTCCTGCAGATTAGTGTTCCAGAGGAGCAGATAGTCCAAGGGAAAGCACTGGCAAATTCTCTCAGGGCATTCATTGATGAGAATTGATCAAAAAACCTATATTTTCAAATTCATATTTAGAAAAAAAAACAGATGGTCTATTCATTGGGTTTTGCTATCTATTGAGTAGTCCCTTTCTCCTTTTGGTTTCCTGTCTCTTTTTCATGCTGGTCAACTCTGTCCTGATCCTCTTGCCATTGACCTGCACTGAAAGTAATTCAAAATAATCAATTAACCTGGCAACCTCTTGAAATGTGGGATGAAACCAGACCAGCCATTTAAACTCACACAGTCCAGGGAGAATCTACAAATTCCACACAGACAGCGCCGGAGATTAGGATTGAAAATGTGTCAGTGGAGTTGTGAGGTACTGCCTTTGCCTGCTATATCACTGTGCTGTTCTTAGTTTTAGGTATCGCACAATTTTTTAGGCTTATTCTATATTAATTTTACTAGATCAATTGTGAATTAATGTAATTTCTATTAGCCAAGCATGACTCTCATCTTCTCTACACAAATTGAAGTTTAGAATGGCTGGTGGATATGTATTCAGAGAGGAAACAATTGGATTATGACATTGGAAGAGTGGTCAGCAGTTCATGTGGTTTTCAAGAGGAATGATCAAGTTGGTAAGAACTCCCTAGAGATCCCTACTTTACATTGATGTCTGGATCTGTGCTTTTTCCTTCAATGTTTGAAGATCCTTGCCAATAATTTCCACCCTGCTCTCACTTTTTCACCATTTATATTTGCATTTCCCTTCTCAAATTTCACTTCTCTGTCTTGATATCAGGGAGAGGTAAGTGATCTATATCCATGACAAGGTAGCATACATAGCTCTCTCCACTACAGCTCCTCCTACTCAATTCTTCGAGGAGGCTTTATTTTATTCCCCAGTTGCTCTAGCTCTGTTGCATCTGTTAAAATAAAAATTCACACTAGTGCTTCTGAATTATCTGCCTTTTCCATGAATGTGGCTTTCCTTCTATTATATTTGATAGGGTTCAACTTGCACTTCTGCTCTCACCATGTCTCCTCTCATCCAGAACTACGATACCCTTGTTCTTTCCTTCCACCGAGCAGTACAGTCAATGGATCATCCTCAACAAGCAAAACTGCAAAACAAGCTAAACCTGGTCCATCACAAGACACATCTACTCACTCAGTATTATGAATTATGCAATGTCTGCTCTTTCATCTTCACCAACTTGTCTCCTACTCATGTCTCATTCACTTGCCATTTTGTGTTCAAGTTCATTGTCAATCAACCGTATACATGTATACTGACCAAACGAATCAATGGTCCTCCAGACCAAGATGCAAAATATAGTACACAACTCACACAAACACAAAGGTAATATTATCGCAAATAAATTAACAAATAATGAGCTCCATTCATAACACAAGTTAAAAAGTAAACAGTATGCATTACTAAGTGATGAGACCTGGGTGGTGGCAGGGAGTTCAGTGGTCTCATGGCCTAGGGGAAGAAGCTGTTTCTCATTCTAACAGTCCTTGTCCTTATGCTATGGTATCTCCTGCCTGATGGTAGGGGGTCAAAGAAATTTTTAGATGGATGAGAGTGACCACTGACAATGCAAAGGGCCATATGTATGCAGCGCTCCTGATATTCCTGATAAATATCTCGGATGATTGAAAGAGATGATCCTCTCAACAGTCCTTGTGGTCCTTTTTAGGTCATAATCCTAATGCATATTGGATGGCTGCATTCTAGAATTCCTCCGTTCAGTGCAGAAGGGAGCACTAAACTTTCAGTTACCAATCATTTTAATTCTCCATCCTTATCCCAGCTTTGTTCTTTCAGGTTCTGAACTCTTAAACTATTCCAATGAAGTTCGCCTAACCTGCAATCCATGCAATCTAGACAACCTCTGGACATCAGGAAACAAATGGAAGTCAACAAGCTTGTTCTCTGTACCAGAACTGTCCAGTTCCAATATAAGGGCATCAACTTATAACATTAACCCTGTTCTTTTTCTCTCTCCACAGCCGCTGACTGGTCTGCTGACTGTCTCTAGCATTCCTTATTATTTCAGCTTTGCTGCTTTGTTCTTAATCCTTCAAGGGATGTGGGCTTCACAGGCTGAGCTAGCATTTAATTGCCGATCCCTACTTGCCCTCGAGAAAGTGGTAATAAGCTGCCTTCATGAACCAATATGCTTGAGGTGTGGGTATGCCGACAGTGCTGCTCAGAAGGGAGTTCCAGGACTTTGACCCAGAAACAGTGAGGGAACATTGCTATGTTTCCAAGCACAGATAGTGTGTGGCTTGGAGGGAAACTTCCAAGTGGTTGCGTTCCCACGTTTTTGTTGCCCTTGTCCTTCAGTCTGGTATAGTGCGTGGGTTTAGAAAGATTCTTGATGAGTTGTTTCAGTGCATTCTGCGGATGGTGCAAGCTGCGGTTACTATGCATCAGTGGTGGAGTGAGTGATTGGATGTGGACAGGATGCTTAAGAAGTGGGCTGCTGTGTCCTATGTGGTGTTGAGCTTCTTCAGAGCGTTGCACAATTAACTGTCTCAGGATGCTTATCTCTCCACACTGCCTCACTTCTTCAGGAAAATTGGTTATGGTCAATAATCTTTTGTTTCCTTCTCTTAGATGGCACTAAATTTGATTGTGTTACCTTAACCTTGATCTCCATCCTATCACAGCCAGTTGGTGATAGGATGGAAATCAAGGTTGTTCAAATAACTCAGTTGTATTCACTCCACTCCGTCCGGCCCGCTTGAGTTCTGCAATTTAAAATAAGTTTATATTTTTTTATCTGCTTTTCCAGTTCCAGAGAATTGTGATTGATCTGAAACATTGACTCTGCTTCCTTCTCCTTGATGCCCGACCTGCTGAGAATCCACATAAATTTCAGATTAGATTAGAGTGACGGTTAATGGTAATGTGTTGAGATTTATAAAATTTCAGCAGGAGTCCTCAATGATGGACACTGTTATATTGCTTAATGGGGATGCATTACATACATCAGTATGAGACTAGTATACCAATTGTTTGGGGTTGGGCTTTGCTCATATTTTCACTGACATTAACTATACGTATCAGATCATTATATGTCCATGGGGATTCACTTCTGATGCTGACTTTGACTGAAATCTCTTCCAACTTAGCTGTACCATTGAGTTGGATGGTTATCCAATCACCTGTGGTTAAAAAAAAAATCCCCAAGGTATCCAAGATGTTTCTTGTACTCTGTCCTTCATTTGTTGTACATTTCAGAAACATGATGCTTGGCTCCTACTGTCACTAGAGATCCAAACAGTGCTGGTGCTGCAATGGTTATGTTCTATTCTAATAATCCAGAAGGCTAGACTATCAATACAGAGACCTGAGTTCAAATTCCACCCAGATGGTGCAGTCCGATGCAAAAGACAGCAAGGACATCAGTCAGTTTAGAGTATAGATATTATACAGGCTACTTTGTGTACCAAAGCATGGCAACATGTACAGGTAATGTCAAAAAAACACTGGTATGACAATGGATCTTATGTCAAGAATGTGATAAACAGCTTGATTGAAGTTTCAGAGGTTATCTGATATGCAACAGGACGTTTTTTAATGTATAAAAAAGGAGGAGATTTTGGCAAAGATAGAGAGAACATCTTTGTGCTGAAGTTGTGAGTAATGCCAAGGACCATAAACAGAAATGATACACTTAAATTTTCTGTTACCAGGCCTTGAAACGCAGAAGGGATGTGAGAGCACAACTTGTTTTCCCTTGAGAGCAGTTTATTTTCTAGATTGATTGATTGAGAAGACTTTGTCCTCAAACTCTACTCATGGAGTGGTGTCAAGGGCTATTGATGCCTCCGATCTTTACTGTTGACAGGAACAGCAGAAAGGAATGAGCTTGAATAGTGTAAACTGTTTGTTCTTGTTTTTAATCTGCAATGAAATAATTTTCTTGAGCACATTTATTGGATCTAACCCAAGTTAAAATAAACTAATGTTTTGCAATAGATAGCTTTGAATTTAAATTAAATTAATAATCTAGATAAATCGTACCCATGATGATCACAAAAACTGCCAGACTGTTGCAAAATTGTTTTGGTTCACTTATGTTTTTCAGGCAGAAAATAGCCATTCTAACTCAGACTGAGAGTCTAGACACCACCAACGTGATTGTCCCTTAATTATCCTCTGAAATGGTTGAGCAATTCAGTCAGTTGTTCTATTGCTGATATATTCAGGCAGAAAAAAAGAATAAACCCAGATGAATGGGACACGGACACAATGTTACTCCAATCCCGTTGACCTTGGAAAGTCTTCCTCACAAAACAGCAGGAGACACATGTCTGAAGTGAAATGACTGTCTCATATATATGTCAACAGATTGACTTAGTCATTCATTGTCGCAGGAGCTCAATCCTGGATCTCCAGACCCAATAGTACTGTTGGAGCATCTTCATCAGGACTGTAGAAGTTGAAGAAAGCAATTAATGACTATTGTTCCAAAAACATTTACTTAGAGATAAAGTGGAATGGGCCCCTCTGGCCCTTTGAGCTGCACTGCCAGCAACCCGAACCTAATCATGGAACAATTTATAATGACCAATTAACCTACCAACCGGTACAACTTTGAACTGTCGGAGGAAACCGGAGCAGCCGGAGGAAACCCACACATTGCACAGAGAGGATGTACAAACACCTTAGAGATGACACCGGGATTAAATTCCAATATCCCAAGCTGTAATAGCATCGCACTAATCGCTACGCTACTGTGATCAATACTCGCTGACTCAGTGAGGCCCAGATCCTTACAATGAGTTAAAAAATACATCATACTTTAGAGATAATGTGACAGACTAATACATCACAATCCAGGACAGACAACAGCACCGCATTAAAGGAGGCAATATGATGGTATGCAGGCAGGAGGAAGTCACCCTTACAGTCCTTATCATAATCTCCATCAAGACTCATGGCATGAGGTCAAATCTATTCCTGATTACCATCTGCCTTCCTCTCTTAACTCATGAATCAGTACTCATTCAATCTGAACAATACTTGGAGGAAGCAGTGAAAATAACAGCCCAGTAACCCTAGCGTTGACTAAATTGGTTAAGTCCTGAAGGACATATTTTCCAGAACAGCTCTGACAACTAGTGAGAGAATGAACATGAGAGAGATTAACCTCTCTGACTTTCTTCTCATTGATGTACCCTGTGGCAGGTGCATCAGTCCATGAAAGTATTGAGAGAAGAGACCACTGCACAGTCTAGAGACAAAGCCCAACCTCCACACTGAGGGCACACTTCATTGTGTTGTATGCCACTATCATCCGGACAAATGGAATGGGCAGCTAGGACAGCTCAAACTGGGCATCACAAGGCATTGTGGACCATCAGCACTTACAGTAATGGAACCCACTGTAATTATAAGCATAATGTCCAGCATACCTCTCACTCCACCAAGTCATGGAGTGAAGGGTTCAGAAGGTCATACCGGGATCAACGACAAGCAGACCTAAAATAATGCACCTGCTGGGGTATTTTCCTTGGAATGAAGGACACTGAGTGATGATCTTATTGAGTCATTTAAACTCACAGGGGGCATAGATAAGGTGGGGTGGTCACACATTTTCACCAAAGTAGGAGAGTCTAAAACTTGAGAGCATAGCTTTAAGGTGAGAACAGTAAAATTTGAAGGGGACTTGAGGGGCAAGCTTTTCGATACAAACGGTGGTAAGTATATGGAATAAGTTACCAGAGGTAGTGGTTGAGGCAGGTACAATTACAACTTGTAAAAAAAACATTTTGATAAAGTATATGGATAGGAACTGTGATTGTATGAAACTAGTGAAGCTGCAAAGCAGCGGTTACATGACACTTAACTCCACAGGCCGTATGCAACAAACAGAGCTGAATTATCTCATAACCAACAGTTCAGTTAGAAGTTTTGCAGTCCCGCCTATTCTTATCATGAAAAGTGCATAAATGGGAACAAAGGGGTAAGGGACTGAGAAAAAGGAAAACAAGCATCTGAAACTCTCACACCGAGCAGTGATATCACCTCCCCCTTAAGAGTACAGGACTGACTTCAGTCTGCAGCTATTTTCTTCATCCGATGTGAAGCATTATTTTAGATTTACATACTTATATGTGAAACACCTATGGAAACATTTCATTATTTGTTTGTTTAATATATTATGGGATGTGTGTGTGAGTTATATGTACTGTGTTGTGCACTTGGTCCGGGGGTATACTTGTGCACGCTTGAATGAAAATAAACTGAACTTGAAAATTGATGTTTGACAAGCTCGTCACTAGTGCCTGGCAGGAAGTATGAATTTTGTATACATTCTGCACTGGGACTAACAACAGCCAGTTATACCTCAATGTAATTCTCGTGCATTGTTTGCAATACTCTCCAACTGTGTCTGCAAAGAATTTTCCAGTTAAATTCTTTTGTTATTTTTCTTATCGCTTTTGCACAAAGAGGAAGAGGAGCAAAAAATTATGTGAATGAAAAATCTGGCTCTCTAATCGTTGGCCCAATCTAATTAAGTGTTCATTAGTGAGCTCAACAGGAACATGTTTCTCATCAATGCAGCCAGTTCCCTCAGCAAAGGCACTGTTTGTCATACATTCAATTAATTTCTAAGGACCAGGGCTGTACAATTACCAAATTGTGCGCTGACAAACCACTTACAAAACAACAGCAAACTGAAATATAGGTCTTATTTTCATAAGTTCAACATGGACTTAGCTCACTTCTTACATTTAACGCAGAAATTCAGCACTGTCATTTCAAAGTGCTCATAAAAATTCTGCACTTCTTTATATCTTAGGCTTGTTTACAGCGCTGTTGCCAGCTATCTACCTGAATCTGGTTTCTGATTCTTTGACTCCAGTCAATAGCGGTTCAAGAAAAGAGATCACCTGGCCTGCCTGGACTTCAGCCATTTGGCCTCCTGAATATAGGCCAGGTTCTCGTGGTCTGTCCATACAATGAAAGTGTTCTTGGCCCCCCTCAATCTGGTGACGCCATTCCTCCAAAGCCAACTTGACCATGAGCAGCTCTTTACTTAGAAACATAGAAACATAGAAAATAGGTGCAGGAGTAGGCCATTCGGGCCTTCGAGCCTGCACCGCCATTTATTATGATCATGGCTGATCATCCAACTCAGAACCCTGCACCTGCCTTCTCTCCATACCTCCTGATCCCTTTAGCCACAAGGGCCATATCTAACTCCCTCCTAAATATAGCCAATGAACTGGCCTCAACTGTTTCCTGTGGCAGAGAATTCCACAGATTCACCACTCTCTGTGTGAAGAAGTTTTTCCTAATCTCAGTCTAAAAAGGTTTCGCCTTTATCCTCAAACCGTGACCCCTCGTTCTGGACTTTCCCAACATCGGGAACAATCTTCCTGCATCTAGCCTGTCCAATCCCTTTAGGATTTTATACGTTTCAATCAGATCCCCCCTCAATCTTCTAAATTCCAACGAGTACAAGCCTAGTTCATTCCAGTCTTTCTTCGTATGAAAGTCCTGCCATCCCAGGAATCAATCTGGTGAACCTTCTTTGTACTCCCTCTATGGCAAGGATGTCTTTCCTCAGATTAGGGGACCAAAGCTGCATACAATACTCCAGGTGTGATCTCACCAAGGCCTTGTACAACTGCAGTAGTACCTCCCTGCTCTTGTACTCGAATCCTCTCGCTATAAATGCCAGCATACCATTCGCCTTTTTCACCGCCTGCTGTACCTGCATGCCCACTTTCAATGACTGGTGTATAATGACACCCAGGTCTCGTTGCACCTCCCCTTTTCCTAATCAGCCACCATTCAGATAATAATCTGTTTTCCTATTTTTGCCACCAAAGTGGATAACTTCACATTTATCCACATTAAATTGTATCTGCCATGAACTTGCCCACTCACCCAACCTATCCAAGTCACCCTGCATCCTCTTGGCATCCTCTTCACAGCTAACACTGCCGCCCAGCTTCGTGCCATCCGCAAACTTGGAGATGCTGCATTTAATTCCCTCCTCTAAGTCATTAATATATATTGTAAACAACTGGGGTCCCAGCACTGAGCCTTGCGGTACCCCACTAGTCACTGCCTGCCATTCTGAAAAGGTCCCGTTTATTCCCACTCTTTGCTTCCTGTCTGCTAACCAATTCTCTATCCACATCAACACCTTACCCCCAATACCGTGTGCTTTAAGTTTGCACACTAATCTCCTGTGTGGGACCTTGTCAAAAGCCTTTTGAAAATCCAAATATACTACATCCACTGGTTCTTCCCTACCCACACTACTAGTTACATCCTCAAAAGATTCTATGAGATTCGTCAGACATGACTTTCCTTTCACAAATCCATGCTGACTTTGTCCGATCATTTCACCACTTTCCAAATGTGCTGTTATCACATCCTTGATAACTGACTCCAGCAGTTTCCACACCACCGACGTTAGGCTAACCGGTCTATAATTCCCCGGTTTCTCTCTCCCTCCTTTTTTAAAAAGTGGAGTTACATTAGCCACCCTCCAATCCTCAGGAACTAGTCCAGAATCTAACGAGTTTTGAAAAATTATCACTAATGCAGCCACTATTTCTTGGGCTACTTCCTTAAGCACTCTGTGATGCAGACCATCTGGACCTGGGGATTTATCTGCCTTTAATCCCTTCAATTTACCTAACACCACTTCCCTACTAACATGTATTTCGCTCAGTTCCTCCATCTCACTGGACCCTCTGTCCCCTACTATTTCTGGAAGATTATTTATGTCCTCCTTAGTGAAGACAGAACCAAAGTAATTCTGATGTCGTATCCTCCACTGGGGATAGCCACCTGGAGAAGAACACACTCGGGTGCAGTATATTTTCCAAAGGTGTCTGTTGAGAAAACACTGCACTCCCTCCAACAGCTGAGGCATCCAACTCCACAATGAAGGGAAGGTTGGGGTTAGGTGAAACCAAAATGGGAGCTGCTGTGAGCCACTATTTAAGCTCTGCAAAAGCAGCCTCCACTTCGGTAGACCAAATATAAGGGCCTGTGGATCTCTTAGATAGTGCTGTCAGCAGTTCATCAGCTGAAGTTTCTGATGAACTTTCTGTAAAAGTTGGCAAATCCCAGGAATAGTTGGACTTGTTTCATATTGGTCTTTGGGCTCCTGGGATTAGGCTCCAATAATTTATGCTTAGGAGCTTTTCCCTTAGACAGGACCTGGTAAATGGATGCCTTAGGCTTGACTGCTAGAACGCCAGACTGCTTGGGCACCTCCTTGGCTTGCTCCTGAACTACAGAACCTCTCTCTCTCTCTCTCTCTCTAGTTCCAGGGTACCATCAACTAGAGAGGGTCAGGACACGCACGGTCCTGTTGACTGGAGCTGGCCTGTCTGTCCTTGGAGGCAGGACTGAGTCTCCCAAAGGCTCCAGGTTACCCCGAACTAAAGCTTGCCTTCTCATCTGCCGCTGGTCTTGGGAGAGCCTTGGGGTCAGAACACCAAGCCAAGAACAGTCCCTCTCACAATGACTGGACCATGCAATAAATTGATAATTTATTGATCCCAAAGGAAATTACAGTGTCACAGTAGCATTACAAGTACATAGATATAACTATGAGAAGAGAAGTAAAAAAGAATAAAAAAATAAGTTACCTCAAACAATCTAACAGGAGGGGATCATCACTTCCCCAGCTATAGATTGACTCATTATAGGGCCTAATGGCCAAAAGTAAAAATGACCTCATGACCTCTTTGGAGCAGCACAGTTGTCTTAGTCTATTACTGAAAGTATTCCTCTGTTCAGCCAAGGTGGCATGCAGAGGGTGAGAAAGATTGTCTAGAATTGCCAAGATTATCTGTAGCGTCCTTTGTTCTAACACAGCCTCCAGGGTGTCCAGTTTGACTCAGATTACAGAGCCAGCCTTTCTAATCAATTTATTGTGCCTGCTGGCATCACCCATGTTGATGCCAATGCCCCAGCACACCATTGCATAGATTGTACTAGCAACAACGGACTGGTAGAACATGTGAAGGAGAGGCCTGCATACTCCAAAGGACCTCAGTCTCCTCAATGACTCAATGATCCTCCCTTCCTTCCAGCTCACGGAAGGGTTATGCTGGGACAGCCAAGGGTGCCCAAAGGTCAGGGGTATGTGAGGAGAATCAAGAAACCAATATCCTCTGCATGTTTCTCTATCCTCATCTGCAAAACCAAGGTCTGCTGCAGGATCCGCCCGGAACCAAGAGGACGACTGTCCAGGACAGTTGTGGACATGGGCTGGCTCAACTCCTACAATGGTATGTTGAGCCAACAGACAGTCCCCAAGTCCAGGGAATTACCAGCTGTCCAAAAGTCCACAAAGGCATTCACCTCTTGCCGGTTCTTTCCCCAGGAGATCTTTGCCTTCGTTGTGACACCAGAATCAGTAGAGTTGGGAGTAGTGGATGCTACTATCATGGTTCTCCCAAAACTGGACGATCTTAGCTGTTCTTCTGATGGCTGCAGCTTTGGATATTTGGGCGCAGGTGACCTGCTTCCTTGCAGTAATAGCAGCAACCCTGACTCATTGTCTGAAGTTGGGAAATGGAACTGTGATACATTAGGACTGGGCTCGGACTAACCCTCTTCGTCCCCTTGAGATAGTCCAGCTTTCACACCGCCAGGCAATTATCGAGGTGGATGGACTGATCAATCAGAGCCTCTAAGTCCTCTGCCAGCTCTCCCAAGGCAGGGACATCCTTTAGTTCGGCTCGGAGTCGGTGGCAGTACAGAGTGGCCAGGGCCTCCATGTTCCAGCCATTCTCTTCGGCAAAAGTGTAAAACTCAATAGCTTAGTCAGCTGCTGACTAACTGCCCTGATGCCCTTTCACCAAACGATCTGAGGCTCTTTGTTCTGGTGGGATGATGGAACACCCTCTTCATGGTGTCCATGTCCTCCAAACCCGGGCAAATCTTCAATCTCCGCTCCCAATGCACAGTGGCTCAGGCCAAGGCTTTTCCAGTCAGGAGAGGGATCATGAAGGCCATCTTTCAGCGCTCCATAGGGAACTGGGATGGCTGGAATTCAAATGCCGATGAACACTGAATGAGTTCGGCTGCGGAAAGAGGCCGGGTCACTGCCAAGTCTATCCAGGGTCGAAAGTTGGACTAGCTCCTGGAGGTTGTGTATCTCCTGGCTCTGTCTTGAAATTTCCTCGCTGCGGCTGCCCACAGCTGATGAGAGGCTCCAATACCCCACTGGGTCCAGGTTAGGCTGAATCGTCCTATGACAAGAGACCTAGGCGAGGACGGATAGGACACAATTGCTGGAGTATTCGAGACTAACATCAAGACACAATACGAGACCTAGGCGAAGATGGTTAGGACACATTTGCTGGCGTTTTCAAGACTAGCATCAAGACACAATACAAGGGAAATTAGGGATAGTATCAATTCCAAAGAAGAAACATACAAATTAACCAGAAAAAGTGGCACACCTGAGGACTGGGAGAAATTCAGAGTCCAGCAGAGGAGGGCAAAGGGCTTAATTAGGAAAAGGAAAAAAGATTATGAGAGAAAACTGGAAGGGAACATAAAAACTGACTGTAAAAGCTTTTATAGATACGTGAAAAGAAAAAGATTGGTTAAGACAAATGTAGGTCCCTTACAGTCAGAAACAGGTGAATTGATCATGGGGAACAAGGACATGGCAGACCAATTGAATAACTACTTTGGTTCTATCTTCACTAAGGAGGACATAATCTTCCGGAAATAGTAGGGGACCGAGGGTCTAGTGAGATGGAGGAACTGAGGCAAATATATGTTAGTAGGGAAATGGTGTTAGGTAAATTGAAGGGATTAAAGGTAGATAAATCCCCAGGGCCAGATGGTCTGCATCCCAGAGTGATTAAGAAAGTAGCCCAAGAAATAGTGGATGCATTAGTGATAATTTTTCAAAACTCTTTAGATTCTGGACTAGTTCCTGAGGATTGGAGGGTGGCTAATGTATGTAACCCCGTTTTTTAAAAAAGGAGGGAGACAGAAACTGGGGAATTATAGACCAGTTAGCCTAACATTGGTGGTGGGGAAAATGCTAGTCAGTGATCAAAGATGTAATAACAGCACATTTGGAAAGCGGTGAAATCATCGGACAAAGTCAGCATGGATTTGTGAAAGGAAAATTATGTCTGACGAATCTCTTATGTGGATGTGGTATAATTAGATTTTCAAAAGGGTTTTGACAAGGTCCCACACAGGAGATTAGTGTGCAAACTTAAAGCACATGGTATTGGGGGTAAGGTATTGATGTGGATAGAGAATTGGTTGGCAGACAGGAAGCAAAGAGTGGGAATAAACGGGACCTTTTCAGAATGGCAGGCAGTGACTAGTGGGGTACCGCAAGGCTCAGTGCTGGGACCCCAGTTGTTTACAATATATATTAATGACTTAGACGAGGGAATTAAATGCAGCATCTCCAGGTTTGCGGATGACACGAAGCTGGGCGGCAGTGTTAGCTGTGAGGAGGATGCTAAGCAGATGCAGGGTGATTTGGATAGGTTAGGTGAGTGGGTAAATTCATGGCAGATGCAATTTAATGTGGATAAATATGAGGTTATCCACTTTGGTGGCAAAAACAGGAAAACAGATTATTATCTGAATGGTGGCTGATTAGGAAAAGGGGAGGTGCAATGAGACCTGGGTGTCATTATACACCAGTCATTGAAAGTGGACATGCAGGTACAGCAGGCGGTGAAAAAGGCGAATGGTATGCTGGCATTCATAGCAAGAGGATTCGAGTACAGGAGCAGGGAGGTACTACTGCAGTTGTACAAGGCCTTGGTGAGACCACACCTGGAGTATTGTGTGTAGTTTTGGTCCCCTAATCTGAGGAAAGACATTCTTGCCATAGAGGGAGTACAAAGAAGGTTCACCAGATTGACTCCTGGGATGGCAGGACTTTCATATGATGAAACACTGGATCGACTAGGCTTATACTCACTAGAATTTAGAAGATTGAGGGGGGATCTTATTGAAACATATAAAATTCTAAAGGGATTGGACAGGCTAGATGCAGGAAGACTGTTCCCGATGTTGGGGAAGTCCAGAAGGAGGGGTCACAGTTTGAGGATAAGGGGGAAGCCTTTTAGGACCGAGATTAGGAAAAACTACTTCACACAGAGAGTGGTGAATCTGTGGAATTCTCTGCCACAGGAAACAGTTGAGGCCAGTTCATTGGCTATATTTAAGAGGGAATTAAATATGGCCCTTGTGGCTAAAGGGATCAGGGGGTATGGAGGAAAGGCAGGTACAGGGTTCTGAGTTGGATGATCAGCCATGATCATACTGAATGGCGATGCAGGCTCGAAGGGCC
This sequence comes from Mobula birostris, assembly GCF_030028105.1. Classification (NCBI taxonomy): domain Eukaryota; kingdom Metazoa; phylum Chordata; class Chondrichthyes; order Myliobatiformes; family Myliobatidae; genus Mobula; species Mobula birostris. The sequence continues at coordinate 31,367,724 of NC_092389.1, read as the reverse complement.
GAATGGCCTACTCCTGCACCTATTTTCTATGTTCTTGTGTTTCTATGAGACTGAAACAAAGACAGGGTTCAAAAACCAGATGCTAGATGCGAATCCAAAGTAGAGCTGACAATTAAGCACCAAACCTCTGTGCAAATGCTCCTGAAATATTAAAATCCTGGTGCAAAACATAGCCGCCAATTAGTGGGATGGGCCTTAAAATTTAAAGAGGCAGTGCCAGCTCTGCACATTCCGCAGAGTTAGAGCATCTAAACCCCAGAGGCTGGCGTGGTTAGGTGTGTGTTGTAACACAGAGGCTGGTTTCCGTAATATGCTGTGCTGTGTCCATAATTCTCTGCAGTTTCCTGCAGTCTTAGGCAAAGCAGTTGGCATACCAAACCATGATGCATTCTGATGATACTTGCTATAGCGCATCAGTAAAAATTGGTGACAGTCAATGGGAACATGTTGAATTTCTTTAATCTATATCTTCTTCTTCTTAAGCACATCACTTCAACCAGGGTTGATCTTACACAGTAAATGGCAGGGCACTGAGGAGTGTGGTAGAACAAAGGGATCTGGGAATACAGGTCCATAATTCATTGAAAGTGGTATCACACATAGATAGGGTCGTAAACAAGGCTTTTGGCACATTGGCCTTCATAAATCAAAGTATTGAGTACAGGAGATGGGATATTATGTTGCAGTTGTATAAGACGTTGGTGAGGCCTAATTTAGAGGATTGTGTACAGTTTTGGTCACTTATCTACAGGAAACATATCAATAAGATTGAAAGAGTACAGAGAAAATTTACAAGGATGTTGCTGGGTCTGGAGGACCGAAGTTATATGGAAAGATTAAATAGGTTAGGAGTTTATTGCTTGGAACATAGGAGATTGAGAGGAGATTTGACAGAGGTATATGAGGGGTATAGATAGGGTAAGTACAAGCAGGCTTTGGGTTGGGTGGGACTACAACAAGTGGTCAAGGGTTAAGGGTGAAAAGTTTAAGGGGAAAATGAGGTGAAACTTCTTCAGTCAGAGGATTGTGAGAGTGTGGAATAAGCTGCCAGCACAAGTGGTACATGCAAGCTCAGCTTCAATGTTGAAGAGAAGTATGGATAGGTACATAGATAGTAGGGATACGGGGGGCTATGGTCCCGGTGCAGGTCAATGGGAGTAGACAGCTTAAGTGGTTCAGCATGGACTAGGTGGGTTGAAGGACCTATTTCTGTGCTGTCGTTTTCTGTGGCTCTATTGTGCTCCTATGTTTCTAGTCGTGTGGTCTTACAACTCTTTAGTAGTGCCTGCAATGTGATCACAAGGGTAACAAGCCATTTCCTTTGTTTGCTGACCACGCAAGACAGACCATCAATGAAAATGTCCCATCACTGTCTCCTTTTATGAGAATCTTCTGTAGTTTATGGGACCAAAACCTGTTTACAAACTCCAGAATCTGGGCTTCTGTACCTCACTCGATAATTGAATCTTTGACTTCCTCATTGGGAGGCCACAGTCAATACAGATTGGAAGGAACATCTCCTCTTCATGACAGACAACACTGACGCACCTCAAGGATGTGTGATTAGCCCACTGCTCTACTCTCTCCACACCCACAATTGTGTGGTTAGGCATGGCTGAAACGTCATCTATAAATTTGCTGATGACACAGCTATTTTTGGCAGAATTTTGAGTGGTGATGAGCAGGTGTACAGGAGCGAGATAGATCAGCTGGCTGAGCGATGTCACAGCAACAACCTTGTATTCAACATCAGTAAGACCAAGGAATTGACTGTGGACTTCAGGAAGGGGAAGTTGAAGGAAAACACACCAGTTCTAATTGAGGGATCAGGAGTGGAAAGGGTCAACAGTTTCAAGTTCCTGTGTGTCAGCATCTCTGAGGATGTCTCCTGGGCCCAACATATTGATGCAATTACAAAGAAGGCACAACAGTGGTTATATTTCATTCAGAGTTTGAGGAGACTTAGCATGTCACCAAAGACACTCGAAAATTTCTGCATGTGTACCATGGAGAGCCTTCTAACCGGTTGCCTCACCATCTGGCATGGAGGGGCCACTGCACAGAATTGGAAAAAGCTGCACAAAACTCATCTGGCTCCATCATGGCACTGGTCTCCCCGGCATGGAGGACACTTTCAAAAGGTGTTGTCTCATAAAGGCGGCATCCATCATTAAGGACCCCCATCACCCAGCATATGCCCTCTTCCCATTGTTACCACCAAGGAGGAGATACAGGAGCCTGAAGGTGCACACTTAATGTTTCAGAAACAGCCTCTTCCCCTCTGCCGTCAAATTTCTGAATGGAAAATATATAAAAAAACACTACCTTGCATTTTTTGCTCTCTTTTTGCACTAACTAATTTATTTTTTTAATATATATTTCTTATTGTGTAGATTTTTATAGTTTTTGTTACAGTTTTTACTATTATATATTGCATTGCACTACTACCCCAAGACAACGAATTTCACAACATATGCCAGTGATATTGAACTTGATTCTGATTCACCAGTTTTCATCTATACTCACCAACAGCATTAGCCTTCCTCTTGTCATTAAACATTACCATTCTGTTTCAACTTCATGGCCTCATTGACATTGTTTGCACTCTATGCTCTCCATATACTGAGTGACTGGCTGTGTCTGCTCACATCTCAGGCTTATCAGTGTGTCTAACGCAACCACTGACTTCCCAGTGAATTCTACCTACAGAACGGAGAGAGAGAGAGAGCCTAGTGGCATGCTGTCATGACAACAACATTTCCCTCAATGTCAGCAAAACAACAGAGCTGGTCATTGACTTCAGTAAGAGGGATGGGGGTATGTGCTTCTGATGTGGGTGGGGGTACGTGCTGAGGTGGAAGTGGTTGAGACCTTTAAATTCCCAAGTGTAAACATCACAAATAGTTTGTCTTGGCCCAATCACGTAGATGATACGGTGAAGAAAGTACAGCAGCACCATTACTTCCTTGGAAGGCTGAAGAAATTTATCATGTTCCCGTCGACCGTAACCATTTTCAAAGGTTAATTTATTATCGAAGTATGTGTGCAGTATGCAACTCTGAGATTTGTCTTCTCCAGATAGCCATGAAACAACATAAAACCATAGAAGTCAGTTCAGAGAGAAACAGCAAACCCACCAACATGATCATCAATCCTCAAACCTCCCCCCTGCACGAATCACAACAATGTTGTTGACCCCCAAAAATCCCTATCCTGCACAAACAATGAGAAAGAACAGTGAAAATACAGTATACAAAAACCATAAGGCTGAAAAAAGTCCATAGTCCATAGTCCAAATTCTATGCGCAGATTTATTTTATTTACAGATGCACCATAGAAAGCATTCTATCCAGATGCATTATGTCTTGGTATGGCAACAGCTCTACACTTGGCACTCACTTGGAAGGTAGCCAGTAAAATCAAAGAGCCATCCCTCCCTGGTCATCCTCTCTTCTCCTCCCTTGCATCAGGCAGAAGATACAAAAGCTTGAAAATAGACACCATTAGGCTGAAGGACATCTTCTATCCTGTCATGAGATTCTTGAATGGACCTCTGGTACATTGAGGATGAAACCTTGAGCTCACAATCTATCATCTTGTCAGTATCCTTGCACTTTATTGTCTACCTGTACTGCACTTTCTCTGCAACTGTAACTGTAGGACTACTGTCTTCATCTTTGACTGCTTTTCCCCTCTATGATCTCAAAGTACATATGTTTTGAAATTATCTGTATGGATGACTTGCAAAACTAAGTTTTTCAGTGCATCTTGGTACATGAGACAATAATAAACCGTCACCAATACCTTCATCAGTCCTGATGAAGGGTCTTGGCCCAAAACTTTGACTATTTAATTCTTTTCCATAGATGCTGCTGGCCTGCTGAGTTCCTCCAGTATCTTGTGTGTGTTGATTTTGAATGGTATCATTTGCAGATTTTCTCATGTTTGCATTACTGAGTCTTGCTGCTCAGTAACTCTGGTTCTTATTGTCAGTATGAGATTCTTTCTAATGCTGTAGAAGATTAGACAAAAAGCTGATCTATCAACAGGACATCTTTTATTAATGGCAGCAACTCTCAATCAAGTGGCAGCAGCTGACATATGATACATTCATCTCTTAACGATACCCTTACACAAATGTAGGTTGAGTAAGATTTGGGATATAGATTAAAATTTCTCTCATGCATTGAGTATAAGAACTTCAAACTCTTGCACAAACAGCAACTGCTGCTAGATCAATTGGTTATTACAAACCAAGGCTGATAGATATTTGTTAAATGAAGGTCATATGTACCAAGTACACACCATCTCAAGAAGAAGGAGTCTAGCCACCTACATTCGACATTTCATGATCTTATCACCGAGCTCCCACAGTCTAAATCCAGCCAATCATCATCGATCAGTCAATCTCCCAATTTATGTCTACAAAAACCAGATTGGGGGTGCAATGTGTGAGTCAGGACTATTCTTCATTTGCCTGGATGAGTGTAATTTCAAAAAATTCTAAGAGATGCCATCCAGGAAAATAAAGAGTTGATTGGAAACCTGTCTGCTATACTGAACATTCATTCCCGCCACCAGTGTCACATTGTGGCTGCAGTGTGTACCATCTACAAAATGCAACAACATCTAATCCAACAACATCTCCTAAGTAATCAACCTTTTCCACCAAGCTGGACAAGGGCAGCAGGCAAAATAAAACATCACCATCTGTAGGCTCCCTATAAGTCACATACCATTCTGATGTGGGAGAAATTTGTCATTCCATGCTCACTACTGGGTCTAAGTCCTGAAATTGGCTCCCAGCTTTATTATGAGAAGATGCTCAGCAAAAGGCTCGAGACTTACCTCCATCTCCTCAAAGGAAGGACAATAAATACTGGCTTCCCCAGTGAAACCAAATCCCAAAGATAGAAGCAATTATGAATGGAAGGAGAATTAGAGAGAAGTAGCCACCATGACTCAATGTGACAGGGTGTGACTTGCATCGATGACTACCGTCCGGTAGTGCTTTCATCAACCATAATGAAATGCTCTGAGAGGATGGTTTTGGCAAAAATCAATCCCTGCCTCAGAAGTGACAAGGATCCATTTCAAGTTGCCTACAACTACAACAGCAGATTTGATTTCTCTGGCTCTTTACTCAGCTCTGGGTCATCTAGATATCACGCTGCAAGTGACATTTTACAGCTCAATTTTCAACTGAATTATTCCATCCAAGTATCATCAAACTTCAAGACATGGACCTCTGTCCCTCTCTCTGCAAATGGATCCTTGTCTTCCTTATCAGGAGATCTTAGTCAATGCTGATCATTAATAACATCTCATGCTCACTGGCAGTCAACCTCAAGGATGTGTATTTAGCCCACTGCTCTATTTTCTCTACACTCCTATGTGACAAGGCATAGCTGAATATCATCCATAAATTCGCCAATGACACCACTCTTATAAGATTATAGAAGTGAGGTAAATCAGCTGGTTGAGTGGTGCTGCAACAATAGTCTTGCACTCAGTGTCAGCAAGATGAAAGAATTGATGGAGACTTCAGGAAGGAAACGTTGGGAGAACACTCACCATCCTTCATTGAAGGGCCAGTTGTAGAAAGGGTGAACAGCTTCAAGTTCATGTGTGTCAACATTTCAGAAGGTCAAACCTGTGCTGAACAGATTGATGCAATCATGAAGAATCTTTAAACTAGAATGGTTGGAGGATGGGAATCAAATTGAAGAGACTAGGAGAGAGGAGGTTAGTTCACAAATAGAGAAAGCTAGTAGACAGTGTGTGAGGGAGGATAGGCAGGTGACGGAGAAGGGGAGCGTTCAGACCGAAGATGTAGGGGAGAAGGAAGAAAAAGATAATAAAGTTGTTTGCACCAGTAGGGATAAACAGAGAGTAAGTGGTGGAGAGTTTCTTAAATGCATCTATTTTAATGCTAGGAGCATTGTAAGGAAGGTGGATGAGCTTAGAGCATGGAATGATACCTGGAGATATGATGTGAAACATTGTTGCGGGGGGGTGTGATTGGCAACTATATATTCCTGGATTTTGTTGCTTAAGGTGTGATAGAATTGGAGGGGCAAGAGGGGGAGGTGTTGCATTGCTTGTCAGAGAAAATATTATAGCGAAGCTTTGGCAGGATAGATTAGAGGGCTCGTCTAGGGAGGCTATTTGGGTGGAATTGAGGAATGGAAAAGGTGTAGTAACGCTTATAGGAGTGTATTATAGACTACCAAATGGGAAGCGAGAAGTGGAGGAGCAAATTTGAAAGGAGATAGCAGATATTTGTAGTAAGCACAAGGTTGTGATTGTGGGAGATTTTAATTTTCCACACATAGACTGGGAAGCCCATTCTGTAAAAGGGCTGGATGGTTTGGAGTTTGTAAAATGTGTGCAGGATAGTTTTTTGCAGGAATACATAGAGGTACCAACTAGAGAAGGGGCAGTGTTGGACCTCCTCTTAGGGAATGAGATAGGTCAGGTGACGGAGGTATGTGTTGGGGAGCACTTCGGGTCCAGTGATCACAATGCCATTAGTTTCAATATAATTATGGAGAAGGATAGGACTGGACTCAGGGTTGAGATTTTTGATTGCAGAAAGGCTAACTTTGAGGAGATGCAAAAGGATTTAGAAGGAGTGGATTGGGACAATTTGTTTCATGGGAAGGATGTAATAGAGAAATAAAGGTCATTTAAAGGTGAAATTTTGAGGGTACAGAATCTTTATGTTCCTGTTCGCTTGAAAGGAAAAGTTAAAAGTTTGAGAGAGCCATGGTTTTCAAGGGATATTGGAAACTTGGTTCAGAAAAAGAGAGAGATCTACAATAAACATAGGCAGCTTGGAGTAAATGAGGTGCTCAAGGAATATAAAGATTGTAAAAAGAATCTTAAGAAAGAAATTAGAAAAGCTAAAAGAAAACATGAGGTTGCTTTGGCAAGTAAGGTGAAAATAAATCCAAAGGGTTTCTACAGTTATATTAATAGCAAAAGGATAGTGAGGGATAAAATTGGTCCCTTAGAGAATCTCAGTGGACAGCTATGTGCGGAGCCAAAGGAGATGGGGGAGATTTTAAACAATTTCTTTTCTTCGGTATTCACTAAGGAGAAAGATATTGAATTGTGTAAGGTAAGGGAAACAAATAGGGTAGTTATGGAAACTATGATGGTTAAAGAAGAGAAAGTACTGGTGCTTTTAAGGAATATAAAAGTGGATAAGTCTCCGGGTCCTGACAGGATATTCCCTAGGACCTTGAGGGAAGTTAGTGTGGAAATAGCAGGGGCTCTGGCAGATATATTTCAAATGTCATCAGAAATGGGGATGGTGCCGGAGGTTTGGCGTATTGCTCATGTTGTTCCATTGTTTAAAAAGGGTTCTAAGAGTAAACCTAGCAATTATCGGCCTGTAAGTTTGAAGTCAGTGGTGAGTAAATTAATAGAAAGTATTCTTAGAGATGGTATATATAATTAGCTGGATAGACAAGTTCCGATTAGGAACAGTCAACATGGATTTGTGCGTGGAAGGTCATGTTTGACAAATCTTATTGAATTTTTTGAAGAGGTTACTAGGAAAATTGGTGAGGGTAAAGCGGTGGATGTTGTCTATATGGACTTCAGTAAGGCCTTTGACAAGGTTTCACACGGAAGGTTAGTTAGAAAGGTTCAGTCGTTAGGTATTAATATTGAAGTAGTAAAATGGATTCAGCAGTGGCTGGATGGGAGATGTTGGAAAGTAGTGGTGGATAACTGTGTGTCAGATTGGAGGCCGATGACTAGCGGTGTGCCTCAGGGATCTGTACTGGGTCCAATGTTGTTTGTCATATACATTAATGATCTGGATGATGTATAATGATCTGGATGTGGTAAATTGGATTAGTAAGTATGCAGATGATACTAAGATAGGTGGCGTTGTGGATAATGAAGTAGGTTTTCAAAGCTTGCAGACACATTTAGGCCAGTTAGAAGAATGGACTGAAAGATGGCAGATGGAGTTTAACGCTGATAAGTGTGAAATGCTACATTTTGGTGGGACTAATCAAAATAGGACTTACATGGTAAATGGTAGAGCATTGAGGAATGCAATAGAACAGAGTGATCTATGAATAATGGTGCATAGTTCCCTGAAGGTGGAATCTCATGTGGATAGGGTGGTGAAGAAAGCTTTTGGTATTGCTGGCCTTTATAAATCAGAGCATTGAGTATAGGAGTTGGGATGTAATGTTGAAATTGTACAAGGCATTGGTGAGGCCAAATTTGGAGTATTGTGTACAGTTCTGGTCACCAAATTATAGGAAAGATGTCAACAAAATAGAGGGAGTACAGAGGAGATTTACTAGAATGTTACCTGGATTTCAGCACCTAAGTTACAGAGAAAGGTTGAACAAGTTAGGTCTTTATTCTTTGGAGCATAGAAGGTTGAGGGGGGACTTGATAGAGGTATTTAAAATTATGAGGGGGATAGATAGAGTTGACATGGATAGGCTTTTTCCATTGAGAGTAGGGGAGATTCAAACAAGAGGGCATGAGTTGAGAGTTAAGGGGCAAAAGTTTAGTGGTAACCCGAGGGGGAGCTTCTTTACTCAGAGAGTGGTAGCTGTGTGGAACGAGCTTCCAGCAGAAGTGGTAGAGGCAGGTTTGATTTTGTCATTTAAAAAAAAAATTGGATGGGTATATGGACAGGAAAGGAATGGAGGGTTATGGGCTGAGTGCAGATAGATGGGACCAGGTGAGAGTTAGCGTTCGACATGGACAAGAAGGGCCGAGATGGCCTGTTTCCGTGCTGTAATCGTTATATGTCTATATGGTTATATAAGAAGGCGCGACAGCTTCTCTACCTTATTAGAAGTCTGTAGACTCAGCCAGTTCCATCATAGGCACAACCTTCCCAGCCACTGAAGACATTTTCAAGAAGTGGTATCTCAAGAAGGCAGCATCGAAAATTAAGGGAAATGCCCTCTTCACATTACTACCACCAGAAAGGAGGTACAAGAGCATGAAGATCCACACTCAATGTTTGATGGGCAGCATTTTCTTCTCTACCATCAGATTTCCGAATGGTCCATGAATCTGTGAACACTACCTCATTATTCATCTTTTGCACTACCTAGAATATTTTGTAATTTACAATAAATTGTAAGTCTTGCACTGTACTGTTGCTGCAAAAAAACAAATTTCAGAAAAATACAGTGTCAGTGATATTAACCCTGATTCTGATTCTGTTTCTTTCTTGTATAATTTTGCCTTTTTTGTTTCTTGTGAACGTTGCATTTTTGATGCTATGTGCCAGTGATATTGCTCAATTAAGTTTTTCATTGCACCTGTGTATAGATGTCCTTAAGCATATGACAGTAAACTCAACACCTTATACTCCATCTGGGTAGCCTCCAACGTGATGGCATGAACATTGATTTCTCAAACTTCCAGTAATGCCCCCCCACCACTTCGACATTCCCCATTCCCTTTTCCCTCTCTCAACTTATCTCCTTACCTGCCCATCACCTCCCTCTGATGCTCTGCCCCTTTTTCTTTCTTCCATGGCCTTCTGTCCTCTCCTATCAGATTTCCCCTTCTCCAGCCCTGTATCTCTTTCACCAATCAACTCCCCAGCTCTTTACTTCACCCCTCCCCTCCTCCAGTTTCACCTATCGCCTTGTGTTTTTCTACCCTTTCCCCCACCTTCTAACTCTGATCCCTCATCTATTTTTCTCCAGTCCTAATGAAGGCACTCAGCCTGAAACAACTGTTTACTTTGTTCCATAGATGCTGCCCGGCCTGTTGAGTTCCTCCAGCATTTTGTGTGTGTTGCTTGGATTTCCAGCATCTGCCGATTTTCTCTTGTTTGTAACTTGTCTCTGACTTTGAAAACATACTCAATGAGATAATTATACTATTTCTTTTCCCATAATTCCATTCAAATCAAGTTTATTGTCATGTGCACAAGTACAGTGAGGTACAGGTGCAATTAAAAAGTTGCTTGCAGCAGCATCACCGACATGTAAGATCAGAGAATCCACAAAACATAAATTATACATAAATTATACAAGACACTGAAAAGGAAAAAAAATCTAGGTATGAAGTCTCTACACCATTCCCATTCATTGATCCTCCCTCCCTCCCTCTTTCACTCTCACTCTTTCTCTTCTCACCATCCTCAATATTTTAATACAAAACCTCTCAACCTACAATCCTTGCGGAATTCTCGTCATCTCTATTTCTTCAGTAACTTTGTTTTAGTCCCCATTCTGCCTCTATGTCCTAACTTCTGTACTATTCTTTATCAGATCAGTATTAAGCATTTCTGTCTGCCTAGATCAATACCATCCTTGTTGGCCATCATGCCCAGAGGATAATGTTGGTTTCTCTTGACAATTTCTGAAAACTCAGCATTTTAGGTCAGCAGAATGAACACAATCAATATAAGTTTGAGTTTATCTTCCTCTTGGACAACAAAGAATGTCATGCAATAACTGTTTAAATAGCCAGAACTCTTTGTGTTGACTTGAATGACCCAGGGGAACTCCAAATTTGCTGCATGTAGAGATGTATCTTCCAAAGCTATGAGCTTTTATCTGTTACTGCAAACATTTACAGTACTGCCTTTTCCACTCAAGTAATCAGTGTTCAAACCTTTCCTTTCAATGGGAACTTACTGCCTTCGAGTCATGCACTGCCCCTCTATTCTCACAGCTCTGATCATAGTGCTCAGTACAGGCATCTGGAGGGTCAAATCAGCTTTTGCTTATTGCACTGATTTCTTTCCTGCAAAACTTCTCAAGGGCATTTCTTCTCCTGGTCAGAACTTAACTGTCTGCATAAATGCATCAGCTAAATTACATGCTGTTGTATGTAACATTTCTTTAAAAAATGAAGCATGCTTTCCCTCTATAATTGTGTCTGTGTATATGTGTGTGTGCGCACAAGTGCGTGCTTGTGCATATCTCTGCATGTTTGTGCATGTGTATGTTTGTGTTGTGTTTCTATTGGTCAGTAGTACTGCATGTTGTGTCTCAAATAATGAAACACTTTCAAAGGCAGTCTGGAATATTCAGTTCACAGCAAGAACATAATGTCTCTCCTTGCAAACAGTAATTGCGATGTTATATAAATAAGCCTTTCTATCTTTAGATATGTACTTAATGCAATAGTTATTTTCAAACGTATTGAAAAATGTTCTTAGGTCTCACTTGACAGGATGTAGGTGAGTTTACTGTACTGGAACTGATTTTTCCAAATTGCCTCTTACCACCAATCCCAGTGAACTTTCTCCATTGAAGGCCTCCATATACATCACACTAACAAGCCACATCAGTGCTGACAGGAGCACAGGTCTGTTACTAGTAGACTGTTGCATGCATTGACATGATCCACGTCACTGATCAATAGCAATGGAGGAACAGGTCTACCAGTCTAACTATGTCAGCTGTCACAGCATGTGTGAGCAGATGGAGAACCACTTAGCTCATCTATCCACAGATAGACAGAACATCATAGGAACTTTACAACATGGACGCTCTTGTCAGACGAACAGTTTTCCAGCCTATTCCCACCTTTCAGCATGACATCTACAGCCCTGCAGGTCACAGCTCCTCAAGTATACACCTAGTTTAGATTAAAGAGAGTTTCAGGCGGTGGGTTCTATGTATCATCACTCAATGGGTGAAGAAGTGTCTTTCTAGCCATCTATCTATTACCTTAAATCTCAGACCATTGGTTTTTGACCATTCTGCCTCGGTCCATCATGTTATGCACCTGATTAAGTCCCCCCTCAAATGCCTCTGTTCAAAGGGAAACAGCTCTGCCCATACAATATTTCCTCACAGCCACAGTTTTCCAGAACTGCAAATGCCTTTCTAACTGTCTTCTTAACTCTGTTCAATGCGATCTTCTCTTTCCTGTACTATTTGACCAAAACTATAACGAGTGCTGAAGATGTGGTCTAACAGTTCTACATCACTCTTATATTTTATGCCTCATCTAACAGAGAAACAATCACATATGACCTTTTATTTACATAATCGTAGCATGCAGTGAGACTATGAAAAAGGATACAGAGTTGATAGGGGAAAATTGCAGTGGGGTAGGTTGAAGTGTGTTTTTGAACTAAACAGTAGGGGTGTGGCTTCAACAGTATGGGAAAGTGAGGATAAAGTAAAAGGGAAGGAGAATGCAGGAGAGGTTATGAAAGTCTTCAGAATAAATAAAAAGACAAGAAGTTTAGAAGAGGATGAGATTTTAATTTCTGATAACATGGGTCACATTTGAAAAAGATGATGAATACAGGACAGAAGGTATTATATTTGAATGCACACAGTGGGCAGAATAAGACAGCTGATCTTGTAGTGCAGTTAGAGGTTCGCAGGTATGAGATTGTGAGCATCACTGAGACGTGGCTGAAAGAAGGTCACAAAGGTTCAAAGTTCAAAGTACATTTATTGTCAAAGTACATATGTGTCATTACCACCCTGAGATTCATTTTCTTGCAGGCATTCAAAGTAGAAGAAAGAAATACAATAGAATCAATAAAAAACTACACCAAAGACTGGTAAGCAACCAATGTGCAAATGAAGACAAACTGAGCAAATGCAAATAAATAAATCCATACATACATACAATCATACAGTCCATACTCAGGACATGAGTTCTAGGGTCCTTGAAAGTAGGTGCGTACATTGTGTTCAGTGATCAGTTCAGTGTCGAGGTAAGTGAAGCTATCTATGCTAGTTCAGAAGCCTGATGGCTGTAGGATAATAGCTATTCCTGAACCTGGTGGTGTAGGACCTAAAGATCTTGTACCTCCTTCCCAAGAGCAGGAATGAGAAAAGAGCTTGGCTGGATAGTGGGGATCCTTCATGATGGATCCTGCTTGGGAGCTTAATGTCCAAGGATACGCATGGTATCGAAAAGACAGGCAGATAGGCTGAGGGGGTGGCATAGCCCAGTTGGGAAAAAAGAAATCAAATCCTTAGAAAGAGGTGACATCGGATCAGAAGATGTAGAATCCTTATGGGTAGATTTAAGAAACTGCAAGAGTAAAAAGACCCCGATGGGAGGTCCCTGAACTGTAGCCAAGATTTGGGCTACGAATTACAAAGAGAGACAGAAAAGGCATATATAAAGGACACGTAAAAAGAGCATCCTGGCTGGTTGTGTCATCACCTGGTATGGGAACTGTACTACCCTCAATCGCAAGGCAATGCAGAGAGAGGTGCAGACAGCCCAGTCCATGATGTGAACTTTCCTCTCTTCAGGACAGTAAAAAGGGCCCAGAGGTTCATCAGGGGCTCCAGCCACCCCAACCACCCCAACCACAAACTGTTTCAGCTGTTTCCATCTGACAAATATTACCACAGCATTAAGACCAGGACCAACAGGCTCCGGGACAGCTTCCTTCACTAGGCCATCAGATTTATAAACACACGTTGATCTGATTGCATATCTAACTGTACATTGTATCTGACTGCACATGCAGAAATACAAAGCAATTACAGTATGTATACAATCTTAGTGTTTGGGCAATATCCTCTCACATTTCCATTCCTTATTGCTTGGACATAGTGACGGAGACGCAACATAAGAATCTTTACCCCCTCATGTTGTGAGAAGGATGTAAGAAATAAAATTCTAATTCTAATTCTAATTCTAAATTCTAATGTTGTGATAGTCTTAGGGGATTTCAACATACAGGTAGATTGGGAAAATTAGGTTGGTTCTGGATTCCAAGAGAAGACGTTTATAGAATGCATATGGATGTTTTTTTTTTCAGAGCAGCTTGTGGTTGAGCCCAATAAGAAAAAGGCAATTCTGGATTGGGTGTTGAGAGTGGACGAGGGCCTCCCAAAGTAAGTGAGTTGTCAGTGAGTTCTGGAGTCAGAGTTCCATGTGGGCGGGAGGAACGAGATCCGATGACCTGCTGAGTTTGCGAATCGGTGAGATCGGAGTTTGAGGCCTGGCATTCGGTGAATAGCCTGTCTGAGGAATTATGCCAAGGATCAAGGCCCAAGGACGAATTGGAAGTCTAGATGTCAAGGCCTGAAGATGAATTGGAAGTCTGGAGGTCAAGGCCCATTGGCCGGAGCGGAGTCTGTGAATCCCTGTGAATCCACTAGGGAAATCACAGCCCCTGTGTCTGCATGCCTGAGTCCATATCTTCTGGAAGCTGGAACTGGAGGCCTGTCCTGGGATTAACGGACTGTATATGTGCATGGGTGGGAGGGAGGAACAGAGCTTGTTTTTGCTGTTGTTGTTTACTGCTTATTGTGTTCTGTGTTGTTCTTCCGAACATTATGGGCATGCTTTGTAGGTGCTAGAATGTGTGGTGACACTTGCCAGCTGCCCACAGCACATCCTCGTGTGTGCTGGTTGTTGACACGATCACTGCATTTCATTGTATGCATCTATGCAAATGTGAAAAATAAACTTGAATTTTGAATCTTGAATCTTGAAAACCTTTCCAAACTATGCACTTATCCAAATGTGTATTAAAGGCTTTTATAAAACCTACCTCAACCCTTCTTCCGGCAGTTAATCGGCCTATACCTATGCCCTCTAGTTTTATCCTTCCCCATCCTATAGACAAAAACTACGTACATTCACCCTATCTATGTTCTTCACAATTTTATACACCTCTATAATATTAGATTAGATTAGATTAGATTAGATTATGAGGACACTCAGTCCTCGTTTATTGTCATTTAGAAATGCATGCATTAAAAAATGATACAATGTTCCTCCAGAATGACATCACAAGAAAAAACAGGACAAACCAAGACTAAGATTGACAAAGCCACATAATTATAACATATAGTTACAACCGTGCAAAGCAATACCATAATTTGATAAAGAGCAGACCATGGGCACGGTAAAAAAAAGACTCAAAGTCCCGATAGACTCATTATCTCACGCAGGCGGCAGAAGGGAGGAACTCTCCCCGCCATGAACCTCCAAGCACCACCAACTTGCCGATGCAGCACCATTGGAAGCACACGACTGCAGCAGACTCTGAGTCCGTCCGAAAACTTCGAGCCTCTGACCAGCCCCTCCGACACAGCCTCTCCGAGCACCATCCTTTGCCGAGCACTTCGACCCCGCCCCGGCCGCCGAGCAACAAGCAAAGCCGAGGACTCGGGGCCTTCTCCTCCGGAGATTCTGGACCACACACTAGCAGCAGCAGCGAAGCAGGCATTTCAGAAGTTTCACCAGATGTTCCTCCATGCTCTCACGTCCGTCTCCATCAAATCAGGATTGTGCACGGCACCCTACTTGACACATAACAGACATCACCACCGGAGTGGCTGCTGCGAGCTGCGTCATGTCGCCATCTTCTCCTCCTGCAGATTTCACCCTTCATTCTCCTATAATCCAAGTCATAAAGTCCTAGCCTGCTCAGCCTCTTCATATCTCAGGCCCTCGAGTCCTGGCAAAACTCTCAAAAATCTCCCCTGTACTCAGCTTAATGACATCTTTCCACTAACACGGTGACCAATGAAAAAGTTGGATCCATTGAAATTTCAGGAAATGAAGCAATGAATGCAAACGAGATCAGTGGAGAAACAGAATCTTCGACAAGTTTAAACCCAGAATCAAACAATCCAAAAACTGACTCAACACCAAAACCTTTCAGGTGGGTTAGGAAGTCTTCAAAAACTAATGACTGGTTTAATTTTTTATCTTCAACCATGCAACATGTCCATCAGAGGAGAAGCCCTCCCCACCATTGAGCATATCTACAAGAAAGTGTTGTTGCGGGAAAGCAGAATCCATCATCAAGGACCCCACCATCCAGACCATGCTCTCTTTTCACTGCTGCCATCAGGAAGAAGGTACAAGAGCCTCAGGTCCCACACCACCAGGTTCAGGAACAGTTATTACCCCTTGACCATCAGACTCTTAGGTATAATTTCACTCACCCCAACACTGAACTGATTCCATACACTTTCAAGGACTCTACGACTCATGTTCTCAATATTAATTATTCATTATTATTATTTTGATTTTTTTCATCTTTTTGTATTAGCCCTATTTGTTTTTTTGCACATTGGTTGTTTGTCTGTCTTTGTTATGTACGGTTTTTCATTGATACTATTGTGTTTCTTTGTATTTACTGTGAATGGTGAATGCCTACAAGAAAATGAATCTCAGGTGACATTACATGTACTTAGATAATAAATTTATTTTGTATTCTGAATGTATTTTTTGTACTTATGGCATTGTTGTACTGGACAGCAGAGTCGTGTTGGAATATTCGGTTTGCAGCAGTAAGTGGGAAAATGGATAATAAATGCAGATGCAGGAAATCTGAAATTAAAACAGAAAAAGCTAGAACATTCAGCATGTCAGGCAACATCTGTGGAGGGAGAAAAAAAAGCACACTTAATGTTTCAGGTCTATGAACCATTATCAGAATCAGGAAAGAAAGGAACACAGAGGGTTACAGAGGGTTGCAGAATGGTGGGCAAAGAGAATTTCTCTGACAGAGTGATGGTGAAGAGGCACTTAACATCAGATTAAGCTTCTTTGTCTGTACAATATGTTGTTCATGGTAGGGCTGTGCAACATCCTCAATAAGTCAGACTGCACAGAAAAAAGGAAAATAAAAGATTAGGCTAAAATACAGACAAGCAGAAGAAACACGAGAGACTGCAGATGCTGTGATCTGGAACAAAAATAGGCAGTCAAGTTTTTTGGTCAAGGTAATTCACCTGGATCTCAACACAAAATGTTAACTGTCAATATCCCTCTGCAGCTGCTATTTGATCTGTTTGTTTTTAGTTTTCTCTAAGATGAATCTCAAGGTTGTATACTGCATAAATACTTTGAACAGCGGGTATGGCTGATACAAACAGAAAATAAAATGTGAGTAATCTGAAGTTGGAGAATTCAGCTCCGAGCAACAGACACAAAATGCTGGAGGAGCTCAGCAGGCCAGGCAGCATCTAGAAAAAGTGTACAGTTGACGTTTCAGGCCTTCATTTGAAGGTTTTTGGTCCGAAACGTTGATTGTACTCTTTTCCTAGATGCTGCCTGGCCTGATGGGTTCCTCCAGCATTTTGTGTGCATTGTTTGGATTTCCATCATCTGCGGATTTTCTCTTATTTGTAAATTCAGCTCTGAGTTCAGCAGGCTGTGAGTACAAGATGAGGTGTTACTCCCCAAGTTTGTGATGAGCCTCATCATTACAGGACAGTGTTGTGTATATATTATTTCAGCAATATTCAAGTAATATTGAAAATATATTGTTTGATTCAGCATTCTTTGTTGTTTACATAATGTATTGTGAGTTATCTGCAAAAGTACGTAAATGGCGTACGTCATCACGCCACCACGTCAATGCACATGCCTCACTTAAAGAAAAAACAAATTAAAACTTGCATTTCTCAGCTCACTTCTTTTCCTTTCAATTAGTTTTTATGTTTTGGAGTTACAAAACATATCAATGGTGACGAGGAAGTTTTAAATGAACCCAAGATGACAACCTACGTGTTGAAGCGCAGTGAGACGTTCAAGTTTTTAAAAAAGTGCAGCAGGAAATGGTTGAGTTAAAAAAAAAGCAGCACAGCACATGCTCTTCAGAAGGGAAAACACAACTTAGTTAAAAATATGAAAGAATTCATGGGTTCATTAACAGTGAGTACCAGCTGATAAACATTAAAAAAGAGCAGAAATGGCAGAGTAAACACAAAATAATCTGCAAATGCTGGGGTCAAAGCAACACTCACAACACGCTGGAGGAACTCAGCAGGTCGGTCGATGTTTCGGGCCGGAACCCTTCGTCAGGACTGTAGGGGGAAGGGGCAGAGGCCCTATAAAGAAGGTGGGGGGAGGGTGGGAAGAAGAAGGCTGGTAGGTTCCAGGTGAAAATCCAGTAAGGGGAAAGATAAAGGGGTGGGGAGGGGAGGCGGGGAGGTGACAGGCAGGAAAGGTGAAGAAAGAATAGGGGAAAACACAATGAGTAGTAGAAGGAGGCGGAACCATGAGGGAGGTGATAGGCAGCTGGGGGAGGGGGCAGAGTGACATTGGGATAGAGGAAGGGAGGGGGGAGGGAATTACCGGAAGTTGGAGAATTCTATGTTCATACTAAGGGGCTGGAGACTACCTAGACAGTATATGAGGTGTTGCTCCTCCAACCTGAGTTTAGCCTCATCATGGCAGTAGAGGAGGCCATGTATGGACATATCTGAATGGGAGTGGGAAGCAGAGTTGAAGTGGGTGGCTACTGGGAGACCCTGTCTGTTTTGGCAGACGGAGTGGAGGTGCTCGACAAAGTGGTCCCCCAATCTGTGTCGGGTTTCACCGATGTAGAGGAGGCCGCACCGGGAACACTGGATGCAATAGATGCAATAGACTCACAAGTGAAGTGTTGCCTCACCTGGAAAGACTGTTTGGGGCCCTGAATGGTGGCAAGAGAGGAGGTGTAGGGACAAGTGCAGCACTTGCGCTTACAGGGATAAGTGCCAGGAGGGAGATCAGCGGGGAGGGACGTGTGGACCAGGGAGTCGCGGAGGGACCGATCCCTACGGAAAGTGGAGGGGATGGAGAGGGAAAGATGTGCTTAGTGGTGGGGTCCTGTTGAAGGTAGCGGAAGTTGCAGAGGATAATGTGTTGGATCCGAAGGCAGGTGGGGTGGTAGGTGAGGACAATGGCAGAGTACATCAGAAAGAGAGATGTGTTTGATACACAACAGATAACTGGATATTGTATACGGAATGGATTTAGCAGTATTTCAAAGCAAATGAAAGACCCAATGAGAAATGAGTATCAATTTTGCTAAATACATTGGATTTAAAGGTATACAATTTGCTTAGAAATTTAACTGCTTCAACCAAACCAAACAAAATGAGCTTTGTTGATATTGTGAAGGTGGTGCAGGAACAATTTGAACCAAAACCATTGTTGGTTGCGGAACACTTTAGGTTTCATAAGTGGAATCAAAAGGAAGAGGAATCCAATTTTTACTTTACATGGCTGAATTGAAGAGATTGTCTGAGCATTGTCAGTTCAGTAATAAGCTTAATGATGCACTGAGAGATCATTTAGTTTGTGGAATCTCACAAGGAAAACATACAAAAATGGCTCCTAACTGAAGCAGAACTTACATTTAAAAGAGCATTTGGAATAGCTGAATCCATGAAAACAGCAAAGACGCAATTGATTTGCAGTCAGGAATGAAAGCGAACATGAACAAAGTTGTGAAGCCTGAACAGAAACCGACCTGGGTGAACAAACTGTGCTACCGTTGTGGTGGGGACTCACATACACCAGACCAGTGTGGATTTAAAGTTGAAACCTGTAGAGAATGCAATGAAGTAGAACACATATGAACAACATGTCAGGCAGACAAAAATAAATGGACTATAAAGGGAAGATAAAAGGATAAAAAGTCAAGTCATGGTTTCAAAAGGACCACTAATCTGTATGCTGTTGTTGAAAAATCTGATAATGATGAGAGTGACACAGGACTGAATAGTCTTAAGATTTACCATGTGAAAACTAACAACACACAAGCAATATGGTTTACACCAGAAGTGAATGGGAAATTCACTAAAATGGCTTGGCTGTTTCGGTCATTCCACATAATTGGTTTGAATGGCATTTCAAAGATACTAAACCTAAGCCTGCAGACATCTAATTAAGAACTTATACTGGAGAAAAGATAATTCCTGTGGGAATGACACTTGTAACAGTGAAATACAACAACCAACAAGCCACATTTGGCTTGTTTGTGGTAAAAACAGAGGGGCTAGCATTGTAGGGACATAATTGACTAAGACATCTACAAGTTAACTGAAGATCTATCCACCGAACTACATGCCATGTTCCCTGCAACAGAGGAAATTGAAAGCATATTAGGAAAGGTATTGGATGATGCCACAGCAATGTTCAAGGATGGCACTGGAAAACTCAAAGATACTAAGGGTAAAACAGTGGTAAATGAAAATGCCACACCCAAGTTTTACAAAGCGCATCCAGTTCCTTATGCCATCCATGATGAAGTCGCCAATGAGCTACATCACTTGAAGGCTGAAGGAATTCTTTCCAAGGTTGAGTGGAGCCTTTGGGCAACCCAGTGGTCCCAGTAGCCAAGAAGAATGGGTCTGTCAAGACCTGAGGTGATTTTAAGGTCACCATTAACCCAATACTGAAAGTAGATAAATATCATCTCCTCAGGATAAAGGATATCTTCACAAAACTTTCAGGATGGAAACACTTCAGAAAAGTGGACTTAGCTGAATCCTACCTACTGATGGACATGGAAGCAGAGTCCAAAATATTTCTCACCATAAACACTCACAAAGGGCTTTATCACTGCAATAGGCTTAATTTTGAAAGCTTTGGCCATGTTCTGCAAGGCTGTCCAGGTATTCACTGTTACCTGGATGATATCATTGCTACTGATAAGGATGACAAGGAACATCTTCAAAATCACAAGACAATGTTAAAAGGATTAAATACTCGTACACCCAGATTTGGGAACAGCTTTTTTCCAACTGTGATAAGTCTGCTGAACGGATCCTGACCCGGATCTGGGCCATACCCTCCAAATATCTGGACCTGCCTCTTGGTTTTTTTGCACTACCTTACTTTCCCTTTTCTATTTTCTATTTATGATTTATAATTTAAATTTTTAATATTTACTATCGATTTGTACTCCAGGGAGCACAAAGAGCAGAATCAAATATCGCTGTGATGATTGTGCGTTCTAGTATCAATTGTTTGGTGACAATAAAGTATAAAGTAAAGATTATGGGCTCAGAGCATGTCGTAACAAATGTGAATTCTTTGAAGCAAGCATCACTTTCTGTTGTCACGCAATTGAAGCACAATGGCTAGAAAAGAGTGCTGAGAAAATTGAAACAGTGGTGGGTAGCCAAAACCAAAGGACATGTCACAGTTGCAGTCCTTTTAAGGATTTGTCAATTACTATAACACATCTCAAAGTCCAATCCCACGGCCCTACTGTGAGAGGAAGAAGCAGGCAGGGCCAGCCAACAGGGCTCTGATATAGTTGTATAGAACAATCCCCTATACAGTGGGTACGATGGATGAAATCTAACCATACAATTGACTTTGGATGATAGATACAGGACGTCATCAATGGCCTATACTCCACTGGAAGCTAGGGGCCCTCAAAGAAGAAGAATTCCCATAAAAGATTCCTACGAAATTTGGCTACTGTACTCCACCTCTTGAACTCATTACTACTGATCGGGACGAAATAGACAAAACAATCTCAGGTGGCGTTCATAAAGGTAAAAGAAATGACGATGTCAGACACTGTACTCACATATTATGATGCACATCGTCCAGTGAAGTTTGCTATGCACTGTTCTGGACGGCAACATGTCCGGAAGAAAGGTGTCCAGATCAGTCAGAACCATTTCTTACAGTTCCAGAGTCAACTCCTACAGCCACCACGGAGGAGGCCACAGGACCTGAGATTGTTTCACAGTCACAAGCCTCACCTGCCAAGCAGAATGTCAGAAAAGACTTTTATCCCACAAGAGTAAGAAATCCACCACAGCAATTAAATCTTTAGGCTTGTATAGAACAATTTAAAATTCACTATGCTGTGGATGTCTATATATAGTGGTTGTATTATATGGTACACTGTGTATCAGTTGAGATGCATTCTCTATTGAATTGGAGTTGACAGCTAAGCAGGGAGGAGTGTTGTGCATTTAATATATTTTTTTGTAATTTATTTTTTATTGAAGTTCAGTATTTGAATAATATTTGAGTAATATTATAACTATATTGTTTGATTAAGCATTCTTTATTGTTTACATAATGCATTGCTGATTCTGTGTAAAAGTATATAAGTGGCATACATCATCATACCACCATGTCAAGTGTGTGCCTCGCTTAAAATAAAAATGAACTCAGACTCACATTTCTCAGCCCCCTTGCATTCTTTTCATTTAGTTTTGTTTTGTTTTGCAGTTACAAAACATAACAGACAGGAGGTCTCAAACTAATAGGTCAGAGTAGGAGTAGGACGAGCAGTTAAAGTAGTAGATAACAGGTAACTCAGTATCACTTCTATCAACTGAAGATAAATGCTCCAAAAAGCAATCACCCACCTGTGATTGAACTGAATCATAAGGAAGTTGAGATGTAAATAAATCTTTCCCTTTTGCTGACCCTATCTATATCTATTTGCTGATATTTTTTATTCTCCTCACAATGCATTCTCCCACCTATCTATGAATGATCAGCCATCAGCAAATCACTCAGTGCCTTCATACAAGTCATTTATATAAATAGCAAATAGTTGAGGGCTCAGTACTGATCTCTGCAACACCCATTAGTCATCTAAATATGACCCATCACTGGAAAAGACGTTCTCCAATATGCAATATTTTTAAGTATGCATCATATCTATTTGCAAAGTGAAGCACTTAGTACATTTTAAATGGCCCATTTATACCAGATTCACGAGCTTAACCTGTGGAAGGGTTTCATTGTCAGTGTGAGCCATCTGGGGAAATAGAAGACTTGAAATTTTAGTTGATGCTTTCCCAAATAATTATTATAGTCAGAAAACTGTTAAATAATTCTGTTGTTGGTTCCTCAATTAGAGAAATAAACTGGTAGAGCCTTATGAAGTTGAGGATGGTATTATAATTTTTTTGGAAAAGAAAATTCTGTATTTGACAAATAAGAAGAACATTCTGGTAATTATCAGATTTTACTGCTTTATGATTCCTGCAAATTGTGCTCAAGTTATCTTTCACAAGAAGACTATGCGAGGGTCAGGTTTTTAAAAAATATTGTGAATGCAATAGACACAGTCTCCATACACAGACTGCACCAAAGATCAGGACTGAATATGGTTCACAGGGGCTATGTGAAGCCAGTACACCTTAATCATCACTACATCCAGTGCATCTCTTCTGTATGTAAATCTAAAATAATATGATTTCATTATTTTAACATTTCCCCTTTCTCTTTTATTTAAATACAACTTTCTCTGGATAGAAATCTTTGCAATTATGGGCAAGAATCAGTCTCTGACCCATATTAGCATAATGGTGAATAGTTTGGTTCTTCCTGTCCTGCTGTACAGTATGAAATGATCCTCAGTTCAGAGAATCAACAACAAAAAGGCAATTTTACTGGGGGAGGACAGAGGAAAAGTCACACTGATCAAGCAGCAGATCGTCATCACCAGCTGGGGCTGCATTATGTTGTTAGGAAAGGAGTGAATAAGGTTGATTTTACATCTAATATTGTTATACATGCAATAAAGGTATTTAATGCTGACATTGTCCGCCTGCAGTGAAAATTGTTTCATTCTCACTTACAAATTAATGAACACAAACATTACATCACTATATTGAATACGGAAGATGT
Source organism: Mobula birostris (assembly GCF_030028105.1). Taxonomy (NCBI): domain Eukaryota; kingdom Metazoa; phylum Chordata; class Chondrichthyes; order Myliobatiformes; family Myliobatidae; genus Mobula; species Mobula birostris. Next base: position 31,344,381 of record NC_092389.1, on the reverse strand, counting down.
AGCTAACCAACTAAATAAGGGCTACATTTTTATTTACCCTTCTGTGTTCCCTTTGACCTCATAACCAACCTTCTATATATTACTGTCCATGTGAATTTCACATATTGATATAATGTTCAGGTTAACGGAAACAAATTTATCAACCTGTATTAATCTAAGTCCATTTTCTGTGCAAAGTCAGGCCATTACAATGGGGTTCTAAACAAGTGCTGCTGACAAAAAGCACTACACGAAGATCCCAAGACATGAGTCTTTGAAATAGTATGAAAAAGCACGAACAGACTGGACACCAGAACCCCATGAGAGCACTTGAAAGTTCAACATTTAGAAGATTTAAGTATCTTTTGATCAAGAAAGTATATCACTAATGGTAATGCTGTTAAGATGACAATAATCTGATGTGAGGTGGAAACATCTGTCACTTGAAGGATTAGTTTAACCTGCTGGCTCGTCCCCCTTCCTCCAAAGTTACATATTTTTTTTTCACCGGAGAATAAAGAAGTAAAGTTTCTGGGTCATATTGCTTGCAAAATTGTGACATCAGTGGAGTAGTTAAGCTACTAGGCTAGAATCCAAAGGCCAGAATTACTGATCTAGAGAAATGAGTTCAAATCCTATGAAAGCAGCTTGTATTTTTAATTCATGCAACTAATTTCAAGATACAAGATTCATTCTTCAGTATACAGGTGCAAAGGAGTGCAAAACAATTGTTACTCCGGATCCGATGCAGCACATAACAAACACGATGAGCAGAAGTACACAATAAGCAACACAATAAATATCAATCCTGTAAGACACAATGTGTCAGTAACATAGACTGATTGTACATACGGAAGAGCAGGGTGAACTGCCTTAACGACTATCGTCCAGTAGCCCTCACATCTACAGTGCATTGAGAGGTTGGTTATGGCTAGAGTTAACTCCTGTCTCAGCAAAGACCTGGATCCACTGCAAATTGCCCATCGCCGCAATAGGTCTATGGTGGAAGGGATCTGTTGGCTCTTCATGCGGCCTTGTTTCACCTGGACAATATGAATACCTATGTTAGGATGCTTTTTATTGATTACAGCTCAGCATTTAACACAATCATTCCTACAGTTCTAATCAAAAAGTTCCGAAGCCTGGGCCTCTGCAACAGGAACCTCAACTTCCTTACCGGAAAGCCACAGTCTGTGCAGATAGGAAACAACATCGCCACCTCACTGATAATCAACACTGGCGCACCTCAGGGGTGTGAGCTTAGCCCACTGCTCTACTCCCTGTATACACATGACTGTGTGGCTAGGCACAGCTCAAATGCCATCTATAAATTTGCTGATGATATAAGTTGTTGGTAGAATTTCAGATGGTGACGAGAGGGCATACAGGAGTGGGATATATCAGTTAGATGAGTGGTGCCGCAGCAACAACCTTGCACTCAACCTCAGTAAGACCAAAGAACCTTCAGAAAGGGTAAGACGAGGGAACACACACCAGTCCTCATAGAGGGATCTGAAGTGAAAAGGGTGAGCAATTTCAAGTTCCTGGGTGTCAATATCTCTGAGCACTTAACCTGGACCCAACATATCAATGCAGCTACAAGGCTGGCCCAACATATCAATGTGGCGACACCAACTATATTTCATTAGGAGCTTGAAAAGATATGGTATGCCACCAAAAACACTCGCAAATTTCTACGGATGTACATTGGAGAGCATTCCAACTAGCTGTATCACTGTCTAGTATGGGTGGGGGGGGTGGTGGCGGGGGCTACCTCACAGGATCGAAAGGAGCTGCAGAAAGTTGTGAATTCAGTCAGTTCCATCATGGACATTAGTCTCCATAGTACCCAGACATCTTAAAGGAGTGATGCCCCAAAAATGCGGCATCCATCTTTAAGGCCCCCATCACCCAGAACGTGCTCTCTTCCCATTGCAACCATCAGGAACGAGGCTCAGGAGCCTGAAGGGACACTGTCAATGATTCAGGAACAGCTTCTTCCCCACTGTCATCCAATTTCTGAATGGACATTGAACCTGTTGTGTATGTGGCCTGGTTACACAACAATGCTATTAATAAAATCACGGGAGACAGGAGCTAAATTTCATGGTTCTTTACTGGCATAAAAAGAACTTGGCACACACGTACAGATTAATATGCGCCTGATAGCGCATGCAACAACGTGTTACTAAAACATCAAGTAGTCCCTTATTATAATGTAGGCTATACGGTACACTCCTCCCCTTTCACTTAAATAGTGTGTCGACTTTTTTTTACTGGGGCACTATGCTAAATAAATATGTTTACTCGTAACATACAAACAATTTGTTTACTTAGCAACTTAATAATATCAAATTATAACAAAGTAACGTAATAATATCGAATTATAACAGGTCTTTTTTTTACTTTTTGTCTAAGACCCATTTATAACTTAAGTCTCTGGGGGGTGGGGGGGAAGTCTTCTCTAGATTGTCCGGCACTGAAGCAAATAGGTCTTCACCCTATTGTTGAAATAAATTGAACAATCCACTTACTTGAATGTAAGGTCTCTTTCACACAGAAGCTTCTTCTGTGTGGTTTCACAGTGCACGCCACAAACTAACTGGTCCCTCAATGCGTCCGACAGACCAGCTCCAAATTGACAATGTTCTGATAATTTGGGCAATTCAGCATAATATTCAGAAATGCATTAATTTTTGCTTTGATTCTGATTGTGTAATTTAAATCTTTCAGCAATGACCAGTGGTCTGGGGTTTAAATGCTGTTGGAGAGTGTCTACTATTTGCTTGAACGTTTTGTCAGCTGGCTTTTCAGGGGTCAACAAGCTCCGTAGCAGCCCGTCTGTTTTTGCTCCCATAATACTGAGTAAGACGCTGGCTTTCTTTTCATCATTAACACCGTTAGCCTCACTATATAGCATCACTCTTTCAATGTAACTTGCCTAGTCTTCAATGCCACTATCAAATGCTGTAATGGTTCCAATCAGCGCTATCTTTGTTATGTTAATTTAACCCCATTTTCCCCTTATTTACCTTTTTGACTCACGTGTCCTTTTTGCTAGTGCCACGAGCACACTCCGTCTAGATGTGTGTGTGCCGCTCCTTTTTATCTCCCTTCTGGGGCAGGCAGACCCTCAGTCCCTGGGGGTCAGTGCCGGCTGTGGTCTCAGCTGGACATGCTGTGGCTCCGACTGTGTCTCTTGGTCTCCCGATGTTCATGCTGTGCTCCTGCTTCCTTTCGGATTCGCGGCCTCGCTCTGCCTCCTTCTCCCACTCCTTGGCTCATTCCTTGCGCTCTTCTTCCGAGTGTCGTTATCAATTAAAACACGGCGTTCCGATATGATGTAGGTTCATTAACCTCGTCACCAATTTGTTGTTTATGTGGCCTGGTTACACAACAATGCTATTAATAAAAATGTGGGAGACAGGAGCTAAGTTTCATGGTTCTTTATTGGCATAAAATGAACTCGGCACACACGTACAGATCGATACGCGCCTAATAGCACATGCAACAATATGTTACTAAAACATAAAGTAGTCCCTTAGTATAATGTAGGCTATATGGTACAGAACCCATAGACACTACCTCACTACTTTTTTTTCTAATTTTTCACTACTTATTTAATTTAACTAGTAAATATACATATACTTACTGTAATTCACAGTTTTTTTCCATTATTATGTATTGCATTGTACTGCTGCTGCAAAAGCAACAGATTTCATGAATATGCCGGTGATATTAAACCTGATTCTGATTCTGACAAAGTGACACTAGATGATATGTATATCGTGGGTGGGGCATTATGGGCTGGATTAATGGGTGGTGATGTTGATCAGCCTGATATCTTGGGGTAAGTAACTGTTTTTGAGTCTCGTGGTCCTGGTGTTTTGGGTTTGATATTCTGAGATTTGAAATATGTTCTAGAATAGAAAAGCAACAGTGACCATTGCACTCCTACATTTTCAGAAGACCCATCTTCTTGAAAGTCTTTCAGGGAAAAGAAGTCAATGATTCATATCTGGCTTGGTCCATAGTTAACTCCATGCCTGTCTAATCTCAATTCAGGGTAATTAGGGATGGGCAAAATACCAGTATTACAGTGATGTGCAGACCCAGTGAATAAGTAAATGAAGAACTTCAGTGTTAATTATATTAATGTGACACAATCTAACTGAGATGTAGAAACTGTTAAATTGAGACATATCTCTGGTGTTTTTTTTGCTATATTATTTATTCTTCCATGCTTTTTATATTCTGAGCAACATTTAGCCTCTGTTAACATCACACATGCCAGTCCTTACACTAGGATGCATGTTCATTCCTTTCTTCAACCTACCCTCCAGCCATTGTTATTACATTTGCCTTATTGTTAAGGATTGCTAGTTATTTTCTGTTCTTGCTAAGAGATTGTGATGTGAAATCCAGGAACTTTAATGGTCATTATTACTGATGCCAGCTTTTTATTCTAGAATATATTTCATTACCAGAATTTAAATTCCTACCTACTGTTCTGGGATTTGAACTCATTATAATGAGAGATTACTGGTCCATTTTCATTTCAGTTTCATCCTGCGTGCAGTTCGCATGCTAACACTTTTGAAGGCACATTTGGTCACTGTGGAGCACGAGGGAGGGAGAACTGTATTATTGTGCTGCCAAAATGGTCGCATTCTGGGGTCACGTCTCAAGTAGAAGCTTGTATCAGACTGCTCCTGAACTTTTGGTCACAGACACACAACCACACTTAATTTCCAGTTAAGGGAAGCAGCATTTCAAAGTCTTGGTGTGATCAAGGACAGAGCCCTTCACAGGGACGCTACCTAGGGATGAGATATTAATGTGACCTTATCAGCACCATGCAAATCTTGGGAAAAAGCCAAAGAAAAAAAACACAAGAAAGCTAAAGAACAGAGAGGGAATGATTTATATTTTAATGTGGTAATCACAACCTTGTTTACTTGTTTTTGTTCTGCAAAGGGTCAACTAAGTCAGAAGCAGTCTAGTCAGCCTTAACATTTTAATTGAAAACATTAGTTTTAATCAAAGCCGATTTCAATAATTCTGTATTGGAACCTCTCAGTGAACAGGTACCTTGGAAAGAGCTTTGCAGACAGTTGGGTGGAACAGTGTAAAACAGTAACTTAGTCCTCACCCCTTGGTTACTAAAATTTTAAAGGGTAAACAAGATTTTAATGGTTGCTGAATTATTTTAATCATTTTTCCAATACAGTAGTCATGGAAAATATATCAGACCAGAAACAGAATTGGAAAAAAAACTCCATCTTTAATCATTTATATACCAAGTAAAGAATGGGAGTTTTAATTTCTGTAAAAGTATTGCAGACTGCTGTTTCCTGATGCTGATATGTAATTTGTAACAAATCTGCCTAGTGGTTTACAGTCATTCTTTCAATGACAATCACTTTTACAACATCTGATTTAAGTGTGGATGAGGTCTCAGAGCCCAGCTCAAAAGCTCAGGCTCAGAAATCTTAAAATAGTGACTCCACAAACTCAATATATTTAACTTGTTAGCCTCTTATGGAATTACAGCACAATCAAGGAAATAGATATGGGGATAATGGTGCAAAGGTTGAAGTAAAAGATCAGTTGGAATTAATGGCAGATGCATCCTGCTTAGAGATTAAGCGTATGCAGAGATTGTGTGATGAAGACATTGGTCTGCTTCACTGTAAGCAGCAGGGCGACCATTTGGTTTAGTATGTTGTTTCCTATATGGTTCAAGTGATATCAGTGACTACGATTCTCCTCAGAGATAATACTTCCAAAATGGCCACAGGCCAAGTGCTGGTAAATGGGATCAATATAGGTAGGTTCTTGATGGTCAACATAGAGGGGTGGAGGTGAACAGCCTGTTTCTGGGCTGAATAACACTATGACTAAATGTAAACTTTTAGTTTTGAAACATAGGCAAGGAAGAGTCAGTGAGCCTGGGGTGGTGGTGGCGGGGACGGGAGCAGGGCCTGCCTGATGCTCAACCCATTCTGGGCTGAAGTTAACCTTACAGTCAACAAGGCCTTGCTGACTGACTGGGTACCAGTCTCCCACAGTGGGTGAGGAGGGTTTGGGGTCAAACAGAGAACTGGGGTCTGAAGGGAGATCAGCAACCCAAGATAGTGGGCAGGTCATCGGAAACTCTGACTGCTTCGACATTCAGATTCACAGAGACTGCAAAGGATGAAAGGAGTTGAGACTTGTTTATGGGTCCTCTGTGCCGAGATAACTTTGCCAATGTATTTTACATTAACCTATCAGGAAAACACCAGGCAGCAGATTGAAAACTGGTGTCAGAACTGGAAGAGGAAGTTGAACAATGATTGGCTGTTGAGCAGAATATATTTCCATATGTAAAACACATTGTAGTCTTATTGGATGAGAGAGCTCCAGAAAGTGGAACAACCGTCTTGTACTTGGAGCCAGCAAGAATATGATGGAAAGTGTTCGGCATGAACGTGATATGCTCAGGGTCACTTGTATAAGGAAGCAGTTACTCCTCTCTTTAACTCTGACTCCCACTTGGACTTCTCTCTCTTTGACATTTTGCACTATTCAAAAAGAGGTCTATATGTGCGCTCGAGATACATCTCATCTTCTATTTGGATCATCACAGCCTTTTGGATCCAACAGTTGTAATTAACATTGACTCAAGAATTCCTGATACTCAGTCTTCCCAGAGTCATACACAAGAGTCATGTTCAACGGTTTAATGGTTAAATTTAATATCAGAGAATGCATCCAGTATACAAACTGAAATACTTACTCTTACAGCGGTGAACACCGCCGGTGGTCTTGATGCTGCAATCTCCCTCGACACTTCAGTCAGTGTCATCGTGAGGAACTGGGTCATCCACGGGGCCGCACCCCGATGACCCATGTCTTCCAGGCTGTACTTGGAGATATCAAAATGCTTGCTAGGCTTTACAAAATGTAAAGAATGCCTTGGCTCACTGAGTTCATGCTGACTATCAACCATCCATTTACACTAGTTTTACATTAATCACAATTTTTTTTTCTCTCCAGACATTCTCACCACCTCTCCCCATGTCAGTTCCATCAAAGGCACTCTCATTGAGGACATCTTCAAAAGGCGATGCCTCAAAAATGCTGCATCCATCATTAAGGACTCCCATCACCCAGGAAATACCCTCTTCTCTTTGCTACCATCCAGAAGGTACAGGAACCTGAAGGCACGCACTCACTTTTTGAGGAACTGCTTCTTCCCTCCGCCATTAGGTTTCTGAATGGACCATGTACACTACCTCAATACTTTTTCTTTTTTTGTGCACTCTTTTTGCAATACTCATTTAATTTAATGTATTAATATATATTTTCTTATTGTAATCTGTAGTTTTTAATTATTATGTATTGCAATATATTTCTGCCACAAATAACAAATTTCACAACATATGTCAATGATATTAGACCTGATTCTGATTCTGATTCTGGATCTGCCACTCACCCATATACCTCAGCCAATTTACAGATACCAATTAATCCTGCAACCCTCACATTTTAGAAACTTGGGGTGGGGGGGGGGGACAGGAGCATCCCAAATTTTGCAATATTCATCTTCTCTTTCTCTCCTCTCAGTTTGCATTTGTTTCTTCCTTTAGACACCTCTGGATCCACACCACCATCACTTGGGGCATTCAGTCCCTCTCAGTCTTCATCCTATTGCAGGCATCTGGTGTTGTTTGCCCTGCCCTTTCTACTTTCTCTGAAACATAAAATGTATCTAAGTTCTGAGGTATGGCCATTAACCCTATAACATTAGCTCTGTTTCACACCCTACGGATGCTGCCTGAGCAGCTGAGTAACTCCAGCATTTTCTATTTACTGAAGCGTCCATTTATGACAGCTCCTATTACACAAACAGTAGGGAATATAGATAAACACTCCAGACAGTAAAGATGCAAGGTTTGCTCACTGGTGTATCCAGAAAATTGAACTCAGTGAATGTTTGAACACAAAACAAAAATGTAACAAACTTCCCCCTACCCTTCACTCAATCTATCCCACTATTTCTATTCCTTTAATATATTATTCCCTTAGGCACCAATTCATTATTTTACTCCAGTCTCTACTTCAGAGCATTTCTCTTTCCATGTTCAGTCCTTCTGCTCTGAACTCACTTCTTCCTTTACATAGCTCTCTCAATGTCTAACTCTTCCATTTGTTGTTTTCTATATTCTCAATATACACTCAGCTGTTTCTTTATTAGGTACACCTGCACACCTGCTCATTAATGCAAATATCTATCCAGCCAATCATGTGGCAGCAACTCAACGCTTAAAAACAGGCAGACATGGTCAAGAGGTTCAGTGGTTGTTCAGACCAAACATCAGAATGGGGAAGAAATGTGATCTAAGTGACTTTGACCATGGAATAATTGTTGGTGCCAGACGGGTGGTTTGAGTATCTCAGAAACTACTGAACTCTTGGGATTTTCACAAACAGCAGTCTCTACAGTTTATAGAGAATGGTGCAAAAAATCCAGTAAGTGGCAGTTCTGAGGGCAAAAATGCCTCATTAATCAGAGAGGTCAGAGGAGAAGGTTCAGACCAGTTCAAGATGACATGAAGGTGTTGGATTAGACTATTTAATTATCATTATCTTTACAGTTTAACAATCAGTTACCTGACAGTATTTTTATAACTACTTATATACACATAACTATTTAGTATGTTTCCTAGTGGACACAATATGTCTATGCTGATGTTCAGTGTGTCCCCTGGTAGTTACATCTGTATGATTCTGGAAACCTCTGGAAAATTCTCGGGTGTTGCATTATTTGAATAAATAAATTATTTAAATATTTATCTATGGACATAAATAGAGCCAACCATAGGCAGTGCCATCTTATTTGTGTTTCTGCTCTGCAACCAATGACTGTAGTTGTATGTCTGTCACTGATAGCTGTCTTCCTCTGCTTTCTGTCCACCAGAGTGCCTCATTCCCCATTACAACCTACTGGAGTTACCAGCAAACTTCAGAGATCTTAACTGGGGCTTTCTGAGTCACAGTATATACAAAAGTTATGAAGAACATGTTGTTCAGAGAATAGAACGAATAATTTATAGGCCTCAGACCAAATAACAGTGGTAATACAATCATCAGAAACATTGTAATATTTGATTGATTTTCCAATCTTTCATAAATGTATTCCTGAGGTCAGGATGGTTGTTTCAAAATAGGAGGATGGCCTAAGTTTGCTAATTACAGATCAGCTTCCATTGAGGAGAAATTAGAATATGTTTTAAGGAGATTTGAATGAGCACAAGAACTGCTGGATGTGATAAACTTGCGATAAATTGGACAGGGAAGTAATCTGGAATGAAGATACAAAGATCGACAAAGGAATATAGATTGGTTCAATGATTTGGTAAGAAAGTGGTCTGTCATTTTAAGGACGAAATTGAGAGATTATAATATCTGGAGGTTTCTAATTAGGAAGAATGTAAAAGCTGATATTTTTCAATATCTTGATGGATTGCAGAGCATATTTAAAAGAACAAATGGCTGCTTTTGCTCCTAATTGTTATTCTGTAATGTTCTTACATTTATTTAGCAAATCTTTTCCTTTTTTTACCTGTCAAATCTCTTACAATTATTTTCATATATTTCTGATTGATTTGCTCTAATAATAAACCTGCTCCCTGAGATGTTTTTGATCATTTGTTGCTGATCCTTCAACTTCTTTTAAAACGAAGGCTGCTTCTTGGCAAGATTTTAAACTTTTTTTTTACAAAATCCAACACTACTCTGATCCTCCATAGTTAACTACAGATTAATCATTTCCATATCTCGAAGGAATCTAAATTCATTGAACAAGAAATGATTTGCTGGAGGAACTCAGCAGATCAAGCAGTATCTGTGGACGGAAAGGAATGATCAATATTTCAGGTCAACATTACCTGATGTAAGGTTTCAACCCCAAATGTTGACTATTCCTTTCCTCTCACAGATGCTGGTTGACCCAGCAGATTGTTTGTTACTCCAGTCTCCAGCATCCACAGTCCCTTTAGTCTCTGGAGATTCACTGAGAACGGTGGAATAGTCTTCAAATGCTTTCCATTGTTTATCAGCTGGTGAACTTTTTAATCTAACTCCTTAATTTACCCTAGCCAAAGTGCTCCTCATCTCTATACACATGACTTTATTTAAATTCAAGATTATACTTTTGCATAGCAAACAAAATTCTATTATAATGTGATCACTTTTCCCCAGAGGATCGGTTCTTCAAGATTACTGATTAACACTGTCTCATTTTACAAGGAAAAGTCTAATTGGGCTCATTGGTTCTGTGATATATTGTTTCACAAAACTGACCCGAAAGCATTCTCTAAACTACTTCTATCAATTTATTTGTCCAACTTATATTAAAATCAAAAACGCCCAAGACCATTGGGTTAACTTTACTGCAAGCTTTTCCTATTTCTTGATTAGTTCAGTTGTGCAGTGAGAAGCCAGCAAAGCACTCTAATTAATCTCTTTTACCCTTTCATGTCTCTTTTCTCGACCTAAACTGATTCTCCTCTCTGCTCTTTGAGGCCAAGATGGAGTTTCTCGGTTTCCCCTGCATCATACACAATTATCAGGACAAGTTGAGGGCTCTCTTTTCCAGCTTGCCTATCATTTTTATTTATTATTACTATTTTTTTTCTCTCTCTGCTAGATTATGTATTGCATTGAACTGCTGCTGCTGAGTTAACAAATTTCACGTCACATGCCGGTGATAATAAACCTGATTCTGATTCTGATTTCTAATCAAGTAGCCTAGAATATTCAATTTACAACTTTAGTCACAATGAAAAACATAAACTGCTGGAAACCTCAGGGAGTCAAGCAGCATCTTTGGAGGCAAAGCGATAATCAATATTTTGCATTGTAAAGCTGCATCAGGACTAGGAATGTAAAGGGAAGATAATCAGTAGATAGAAGTCAGAGGGACATTGAGGCAGAAGCTGGTAAGTGATAGGTGGAACCAAATGAGTGGGGGATGGTGGTCAGATGATGGGGAATGGGATATGAAAGGTAAACCAGAAGAGAATAAATGCATCAAAGGACAGTGCATCAAGAAGGCGGCATCTATCATTAAGGACCCCTATCATCTGAGGCATGCCCTCTTCTCATTGATACTGTCAGGAAGGAGGCACAGGAGCCTGAAAACCCACACTCAATATCTTAAGAACACCTTCCTCTCTGTCATCAGATTTCTGAACACAAGCTCACTTTTTTGCAATTCTTATTTATATTTACTGTATATTTCTTATTGTAGCTGATGGTACTTTTTATAGACACAGAAGGTACTGCAGATACTGGAAATCTAGAGCAATGCACACAATGTGCTGGAGGAGCTCAGCAGGTCAGCTAGCACCTATGGATGGGAATAAACAGTTGACGTTTCGGGCTGAGACCCTTCATCAGGACTTTAATGTCTAATTTGCCCCACTAATATGATGAACTGAATACTGAGGCTTTGGGCCTACTCCAGGCTGCTCCAGGCATTTGGATCTAAAGGCTCAATTTGGTTCAAAATGCTGTTGTTGTTGCTTGCTTCAATTGTTTGCATGATTTGTTTTTTTTCCTCTCTTTCTCTGTGCACATTGGGAGGTTGGTCTTTGTTTTTTTTAATTGGGCTTTTTCGGGACCCTTGCTTTACAACTGCCTGTAAGCAAACAAATCTCAAGGTTGCATCATTTTTACATTCCTTGACAATAAATGTACTTTGAATCTCTGAATCGTTATGTCTTGCTGCCTCAGCACACCAAATTTCATGATATATATCAGTGATAATAAACATGACTCTGATTCTGATATAGGTGATGGGCAGATGGAACTGGATAGGGTTGTGGGGTGGGGGAAGGGATAGAAAAGGTACTGATCTTAGTTTATTGGTATTGGTTTTGGATTATCATTGTGACTTGTACTAAAATACAGTGAAAAGCTTGTCTTACATTCTGTTTATACAGTTCAAGACATTACACAGTGCATTGAGATAGAATAAGTTAAGATAATAACAATGCAGAATAAAATGTAAAAGCTAGAAAGAAAGTGCAGTGCAGTAAGGTATTAAGATGCAAAACCATAAGGTAGATTGAGAGGTCAAAAGCCCATATTATTATACAAAAGGTCCGTTCAATTTTCAATTTGCATTTGCACAGTTTGTTGTTCATTGATCCTGTTTACAGTTACTGTTCTCTAGATTAAGTAAGTATGCCCGCAGAAAAAGAATCTTAGTGTTGTATGTGGGGACATGTATGTAACTCTGATAATAAATTTTACTTTGAACTTTGAACTTTGAGCTTGAAGAGATTGATAACAGTGGGATTGAAGTTGTCCTTGAGCCTGGTGGCATGCACTTTCAGGTGAACAAGCTAAGAGAGAACCTCAGTGTTCTGGTGGGAGTAGAAAAGGAACACAGGGGGAATAGGTTACCTTAAAGTGGAGAATTCAATGTTTGTGCCATTGGGTTGTGGATTACCCATGAGCTGTTGTTATTCCAGTTGCGTTTGGCCTCATTGCGGAAGTTGAGAAGGCTGAGGATGGACAAGTCAATGTGAGGATAGGAAGGGCAGTTGAAATGGCATGCAACCAGGAGCTCAGGGGAGCAGTTGCAAGCATACTGTGGGTGTTCAGTAAGCAATCACCTAGCCTGCATTCAGTTTCACCAACATAGTGGAGGTCACATTGCAAAAAATGAATGCAGTAGACCAGTTTGAGGAGGTGCACCTGAATCTCTACATTAATTAGAAGGGCTGTGCGTGTCCCTTGGTGGTGGTGAGGGGGGAGCTGTAGGCACAGAGGTAGATACACCTCCTGCAGGTGACAGGGGGAAATGCCGGGGAGGGGGACAGATGGACAGGAAGGGATGAACAGAGTCACGGAGCGAGCAGCCCCTGTGGAAAGCAGCTGTGTGAAAATGGAAAATGTGACTGGTGGCGAGATCGCAATACAGCTGGTGGAAATGGAGAAGGATGACACACTGGATGCAAAGGATAGTGTGGTGAAAGGTGAGGACTAAGCAACTCTATCTCTGTTCTGTATGGGGAGAGGGAAATTAGATCAAACTCAGATTCGTTCTGCTTGCAACCATTTTAGTAAGGACTTCTGGACAGAAATGGGACCTGCTTCAGTACATTACAAATTCAGAGAAGGATAAACGCTTCTGTCACTCTTTACCGAAATGAGTCAGATTCAACCTTCACATGTCTGTCTACTAACAGGATGGGAAGTAGGGTTGCCAACTGTCCCATATTAGCTGGGACATCCCGTATATTGGGCTAAATTGGTTTGTCCCATACGGGACCGCCCTTGTCCCGTATTTCCTCCGCTAAGGTAAAGTGTTCCTATGAAAGTTCGTAAGCCGAAATGGCGTAAAGCGCAGAAGCAATTACCATTAATTTACATGGGAAAAATTTTTGAGCATTCCCAGACCCAAAAAATAACCTAACAAATCATACCAAATAACACATAAAACCTAAAATAGCACTAACATATAGTAAAAGCAGGAATGCTATGATAAATACACAGCCTATATAAAGTAGAAATAATGTATGTACAGTGTATCAGAATCAGAAAGATTAAGTCAACACTGATTTGTAGAAAAAATCAGCACGTACACATATGTGCATGTCACATATACGCACGTCACGCATGCGCACACAGGTGCCCGCGCAAGGCTTCATGGTCATAGTAGTCTTTCTCAGGGTAAACACAAGTGTCTCGTATTTGACTGCTACTTTTGTCCCTTATTTGAGAGTGAGAAAGTTGGAAAACCTAATGGGAAGAGAGATGCATCATCAAAGGTAGTCACCGAGCTTTCACTTCAAAAAGCCCTAAGGGCATGGTATGGCACATTCCTACTCTCAGACAGTGTCAAACATTATGTAACCCCATTATTTATCATGCAGCTTATTATGATTTTCTGAGAAGTTCAATTACTTTTACACCAATGCTGCATTGTAGCACCTTGTTAAAGACCAGAGTCTTGAGCATGTGGGTTTTTTGAAAGAGGCAGTCAGTTACTTAGATCCATGTGCCATACTGCTTTGATGCAGGATGGCTAAATTATTGACAAACCCATCCACTGGACTCACGGAATGAGCCACACACTGGAAACCTGATCTTTGCTGCAATAAACAGTCACCAAATAAACCAGTACCATTGTGCCTGTCAGTGGAAGGACCTACAACTCCAGATAGAAAGGCCAGCCAGAAATACTTGTATTCCTGTGCTTCAGCAAGGAAACAAGCCCTTTAGCCCATTGACTCATAAGAGCAAATTTCACAACATACCAACATACACTCAGTGGCCAGTTTATTAGGTACCTCTTGTACCTAATAAAGTGGACACTGAGTGTATGTTCATAGTATTCTGCTGCTGTAGCCCATTCGCTTCAAGGTTCAACATGTTGTGCATTCAGAGATACTGTCAGCTTGAACCAGTCTGGCCCTTCTCCTCTGACCTCTCTCATTAACAAGGCATTTTCTCCCACAGAACAACCGCTCACTTGATGTTTTTTTGTTTTTTGTACCATTCTCTGTAAACTCTAGAGACTGTTGTATGTGAAAAAAACCAGCAGTTTGAGGTACTCAAACCACCCCATCTCGCACCAACAATCATTTCATGGTCAAAGTCACTTAGGTCACCTTTCTTCCCAGTTCTGATGTTTGTTCTGAATAACAACAGAACCTCTTGACTATGTCTGCATGCTTTTGTGCATTGAATTGCCACATGATTGGCTGAATAGATATTTGCATTAATGAGTGAATAAAGTGGCCACTGAGTGTATGTCAGTGATAAGAAATTTGAATCTGATTCAGGAACAAAAGGAAGTATTGAGATCTGCTACGTACTGCAAGAACCATGCACCCATCCACACACACCCTTCTTGTGGAGAAATTATCCACTTCTTCCTGATCAGCCTCATCCATTTTCTTCTTATTCACTTACTATCCACAAACTGTTTGCAGACTTTTGGGTTCCCCTTTAAGTTAACTGCTTTTTTATGCTTATGTTCTCCATACTGCCCATCCTACTTTCCTTTACACCTTCGACACCTGACCATGTGCGTCCTGCTTCTCACTTGAATCATGAGATTATTGTGAGCTTTGGTCTATCTCTTGAACTTCAGTGTTACCCTTGCCTCCAGGCAGGATCACACCCTGGGGGATCTGGCATCTGAACTGCAGTTACCCTCTGACCTGCCAAAGCTCGGGGATCTCATTGGCACAGCAATGAGAATTTCTGCCTCACAGCTTCAGTGACCCAGGTTGAATCATATGCTTTCTGTGTGGAGTCTGCACGTTGTCCCTGTGAGCAAATAAGTTTCCCACAGATACTCTGATTTTCTCCCACATCCCATATATATGTGGGTTGGTAGGCTAATTGGATGTTGTAAATTAATTGCCAATAGTGTGCAGATGATTGTTAGAATCTGAGGCTGGAGTGGGTCAGGGGGCAAAAGGAGAGAATAAAATGAGTGTAGAATTAATGTTCGATGGTCAGAGTGGACTCAATGGGTGAAAAGGATTGCTTCCTTGCTGCAAAACACTATGACCATGACCTAAGCTTTGCATTAAGAGAACAGTCTTCTCTTCAGGCCCTTATGACCCAACAGTTTGAAGCGAGCAGCTGGGAGTCCTTGGCAATCTAAATGCAGAATGCCTAAGGCTGTGGTCCTGGTGAAGTGCTTGAACTATTTGCAACTTGTAAGCCTCAAGGGATTGTGAGATTTAAGGAGGATGGATAAGAGCAACTCTACACCACCTTTGATGCAGAGTTTGTTGGAGATGCTTAGAAAATGTCCACCAGTCTGCATTCCCAGTGGCAGAGCTGGTGAACTTGGCCTTGCCTCCTTCTGGTAAACATTGCTTCAGAATCAGAATCTGATTGATCAGGTTGATTATCACTGATATGTGACGTGAAATTTGTTAACTCAGCAGAAGCAGCAGTTCAAAGCAATACATAATATAGAAGAAAAAAAACAATAATAAATAAATAAATCAATCAATTACTGTATACATATATTGAATAGATTTTAAATCGTGCGAAAAACGGAAATAATATATATTTAAAAAGTGAGGTAGTGTTCAAGGGGTCAACGTTCATTTTGGAATCCGATGGCAGAGGGGAAGAAGCTGTTCCTGAATCGCTGAGTGTGTGCCTTCAGGCTTCTGTACCTCCTACCTGATAGTAACAGTGAGAAAAGGGCATGCCCTGGGTGCTAAATGTCCTTAATAATGGACACTACCTTTCTGAGACACCGCTCCCTGAAGATGTCCTAGGTACTTTGTACCCAAGATGGAGCCGACTAAAGTTACAATCCTCTGCAGCTTCTTTCGGTCCTGTGCAGTAGCCCCTCCATACCAGACAGTGATGTAGCCTGTTAGAATGCTCTCCACGGTACAACTATAGAAGTTTTTGAGTGTATTTGTTGACATGCCAAATCTCTTCAAACTCCTAATGAAGTATAGTCTCTGTCTTAAGTTTTTTATAACTGCATCGATATGTTGGGGCCAGGTTAGATCCTCAGAGATCTTGACACACAGGAACTTGAAACTGCTCACTCTCTCCACTTCAGATCCCTCTATGAGGATTGGTATTTGCTCCTTCGTCTTACCATTCCTGAAGTCCACAATCAGCTCTTTTGTCTTACTGACGTTGAGTGCCAGGTTGTTGCTGCGGCACCACTCCACTAGTTGGCATATCTCACTCCTGTACGCCTTCTCGTCACCACCTGAGATTCTATCAACAGTGATTGTATCGTCAGCAAATTTATAGGTGGTATTTGACCACACAGTCATGTGTATACAGAGAGTAGAGCAGTGGGCTAAGCACACATCCCTGAGGTGCACCAGTGTTGATCGTCAGCGAGGAGGAGATGTTATCACCAATGCGCACAGATTGTGGTCATCCGGTTAGGAAGTCGAGGATCCAATTTCAGAGGGAGGTGCAGAGGCCCAGGTTCTGTAACTTCTCAATCAGCAGTGTGGGAATGATGGCATTAAATACTGAGCTATATTCGATAAACAGCATCTTACATAGGTGTTTGTATTGTCCTGGTGGTCTAAAGCCAGGTGAAGAGCCATTGAAATTGCATTTGCCATTGATCATTTGTGGTGATAGGCAAATTGCAATGGGTCCAGGTCCTTGCTGAGGCAGGAGTTCAGTCTAGTCATGACCGACCTCTCAAAGCATTTCATCACTGTCGATGTGAGTGCTACCGGGTGATAGTCATTAAGGCAGCTCACATTATTCTTCTTAGGCACTGGTATAATTGTTGTTTTTTTGAAGCAAATGGGAACTTCCACCCTTAGCAGTAAGAGGTTGAAAATATCCTTGAATACTCCCACCAGTTGGTTGGCACAGATTTTCAGAGCCTTACCTGGTACTCCATCAAGACCTTTTGCCTTGTGAAGGTTCACTCTCTTTAAAGACAGCCTAATATCGGCCTCTGAAACAGAGATCACAGGGTCATCAGGTGTAGCAGGGATCTTCAGAGCTGTAGTTGTGTTCTCCCTTTCAAAGTGGGCATAGAAGGTATTGAGTTCATCTGGTAGTGAAGCATTGCTGCCATTCATGCTATTGGGTTTCACTTTGCAGGCAGTGATGTCTTGCAAATCCTGCCAGAGTTGTTGTACATCCGATGAGGCCTCCAACCTTGTTCGAAATTGTCTCTTCGCCCTTGAAGTAGCCCGCTGCAAATCATACCCAGTTTTCTGGTACAGACCTGGGTCGCCAGACTTGAATGCCACAGATCTAGACTTCAGCAGACAACATACCTCCTGGCTCATCCATGGCTTTTGGTAAGTCTTTGTAGGCACACACACATCCACACAGGCTTTAATGAAGTCGATATTAACTGTAGTATACTCATCCAAGTTCGAAGATGAATCCCTGAATACAGTCCAGTCCACCGATTCAAAGCAGTCCTGTAGGCGCTCCTGTGCTTCCCTGGTCCATACCTTCTTGGTCCTCACTACTGGTGCTTCTGGCCTATAGGTGCCAATTCTTCAATGTAGTTGTTGTTGTTCCTTTTCATGCACATTGGGCAGCATTTTTGCCATTTCTGTAGCATTTTGACTGTTTTTTCATGATGCTCAATGCTCAACACAGCACAGATGGAAGGGGCCGGCCAGATGAGAACTCAACACCACTCACCTCAAAGCCCGGTGCTGATGCCACTACACCTCTGGCTGGCTTCCATGGAGTAGGAGGTGTCTTACGGAATGTGTTGAAGCACACTCAAGGTGCTGAGCTGGTTGCAGTTGTATAGACGGGAGCATGGGTAACCCTTGGGATGTGGCTGTGAGTACTAGTGTAGAGCAAAGTGTGTGAGTGTTTGATGAATCATGGGGAATGGCTAGAAGTCCAGAGTACAAAAGGTGGTTGCCTCATTGGTACTGTGTGGAGCAGTGTGTGAGAGACTTGTTGATGGGTTTATTCACCTTGACCATGATAGAGCGTCCTCCAACGTTCTTCCTAACTGTCTTCCTATACTGGGAGTGGTAGTGGTGACCAGCAAGTTATTTATTGTTCTGATCTATATTGCTTTAGAATGGTTCCTGGTGGCATCCTAGGGAGTAACTCACCCATCTTCTTTATTTAAACTATTCAGGGTCAAAAGTGAAATCAGGGAACTCACTCACATCACTGCTTACCCTTGACTTGTTTCCAATCTCTAAATTCTAGTAAAAACCACTAGCAATGAATGGTCTCCATCAATTCCAGGCCACTTCAGCTGATGGCAATGGCTCTGGATGTGGTTTTATATAATTATGGGCTAATGTTCTGAAAGGGCGGTGGTCACTAGCTGCCATAGTTCCACAGTGATAACTGAAAACAACTTAGGAAAACAGCTTGGAGTTTCCTGATTTCTAAACCTACTACAATCTGCCTTTGAGGATGTGAAATATTCCTGTTGCTTGAAAATCCATCCCTATCCTGGCTGAAAAGCTTCAGGGACACGACTTGTCAGGCTTGTGGATGATCTGTTGCAGAGTGTGATGACTCTCTCTGCAAACATATAGCTCCTGCCAGCCCGCTTCTTTGCCTGTTCTCTATGTATTCATACCTTCAATCCAGGCTTCCTTATCCACCTCAAATAAATTTATAACTTGACAGAAACTAATTAGTTTAACATCCTCAATGATATTCCCCTCCAATGAACATAATCTAACCAACAGCAAATCTTCAGGCATTAGCACCCAAACACTGGGTATCATTTTCAATCCCCTCCAGGACCTGCCACTCATAGGGACTGGAAATTAATGCAACACTAAAAAATAGGTCCAAAGCCTTTTTGAAAGAATAGCGTGTAAACTGCCTCAGCACTGCAAACTAAAACCAAACAACCTTTTAAATTGTTTGTGAAAATGTTGTGGGGGCTTGTTCAACAACACTTCAGTGTGAGAGAAATGGAATGTTTTAATGCTGCGATCTTAAGTAAAGATGACAAATGCATCCCCAAAGCCTACAAGCTCAAACTGTGCTAACCTGAAGGCTCTCTATTTGAATGCACACAACATTCAAACAAAATAAATGAATTAATGGCAAACATAAAACTGAATGAAAGTGATCTTATAGCTATAACGAATGGGGCAAAGACAGTGGAAAGAAGGAACATAGTCTGGAAGATCACAAAGTTGAATTGCTTTCAGATTTGGATT
The DNA here is from genome assembly GCF_030028105.1 of Mobula birostris. Classification (NCBI taxonomy): domain Eukaryota; kingdom Metazoa; phylum Chordata; class Chondrichthyes; order Myliobatiformes; family Myliobatidae; genus Mobula; species Mobula birostris. The sequence goes on along the minus strand of NC_092389.1, from coordinate 31,324,708 downwards.
CAGATTCAGATTCATTTGTTTATCACACACGTTTTTGTTAATAACCAACACAGCCCAACGAGGTGCTCACAAGTGTTATCAAACACACGCACGCATTCCTCCAAACCCACGACAGGCCATCCTGAGCCTCCAGCATCCAATGCACTCAGGGCCTCGCGAGTCCATTGGGCCTTCGACTTGCAGACATGCTGACCCAGGGCTTTGGCCTTCAGGCCTCAACACCAAGCTTCAGGCTTCAGTCTTCGGTATTGATCCAGGGCTCATCAATGACGATGAATGAGGACTCGGAGACCACAGATGAGCGTCATCTTGATCAGAATTTGTGGATATTTGCTTATTATCATGCTTTCCAGTGAAAATAGGAAACAGCAAGGGCCAGAAACATCGGTGTGTGATTGTAGGGTTGTAATAAAGTACATAGCATAAATCACAAAATAAGAGGTCATTTTACTACAGTAACACAGTAATCATAAGAACTTAAGAAATAGGAGCAGGAGTCGGCCATCTGGCCTGTCAAGTCTGCTCCGCCATTCAAGAAGATCATGGCTGATCTGGCCATGGACTCATCTCCACCTACCTGCCTTTTCCCCATAACCCTTAATTCCTCTACTATGCAAAAATCTATCCAACCTTGTCTTAAATATATCTACTGAGGTAGCCTCCACTGCTTCATTGGGTAGAGAATTCCACCGATTCGCCACTCTCTGGGAGAAGCAGTTCCTCCTCATCTCCATCCTAACTCTACTCCCCAGAATCTTGGGGCTATGTCCCCTAGTTCTGGTCCACCTACCATTGGAAACGACTTTCCTGCCTCTATCTTATCTATTCCTTTCATAATTTTATATGTTTCTATAAGATCCCCTCTCATTCTTCTAAGGTCATGGGGGACCTTAATCTATACACACATTGAGAAAATCAGGAGTTGGTGCGGATGACAAATTAATGAAACAGATTTTCAAAATCACAGGATCTGGTGACCTTGACGTTCTGAATAAGGTGGCGATGGAGATAGTGGTTGCATTCATTGTCACCTTCCAGAATTCCAGACACTCAAGAACATTTCCCAGACCTTAGAAAGCTGTAATTAAAGTTGCACGATAAAGGGGAGAGTGAAACCAAAGAGCTATAGGCAAATTAGCCTGAAATCTGCTGAAGGAAAACACAAGAATCAGTTATTAATAAAGTGCTAACAAGGCACTTAGAAAACATTAATAGAATGGGGCAGAGTGAACAGAAAGTTATGAAAGAGAAATCACTTTGAACATCTTTGTTAAAGATTTTTCAGCTTGTACGTAGCTAAATAGATATGGGTGAATGAATGGATAAAACTTCAGCGAACCTTTAATACTAACAAAATTACGCCACAGGAGATCAGAATACTCCAGAGGAACAAAGACTGGTGAAAGGACATAGAAAATAGACTGTTGGATTAAATGCTACATTTTGGAGTTCAGAGGTAGGGTGCTGCAAAGATCTATCTCGGGCCTCAGCTGCTCACAATGTTTATCAATGATTAGTTAAAGAGGCTAAGTGTGATATCTCCAAGTTTGTTGATGGTGCAAGCCCAGATGGCAGTCAGTGAAGGAAGCAGGAGATATAAGTGAATTTCAGCAAACGGGAAAATATATGGTAAATATGATACATTGTGGTGAAAAGAAGCCCATCCACATTGTAGAGAACATAGAAAGGTCGAGTATTATTTAAATAGTTAAAGGCTGAACACTTTTCAGTGAGATCTAAGTGTCATTATATACAAGCAACACACATATAAAATGCTGGTGAACACAGCAGGCCAGGCAGCATCTCTAGGAAGAGGTACAGTTGACATTGCGGGCTGAGACCTTTTGTCAGGACTAACTGAACGAAGAGATAGTAACTATCTCTTCTATCTCTTCTTCTTACTATCTCTTCTTTCAGTTAGTCTTGACAAAGGGTCTCGGCCCGAAACGTCAACCGTACCTGTTCCTATAGATGCTGCCTGGCCTGCTGCGTTCACCAGCATTTTTTGTGTGTGTCGCTTGAATTTCCAACATCTGCAGATTTCCTCGTGTTTGTGTCATTGTACACAAATCACTTGAAGTTAACATTCAGAGACAGCAAGCAATTAGGAAAACAGATGATATGTTGTTCTTCTCTGAAGAAGGATTTGTATGCAATTGTAAAGTATTTTGCTGCAATTACATTGAGCCCTGGTGAGAATATGCCATTCAGGTCTACCTGAGGGTGGATGTACTTGCACAAGAGAGCAAGCAACAAAGGCTCATCAGTTTGATTCCTTGAAGAAGAAGATTGTCCATGAGAAGAGACTAAACTATGTCCAAGAGGTTGGAAAATTGGGTACTATTCTCATTGAACTACAAATTCTGAAGAAGCTTGACAGGGTAGATGTGAATTCAATTCTTCTCCTGGCTGGGAGGCTTAGAACTAGAGGTTAGATTTTGAAGGCAGGATGTTAACTTCAGAATAGAAATTGGTGGATCTATGGAATATTTTACCTAAAAGGGCAGTGGAGAGTCAGTACTGAGAACATTTAAGAAAGGAACAGGTAGGTTTTTCAATATTCTGCAAATAAAATGTAATGGGTTTAGCGCAGGCAAGAGGTGCTGAAGGATAAGAATGGCCATGAGTGGAATGGCCTTCTAATTCAAATTTTTTATATTTTTATATTTTATATGGCACTCCACTCAAGCGTGATCAAGTAAAATTTTACACAGCACAAGAGAGATGAGAGAGCAGGACAACCAAGCTTAACCACAGAGGCAGGTTAAGGGAATAAACATGTTAATACACGACTTTTGAAAGGATAAATACACTAAAACATCTCTTAACCAAAAGGACTGAATTATACTCTTGAGCTTAATGGCTAAATGGAACAAACTAAATATTTGGGTAGAATGCAGACACACTATGAAGCGTTGGTCAGAAAAACCGAAGCATATCAAAGAAAAGCCAGTGGAATTGGCAGTGAAGGTGTTCATTAGAAGGATTGAAAGGGAATATAAAATAGAGCTAACCCAGAAAAACATTATCCGTTAAATCTTCAGTGATGTGAGTAAAATAACTCGCAGAAATGTATTATAAGGGAAGGAGATTGTATTTGATGTCAAAATGTAGGTTAAAAGGGAAATGTCAAGTCCTACCTAATCAGACACGTTTGAAACCATTGGATTTTTATGACAATCCAACAGTTTTCATGACCACTAACCTTGGTGCCCGCTCACGTGAGAGTAGATTTATTAAATCATGCAATCTCTTACTGTGAACTCACAACAACTGAAACTGCTAGTTTCTTCTTGTAACCATGGTGGGAAAACTTAGCTGTAGAGGATAAGCAATCCTCTATAACATCAATAAAAAAGAACTCCTTCACCTCAGTAAGAGTGCAATCAGATGAGAACTGTAAAAGATGCAAATGACTTCAGGATGAGCATACATTTAATAAATATTCATAATAATTATTTCCTCCAACTGTTCACATAGAATGGAATGAAGTCATGAACCCAAGCAGGCCTACATACCAAATAAAATCAAGGAGGTGATAACAAACATAATAAATGTTTTGGACAGAGTAAATGGACTCATATAAAATGTTTTTTTTCAAAAAATAAATGGTGAGATGGTACAGTATATGTTTGTCTTGTGTGTGTGTGTGTGTGTGTGTGTGTGTGCGCATGTCTGTGTGTGAAAGTGAGTGTAAGCAGTGATTGGGTGGTGGGAGAACCACCCACAAGGACGAGCAAGAACATCAGGAGATGCTGACTAGTGAGGCAGTGATGCTCGTGCGAGGTATCCTCGCCCACACAGGACTTTGGTAATGCTGAACTCGGAGATTTTCTGTCCAATTGGAAGTCATTTCAATTAATCCTGGTTCACACACTAAATGCCAGTTTTTCAGATGTTACAGACAATTAAAAGAAGAATTCCAGCAAACTGACTAAGTTGAAAGAGAATGTAGGAACTGAGGAGTGGTGAGTGGAAAGGGAACACATTCTCAAGCATTTTCCGTGAGTTAGATGCAGAACCTTTGAGATTTCTGAATCATTAGATGGCAGATTATTAGAGTTTTAGGTTTAGGATATGCTAACGTGATTCTATATACAAATAGCGAGACGAACAGCAGTCTCATTGGAACACACACAAAATGCTGGAGGAACTCAACAGGCCAGGCAGCATGTTTGGAAAAAAGTACACTGGACATTTCGGGTGAGGAAACTTTGGCAGGACTGTGCCTCATTGGTTTTGCTTTGGTTTCATGGTTCCATCAGCAAGTGCCCCATATCTCCAAGAATTCACAACATGATTGCCTGCTGCTTCAGCTTTTCTGTGAAATCCTGGAGTTGCAGTCAACTAGTCCTGCTTGCAGACTGTGGAATTTAAATTCTGGCCTTCTAGCCTTAAGCATCCAATGTGAAAGTGCAAAGTTAAGTCTATTTACACTTACAGTGGGAACCACACAAGCAAACTGTGCCAGGTTGGACTCACACAGGGACAGCTGCTGCATTCATTTTGATGGAGACGAACTGCTAGGGTGGACTAAAGATTAAAGGTACAAAGGTACAATTTAGTGTCAGAGAAATGTCAGAATCAGAATCGGGTTTATTATCATCGGCATGTGACGTGAAATTTGTTAACTTAGCAGCAGCATTTCAATGCAATGCATAATCTAACAGAGAGAAAAAATAAATAAAATAATAATATTAAATAATCAAGTAATTTGATTGCATATATTGAATAGATTAAAAAATGTGCAAAAACAGAAATACTGTATATTTTAAAAAGCGAGGTAGTGTCCAAAGATTGAATGTCCACTTAGGAATCGGATGGCAGAGGGGAAGAAGCTGTTCCTGAATCACTGAGTGTGTGCCTTCAGGCTTCTATACCTCCTACCTGATGGTAACAGTGAGAAAGGAGTATGCCCTGGGTGCTGGAGGTCCTTAATAATGGACGCTGCCTTTCTGAGACACTGCTTCCTAAAGATGTCCTGGGTACTTTGTAGGATAGTGCCCAAGATGGAGCTGACTAGATTTACAGCCTTCTGCAGCTTCTTTCGGTCCTGTGCAGTAGCCCCTCCATACCAGACAGTGATGCAGCTTGTCAGAATGCTCTCTACAGTACAACTACAGAAGTTTTTGAGAGTATTTGTTGACATGCCAAATCTCTTCAAACTCCTAATAAAGTATAGCCGCTGGCCTGCCTTCTTTAATAACTACATCGATATGTTGGGACCAGGTTAGATCCTCAGAGATCTTGGCACCCAGGAACTTGAAACTGCTCACTCTCTCCACTTCTGATCCCTCTCTGAGGATTGGTATGTGTTCCTTCGTCTTACCCTTCCTGAAGTCCACAATCAACTCTTTCATCCTATTGAAATTGAGTGCCAGGTTGTTGCTGTGGCACCATTCCACTAGTTGGCATATCTCACTCCTGTACGCCCTCTCGTCACCACCTGAGATTCTACCAACAATGGTTGTATCATCAGCAAATTTATAGATGGTATTTGAGCTATGCCTAGCCACACAGTCGTATGTATAGAGAGAGTAGAGCAGTGGGCTAAGCACACACCCCTGAGGTGTGCCAGTGTTGATCGTCAGCGAGGAGGATATGTTATCACTAATCTGCCCAGATTGTGGTCTTTCGGTTAGGAAGTCGAGAATCCAATTGCAGAGGGAGGTACAGAGGCCCAAATTCTGCAACTTCTCAATCAGGATTGTGGGAATGATGGTATTAAATGCTGAGTTATAGTCAATGAACAGCATCCTGACGTAGGTGTATACAATATACATCCTGAAATGCTTTTTCTTTGCAACCATCCACGAAAAGAGAGGAGTGCCCCAAAGAATAAACAACATTTAAATGTTAGAACCCCAAAGTCCCTCCCAGCTCCCCTCTCCCGCATGTAAGTGGCAGTGAGCAACAATTCCCCCTCCACCCACCAGAAAAAAAAAGCATTGGCACTGCCACAGAGCACTGAAGCGTGAGCAAAGCAACAGCAAACACATAGACTTGCAGTTACCCCAAAGACTTCACATTTCACCCGCTATTTCTCATAGCACAGGTTCTCTCTCTCTCCCTAATAAGGGAGGAAGGGGTGTCTCCATTTTCCCAGTGAGTGGGGAGACATAACAAACAACTCGCTGGTTTACGATGTTAAAAGTCCGCTATGTCACTTTTTTAGAGTTTTGTGCTCAAAACACTTGGCGCACAGTCGCAGATATCCCGACTCCCACGACGACACACGGGTCTCCTGTCATGGCACCGAGTCTCAACCTGCCTGTCTCCAGACTTCCCGAGATCCCAGGCTTCCAAATCCGGGCTGGATTCTGAGGCCGAGCCTTTGGCGTGCTGAGCAACAATGGCTGGTTGTGAAACCCTGATAGCGGGTTCCATTCCAGCAAAGAACCGTAGTCAGCATGTAACTCCAGGTCAGAGTCTTCAAAAGAATCCTGAAAGAGAAAAATAGAAATACTAAAGATGGAAATAGAGCTGTTTTTGAAGATGCAAGCAAAGGAGTCGTCGTTAGGCGCCATTAACCTAAGCTCCGCTTTCTTTAGTTGCCTCAGTATACAAGATAATTTGAAGTACTGAACAATTTTGTCTTATTTGAAAAAAATTGATTGTGGCTGAGCTGAAGAGGAGGAGGGAGGGATGGACACCAGTTTCTAAAATCACAGCTACAGGGTTCATCTAGAATCATCAGCCAAGTGTTGTCATTTACGTTTTGTCAGGATTTGTGTTTTATGTTTTGGGGTGCTTGATGTTGTAAGTGTTTACTGCCTGTTCCTTGAGAAGGTGCTGTTGAGTCACTAGAGCTGAGCAGCTTGCTCAGTTTCATCAGAAGACAACTCCATCGGTAGGTATGAGTCATACGTTGGCCAAACAAACTAGGAGTGGCAGATTTCCTCCCCTGAATTGGACCAAATGGGTTTTAAACAACAAGTCAAGAGTGCATGGCATCATGAATACGAAGTCTGTTGTTGTAATTGAACAACCTCCACAGCTACCACGGTGAGGTTTGAACACAGGATTTTTGCCATGTAAGTCCAGGCCTCCAGGTTCCTTGACACAAGAGACACACACACACATATATACACACACACACACACACACACACACACACGCAGGAATTCAGCAGGTCAGGAAGCACCTATGGAAATGAATAAACAGCTCACATTTTGGGCCAAGACCCTTTATCACGACTAGAAAAGAAGGGGGAGGACACCAGGATTAGCATGTGGGGGAAGAGGAAGGAGAAACAAGCTAGAATGTGATAGGTGAAGCCGGGAAGCCAGGTGGGTGTGAAAGGTAAAGGGCTGGAGAAGAAAGAATCTGATAGCAGACAAGAGTAGACACTGGGAGAAAGGGAAGAAGTGGGGGCGGTGGGGTGGGTGTGGAACCAGAGGGAGGTGAAAGGAAAGTAAGGAGAAGAGATAAGAGTCTAGAATGGGGAATAGAAGAAGAGGGAAGGGGAAGGAGAAAAGAAAAGAAGAAAAATTATTCATGTCATCAGGTTAGAGGCTACTTTGACAGAATATGAGGGGTTGCTCCTCCACCCTGAGGGTGGCCTCATTGTAACAAAAGTGGCCATGGACGGACATGTCGGAAAACAAACGGGGATAGGAATTAAAATGTTTGGTCACCAGGAAATTCTGTTTTCAGCAGATGGAGCAGAGGTGCTCGACAAAGTGGTCTTCCAATTCATGTCTGGTTCTACCAAAGTAGAGGAGGCTGCATCAGGAGCATTGGAAGGACTATTTGGGCCCTGAACGGAGGTGAGGGAGGAGGTGAATGGACAGGCATAGCACTTCTGCCAGGAAGGAGATTAATGAGGAGGGACAAATGGACAAGGAAATCACAGAGGGGGCATCCCTATGGAAAGCGGAGCATGCTGAGGAACTAATGATGTGTTTGGTGGTAAGATATTGCTGAAGAGGGTGGAAGTTGCAGAGAGTGATGCCTTGGAAGCAGAGGCTCATGAGGTGGTAGGTGAGGATAAGAGGAACTCTATCACTGTTAAGGCAGCAAGAAGATGGGCTGTATGAGGATGTCTAGGAAATAAGGAGATGCGGATGAGGGCAGCATCAGTGGCGGAGGAAGGGAAAGCCTATTCTTTGAAGAAGGAAGACATCTTTGATGTCCTGGAAAGCAAAGTCTCATCCTAGGAACAGATGCAGCAGAGCCAAAGAAACAGAGAAAAGGGAATAGCATATTTGCAGGAGACAAGGTGGGAAGGGGTATAGTCAAGATAGCCGTGGGAACCGGTAGATTTATAAAAAAATGCTGGTCAACAGTTTGTCTCCAGAGATGGAGACAGAGAGATTGAGAAAGGGGAGAAGGTGTCAGAAATGGACCAAGTGAATTTAAGGGTAGGATGGAAGTTCAAGGCAAAGTTGATGAAATTCACGAGCTCAGCATAAGCGCATGAAGCAGCACCAATGCAGTCATCAATGTCGCACAGTAAGAGTTGGGAGAATTACCACGGAAGGCCGGGGACATGGACTGTTCCACACAGCCAACAAAAAGGCAGGCATCGCTAGAGCTGATGTGGGTGCCCATGGGAGTGGGAAGAGCTGAAGAAGAAATTGTTGAGGGTGAGGACCAGTTCTGCCAGATGGAGGAGGGTGGCGGTGGAGGGGAACTGGTTGGGTATTTTGTCAAGAAAGAAGCAGAGGACTTTAATGGCTTCTTGATGGGGGATAGGAGTGTATAGGGAATGGACATCCATGGTGAAAATAAGGCGGTCAGAGCTGGGGAATTGAAAGTTTGAGAAGCGTTACAGATGTAGGTGGGAAGGACTGAACGAAGGGTGATAGAATGGAGTCAAGTTATGTGGACACGAGTTCAGTGGGACAAGAGCAAGCAGAGAAACTGGGCTCACCCAGACAGTCAGGTTTGTGGCTCTTGCATATGTAAGACTCGCTTTGCCTAGTGGCATGATCTCAGGGGGTGGCACCCCCTACCCGGCTAAACTTTAGCACTCTTGTTTGGGTGGATGCTGCGTGTTGTGCCCCTGTGTAACATCAGTACCCGGAAATAACATTCAGTCTACAACATGCGGTTAAACGATTAAGATTTTATATTTAAGTATGGGGTTAGTAGAGAAACAAAAGAAAGGGAAAAGAAATAAAAGGCACCAGTAATCTCATAAACACGTCCAGTGCACAAATGTTGGAGCTCATGGATTCCCTTTTGCTGATCCTCCTTCGCTCATCATTGACCCCTGGGCTCCCGCCCCGTTCCTAGGCCCAGCGGGTCCGGCAACCATCTCCTCAAGCCACGTCTTTTCTCTTCATCCTTCTCACGCCTTCTCCTCCCCAAGCCCACACAAACTAACAGCTTTCGCACAGACAGAAAGAGTAACATCTATCCCAATTGATTAGCAAATGAATATAGGTCCCGTTATCATTAATTATAACCCAAGCACACTGCTACAGAAAACATTACCTCATCAGTTAACATTAAAGTGAAGCCATTTCATTATACACTACAGAGAAGCCATTTCATTATTAGCAAGTAACATGAAAGAAGAAACCCTTGCAGATGTATGATCTGTCTTTGATTTTCATGGGTGAAAAGCGCTAGATTGGCCTTATTTCAGAGCATTGTGTAAGAAGACAATGAAATGTTTCTTCATAAAGAAGAAGGAAAGTGGAGCTGAAGGAAGGAAGAAACGAAAGTTGGAGGCGGAGGAAGCCAAGAAGCCGAGCAAGTTCTTCATGCCCTTCTTTGAAATGCCCGGTACAAGTAGTTCGACACATTCCATGGAGTCGCCTGCACCTGCTACAAGTTTGTTAGAATCCGAAGGTGGATCAAGTACAAATATATCACAAGCCAAGGAGGAAGTCAAGTCAGGTAAATCCGAGTATGACGAGATTAAGAGTGAGGCTGCCACAGAGAACGCGGACAGGAGGGGAAGATGATGGTGGAGGTGGTGATGTTGAGTTTATTGACGAGATTTTACCTGACGAGATTGAACCTGACGACTGAACCTAGTGAACTGAGTGGTGTCAAAGAGCCTCGAACTGTCATGCCAGAAGTGATTGCACAGCGTGACATTGGACTTGTGAAGTTCGACAAGGATACTGGAAAAGCAATTCTGCCTGACGCGTTGAGAACAGAAATAATAAAGCTGGGTTCAAAGTATTTTCAGAACAGTGAGGGGCCTTTCCTACCAACAAATAACCGCTCAATGAACAAAACTTGGTTCAGGAGGAAATTGGGAAATGGCCATGGTGAGGAAGTGACTTGCTCATGGCTGGTCTATTCCCCTTCTAAAAAGTCTGCATTTTGTATCTGTTGTCTTCTCTATTCCCGGTCAGACCATCAATCCTCATTGGAGCAGGAAAGTGGATTCAACCAGTGGAAAGCACCTGAAAGGATTAGAGTTCATGAAAATGCCAAGAATCATCAGGAATGCTTCACACAGTGGAAAGAAATGGAAAGAAATTTAGCTGGAAACAGGAGTTATTGACACGGTATTTCAGTCACAGATTGAGAAGGAAAAGCAGAAGTGGCGTGATATCTTGACGAGAATCTTTCACTGCATAAAATTCCTTGTGACTCAGAACCTGGTTTTGTGAGGACACAGGGAGTCACTTCAGCTAGACGATGACTCCAATGTGGGAAATTTCCTTGGCTTACTGAAACTACAGGCCATCACTGAGCCTGTCATAAAAGAACACCTCATTCATTTGGAAAGTCATCCTGGATCCACGTCTTATCTTTCACCGGGTGTCCAGAATGAATTCATCCACATGATGGCATCCACTGTTTGCCAGAGTTTACTGAGAAGCATTCATAAAGCCAAGTACTGTGGTCTCACGTTCGACTCAACTCCTGATCAGGCACACCATGAGCAGATGTCAGAAGTAGTGAAGTATGTGGAAGTTGATTTTGAGAGGAAAACAGTCCATGTTGGAGAGTCCTTCCTTGGTTTTATAAGCCAGAAGGATGCTGACAGCCTGGTTGAAGACATCTTGAAACAGCTAGAGAAGGACGAAATGGAGCTACAAGATTGTCGGTCACAGTGCTATGACAATGTTGCTGTGATAGCTGGACACAGAGGTGGTGTTCATCAAAGAATAAGTGAGAAAAACAACCTGGCAGTGCTTGTGAATTGCGACAATCACTCACTTGACTTGGTGGGTGTACATGCAGCCAAGCAGGATACAGTGATGGTCACGTTTTTTGGAACCATCAAAGCTGTCTACATGTTTTTCTCTCTTTCGACACAGTGCTGGGAAAAACTCAAAAAAGCTGTGTCTGTGGTTGGTAAGTTGGAGTCCGAAACCAGGTGGAGTACAAGGACAGAAGCAGTGAAGCCCGTCAAGTACCTTGAGGAGATACTTCAAGTTCTCCAGGACATGATAGACAATGAAAATAAGACCAGTGAAACAAGAAGTGATGCAAGGCAGCTGTACAACCTCATGTTGAGTTACGAGTTTCTGATTTTGCTAGGATTTTGGAACAAAGTACTCATTCGCATTGACCGTATTCGAAAGAGGCTGCAGGATCCTAGCATGAACATCCATGATGCTGCCCTGAATTTGAAAGCCCTCCGAAATCATTTTTATGATGAAAGAGAAGTGCTGGTCAGTGAGTCACTCGAAGAAGGAGTCGGTCTCCTTCAAGAATGGAATATTGAAGTTGAAAGGCGTCAGAGACGGAAAAAACGAATGGCTGATGAGAACTCGAGAGACGCTGGGTTAACAGCTAAGGAGGAAATGGAAAGAGTCATGAAGGGAACACTTGACCGTCTTCACAGAGAAATGGACGAAAGATTCACTCGTTTGCAGACACTGATACCAAGTTTGGGTTCCTTCTCAATGTCGAGGGACTGTGTTACAGCGCCGACAGTAACGACCTAAAGAAGAAGTGCGAAAATTTGGGCGAATTGTACAGCTCTGATGTTGATGGACGGCAGCATATATGAAGAAATTTTGGATTGCAGAATGTTGCTATCAAGGCGGGTTAACATGAAAATATCAAGACCTGAAGAGCTTCTTGAACTTATGGTTCAGTATGGAGATGAGAGTGTCTTCCCCAATCTTCGCATTGCTATTCAGATAATGCTAACCATCACAGTTTCCATCGCCAGCTGTGAGAGATCATTCAGCAAGTTAAAGCTAATACTTTTGTATTTGAAAGCCTCCACGGGTCAAGGCAGACTCTGTGATCTTGCTCTGCTGAGTGTAGAAAGAGAAGAAACTGAAAAAACTGACTTTGATCACATCATAGACCAATTTGCATCAGTGAAAGCAAGGAAGGTGCAGTTATAATTTTCATGTAGTACCATAATTTATTAATTAAAAGATTAATGAGCTTGACTTGTATTTTTGAGCTGATATTATGGTAAAGCTATATCAAAGATGGGTGTCAGATGTTTGGACAGGGGCGTAATTTCAGTGCTTGCCATAGGCGCTATTTTCTGTAGATACGCCCCTGGTAGTGCAAGGCAAGGGAGCTATGAGTTTGGTGGCAGTGAATGGGAGATCTCCAGAGTTGATGAGGTTAGTGATAGTGTTGGAGACTATGTTCTGATGGCGTGGTGTGGGGTCTTTTCAAGGGGTAAGCAAGAGGAAGTGTCCAAGAGCTGCCAGCTGGCCTCATCAAAGTAGAGGTCAGTGCGCCACTCTACAACAACACCCCCTATGCCTGTAGGTTTGATGATAAGGTTGGGATTGATGCAGAGAGAGTGAGGGGTGAAGTGTGAGCAGGGGGAGTAAGGTTTAAGGACGAAGAGGAGTACTGAAGTTGAGCCGGTTGATGTCTCATCGGCAATTAGAGATGAAAAGGTCCAGAGCAGGCACAGAACCAGAGTGGAATGTCCAAGAAGAGGAGGATGGTTGAAGACAAGAAGAGGGGTCATTGGTATGGGGTGGGAAATTCTGGATAAGAAGTGGGCTTGGCGATGGAAGAAGAGATCAGCGTCGTAGTTGGCATGGAACTCACTGAGGTTCATGCGAAGGGGTAACAAAGGTATGGCCCTTGCTGAGGACAGAATGTTCTAACTCACAGAGGGGGAGGTTGGAGAGAATGGTGATGACATGGTAGAGATTAGAGCTCGGATTGAAGGGGGAAAGAGGGCTGGTGGTGTCAGAGGAGAGGGGATGTCTCCAGATTCTTAGACCGTGAATTTAGCCACTGTACCCTTAAAATATTCGCCACAGAGTTCCAGACCAGTTTCTTTCAGTAAACTCCTGCAAAAGGAGTGTGGTCTTTCTTCGGAGGTGAGGGTAACTTCCCAATGAGCACAAATTCTGAGGCCATGTAATTATTACCAGAAATAGGCTTGAGGGTCTTCTGTACAACACTAGCAGAAACAATATCAGTTTCACCTAGGAAATAACGAGCCAAAACAGGTCTTTTGTGATGGTCTGTCCCTGATGTCTATTAATTAAATTCAAAGCTGGGAATATAGAGAAAACCATCTAAAGGTAGAGTTAGATTCAGTAAAAGGTGGTGGGAGGAATTCTGCTTCTCATTCAGAGAATTGGTTTGGAAATCCAATGGAAAACGGTCAGCTTTGCAGATGATACCAGACAGAGAAATAAATTACAATTAGGGAAGGATTCTAGGAATTATAACGCGAGTTGAACAGGATTTGCAAATCTGCAAGATCACTGCTGATGAAATGTAATATATGTAATTATAAAATGTAACACATTGGAACAAGCACCCTGTGTAGAAATACAAAGGATGAAACAAAGAGACTGTAGGAGTCTGAACAGACTCATTGCTAAAGACGTTGAACCAGAGTAGTCAAAAGAGCAGAATATAGTATATGGTTAAATCCGGTTCTAATCACTAAGATGTAAAGGTTTTTCATTACCCTGATTTCTCCTCTTGTACTTTCATTTAAAGTAATAATGCATGTTATTTTTTTCCTTTTTCATTAAGAACCTCATATACCATTATCAAGTTACTTTGTGAATCATAATTGTACTCTCTTAACTCCAAAAATACTCAACCTTATTACTTGAGATTATGATGTGATGGCTAGGAGCAGGACAAAGGGAAGTAGCTTACAAACATGTTAGGCCAACATTAAAAAGTTATCATCATCACCAGAAGGACAAAAATTTGCTCTCATTAAGGGGAAAATAAATACTACAACAGGGAAAGGATTGGAGGATGGGACATTAGAATCCCTCTGAAGAGATGAATTAAGAGGGGCTGAATGGCTGCTGTCATCTCCAATTCGCTTTTGATCTTGATTTCATTGATCTTGACTTCTGTAGGGCATCTTCCATTTCATTTTGTGCTCTGAGATAAGTACTATCAAGCCATCTGCCCAATTAACTTCAAGCAACTTAATCCTGGTTATGATCAATTCATATGGAAGCATTTACTCCAGTGGAATTGGTCCGATGACATGTCTAACAATGACTACTGCACCTTGGCATCATTTCCAATATTACACAGCTGTAATGTATTTATTTATATCAGAGTCCTCAGCCTATCCTGACTTGTTCTTAATTACTTTCCATCACCTGGCATTAATGAAATAATTTTCTTGCTTCCACTGCACCTGTTCACAATTCTTTATTCCACGTGTTTTGATATTTTAAATCAGATTTTTACTTTTCATCAGCCATATCTGATATTTGTCATCATTTCTTCAAGGACACTTATCATTTCTTATAAGATGCATCTTCCCTGTTAAATTGAGTAATCTTCAGCTACACATTATATTTTATGATTCAAAGAAATTTTAATAATAGCCCTTCCAATAATTATATTTCTTTTCTTCATCTCCAGTTCCTCTCGAAACTATTTTCAATTTGCTATGTCCCTCCCAATAAACTGAGATGAAAATATTGCAATGCACAGACTCCGTCAATTCAAGGTTAATATTGAACCACATTTCCCAGATTTTAAATATTCAGAATAGCAACTGATAAATATGCATCTTTCACTTAATACATTTAGCATTTACACGGAGGCTTTTAAAAGCCCTTATTTCACGCACCAAAAGAGTTTCCTTATTACTAATCTGCTTTTCCTGCCCTGAAATGATTTAAGTTGTTTTTCAAGCAACACGAGCATTTCTGCATCCACAGTTACTCTGGAGTGCACAAGAAATACAGACAACATGCCTCAGCAGTCTCATTAGTTTGCTTAATATGTCCCATTTGATTAAATCAATAATTCAGATTTTCTTTAATATTTGCTGTTGCCTAGTGGTTTCCTCTTTCTCCTCCTATCTGAATTTCACTTTAACCAAATTCCAAATGCCACTCTGTAGATTTGCACTGCTCTTTATGCACAGTTCACTTTTTAATTCACTAATTAATCAGTGAAACAAGTTGGTTCGGGAATTGACTCACTAGAAGATATCATAGCTCATCTTGTTTGCCTTCAACTACCTTGGGTGTTAGCTGTTAAGAAATTCTGGCAATCAATCTTCAACTTAACGGATCCAGACCCCAAGGGACATAAATTCCACTAGTAGAGAATTTTATGGACCACTTTCGAAATCATCTGCCCCTCTTAATTATTCAAAATAACTCAAAAGGTTCTTGAATGAACCTGCACAACTCTAATCCTACCTCAACAACAGAACACTATGGACCACCTCTTGCACTACCATAGGTGTTTTCTGGTTGTGTTTTGTTTGGGCTAATGTCTTATTTTGCACAGTATTTTTCTTCACTGTCTGGTGTAATTTGAGTAGGATTGGAAGAAGTTGAATCCTTGTGGGTTGAGTGAAGAAACTGCAAGGGTAAAAGGATCCTGAAGCAGTTACATACAGATATGCCAACAGTGCCTGGGATGTTGACAACAGATTACAACGGGAAATAGAAAGGGTGTGTCAAAACGGCAATGTTATGATACTCATGGGAGATTTCAACATGCAGGTTGATTGGGAAAATTAAGTTGGTATGGATCTCAAGAGAGTGACACACAACAAAGTTGCTGGTGAACGCAGCAGGCCAGGCAGCATCTCTAGGAAGAGGTACAGTCGATATTTCGGGCCGAGACCCTTCGTCAGGACTGGATAAGTGCGGAGGGAGTGGAGAGCAGAGCGTTCGGAAGGAGTAAGGTTGGAATGGGAACGAGGTGCAGTGAAGTCGAGACGGTTGATGTCCCATTGGCAGTTAGCAATAAAGAGATCCTGAGCAGACAGAAGACCAGAGTGGGGTGTCCATGAAGAGAAGGAGGGTTGAAGACGGGAGAAGGGGTCATCGGTGGGGGTGGAAGAGTCCTTGCCAAAGAAGTAGGCTCAGAGACGGAGACGGCGGAAGGAGAGTTCCATGTCATGACGTATACGGAACTCACTGAGGTATGCGCAAAGGAGGACAAAGGTGAGGCCCTTACTGAGAACAGAGCGTCCTGCCTCAGACAGTTGAAGGTCAGAGGGGATGGTAAAGACCCGGCACAGATGAGAGCTGGGATCAGAGGGGGGAGGGGAGAGGCTGTGGGTGTCAGTGGAGAGGGGAGGGTTGGAGTGAGAGGAAGATGGAGCCTCTGAGGGCCCAGAAGCTGACGGCGGGATCTGAGGGAGACGGGGTTGCAGAGTGGTGGTGGGGGAAGGGGAGACGGGAGTCACAATAGCAGCACATAAAGACCCGGCCTGGAGTTCAAGGCTGGAGTCGCAGCTGGTGGTTGCACAAACGCTTTGAAGGTGTCCATGGTCGTTGCTGGAGTCCGGGTTTTGAATATACCCTGAGGTGTTGCAGCTGGCGAGATTAATGGCAGAGGCCGCAATCTGAAGTCCATGCCTGCTAGCGTCAGGGCCAGCAGGCTCTGGGGTCTGCAGATGTAAGATCTTGCGATCTTTGCGATCTTCAAGAGAGTGAGTTTGTTGAATGCCTACAAGATGGCTTTTTAGAGTGCCTTGTCGCTGAGCCTACCTGGGGATCAGCTATACTGGATTGGGTCTTATGGAATGAACTGGAGGCAATCAGGGAGGTTAAGGTAAAAGAACCCTAAGGAGACAGAGATCACAATATGATTGAGTTCAACTTGAAATTTGATAGGAAGAAAGTAAAGTCTGAGCAGTATTTCAGTAGAGTAAGGGAAATTACAGTGGTATGAGACAGAAATTGGCCAAAGTAAGTTGGAAGGAGATGCTGCCAGGGATGACAGCAGAGCAGAAATGGCTTGAATTTCTGCGAAAAATGAGGAAGGTGCAGGATAGATGTATTCCAAAAACTGAGAAATACTCAAATGGCAAAATAGTGCAACCATGGCTGACAAAGGCAGTCAAAGCTAATGTAAAAGCAAGCGAGAGGGCATACAACAAAGCAAAAAATAGTTGGAAGACAGAGGACTGGGAGGCTTTTAAAAACCTACAGAAGGCAACTAAAAAAATTATTAGGAGGGAAAAGATGAAATATGAAAGCAAGCTAGCAAACAATATCAAAGTGGAGAGTAAAAGCTTTTTCCAGTATGTAAACAAATAGAAGAGAGATGAGAGTGGTTATAGGACTGCTAGAAAATGAGGCTGGACAAATAATAATAGGGGACAAGGAGATGGCAGATGAACTAAATGAGTATTTTGCATCAGTCTTCACCGTGGAAGACACTAGTAGTGTATCAGATGTTGAAGAGCGTGAGGGAAGAGACGTGAGTGCAGTTGCTATTACAAAGGAGAAGGTGCTCAAAAAGCTGAAAGACCTAAGGGTACATAAGTCACCCGGACCAGATGAACGGCACCCTAGGGTTCCACTCTTTAAGAAAGGTGGAAGGCAGCAGAATGGAAATTATAGACCAGTTATCCTGACCTCAGTGGTTGGTAAGATGTTAGGGTCCATTGTTAAGGATGAGATTATGGAGTACTTGGTGACACAGACAAGATAGTACAAAGTCAGCAGGATTTCCTTAAGGAAAAATCTTGCCTGATGAAACTGTTGGAATTCTTTGAGGAGATTACAAGTAGGATAAAGGGGATGCAGTGGATGTTGTATATTTGAACTTTCAGAAGGCCTTTGACAGGGTGCCACACATGAGGCAGCTTACCAAGTTAAGAGCCCATGGTATCACAAGAATGTTATTGGCATTGTAGAGCATTGTAGAGCATGGTAGGAGGCAGCAAGTGGAAATAAAAGGATCCTTTTCTGGTTGGCTGTCAGTGAGTAGTGGTGTTCCACGGGGATCGGTGTTGGGACTGCTTCTTTTTATGTTGTATATCAATGACTTAGATGATTGAATAGATGGCTTTGTTGCCAAGTTTGCAGATGACGCAGAAAATAGTGGATGGGCAGGTTGTGTTGAGGAATCAGGTAGGCTGCAGAAGGATTTAGACAGATTAGGGAAATGGGCAAGAGTGTGGCAAATGAAATACAATTTTGGAAAATGCATGTTCATGCACTTTGGGAGTAGAAATAAATGTGCAAACAATTTTCGAAATGGGGAGAAAATCCAAAAATCTGAGATGTAAGGGATCTTGGGAATCCTTGTGCAGAAGATCCTAAAGTTTAACTTGCAGGTAGAGTCAGTGGTGAGGAAGGCAAATTCAATGTTAGTATTTATTTCAAGAGGTCTAGAATACAAGAGCAAAGATATGACGCTGAGGCTTTATAAGGCACCGGTGAGGCCTCACCTTGAGTATTGTGAACAGTTTTGGGTTCCTCATCTCCGAAAAGATGTGCTGGCATTGGAGAGGGTTCAGAAGGATGATTCCAGGAATGAAAGGGTTATCATAAAAAGAACGTTCGATAGCTCTGGGTATGTATTCACTGGAATTTATAAGGATGAGGGGGGATCTCATTGAAACCTTTCAAATGTTGAAAGGCCTAGACAGAGTAGATGTGGAAAGGATGTTTCCATGGTGGGAGAGGCTAGGACAAGAGGGTGCAGCCTCAGGGTAGAGGGACATCCATTTAAAACAGAGATGTGGAGAAATTTCTTCAGCCAGAGGGTGGTGAACTTGTGGAATTTATTACCTCAGGTAGCTGTGGAGGCCAGGTTGTTGGGTATATTTAAGGCAGAGCTTGATAGGTTCATGATTGGACACAGCATCAAAGGTTACAGGGAGGAGGCTGGGGAGTGGAGCTGAAGAGGGGAAAAAAAGGAACAGCCATGATTGAATGGCAGAGCAGACTTGACGGGCCAAATGACCTAATTCTGCTCCTATGTTTTATGGTCTTATGTATAATTTATATTCTGTGTGGAGTCTGAAATTATGTGTCTGTGATACTGCAGCAAGCAAGTTTTTCATTGTGCCTGTACCTCACTGCACTTGTGCATGACAACAAACTCAATTTGAAATGATATACTTGCCACAAGTAATGTCTTAAATTACCAATGTGTTGCATTCCAAAATGTTACAGGCAACCTCCTATATATTCTGAATCAACTTCTCAGATGCAAATGAATCCTCTCATCCCTGTAAATGTATCATAACCAGATCTTGTCTCAAATGTATTGGGGTTAAACTTTCATCTCATTATCCAGACGTAAAACAGGGAATGGAGAACAGACAATTAGTCAAACAAACATAGCAAGTGTTTGAAATACCTACTAGGTAAGACAGCAACTGTGGAGAAAGAAGTAACATTGGTGTAGTTAGTTAGATCTGCTACCTCACATCTCCAGTCATTCAGGTTCAGTCTTGAACTCTGGCGCTGCTTCCATGGAACTTGCATGTTCTTCTCACAACTTTATAAGTTTCTGGTTTTCTCTCACACTCCAAACATGTGCAGGTTGGTATGCTAATTAACTACAATAAATTGCCTCCAGTGTGTAAGTCTTTGGTAGAATCTGTGGGGGGAGCTGATGAAAATTTGGAAGAATAAAATTGGATTAATATACTGTAAGTAGGTGGTTGATTGTCAACATGACCTTCATAGGGCAGGGGTTCCCAACCTGGGGGTCCACAGACATCCCCCCCCCCCTTGGTTAATGGTAGGGGTCCATGGCATAAAAAAGTTTCGGAACCCCTGTCTTAGGCCAAATGAATTGTTTCCATTCTGTATGATCCTCACAGAGTTATTGACTACTACAGCAAGAAAAACAGGCCCTTTGGCCCATCTAGACCATGCTGAAATGATCTTCTGTCCCATCTACTTGCACCGAGACCATATCCCTCCAAATATCTTCCATCCACATACCTATCCAAGCTTTTCTTAAATACCAAAGTGTGCTCGCATCATCTAACTCTTTCACTGGCAGCTCATTCTACACTCGCACTCCCCTCTAAGTGAAGAAGATCCCCTTCAGATTCTCCTTAAGTGTTGCAACTTTCACCCAATACCTATGATGTTTAGTTCTTGTCTCACCCAACCTCAGTGGGAAAAGCCTGCATGCATTCATTGTAAATATACTCCTCATAATTATGTAAATGGACATAAGATCTCCCCTCATTTTCCTGTGCTCCAAGGAGTAAGGTCCTAGCCTATTCAACCTTTTCCTGTAACTCAAGTCCCCAAGTCCCACCAACATCCTTGTAAATTTTCTCAACATTTTTTCAATCTTATTGATATCCTTCCAATATATAGTTGACTAGAACTGCACACAATATTCCAAATTGGGCAACACCAATGTCTTACATAATTTTAACATAACATCCCAACTCCTGTACTCAATACTTTGATTTATTAAGGCCAATGTTCCAAAAGCTGTCTTTATGACTCTCTCGACCTGTGACACCATTTTCAAGGAATTCTGGACCTGCATCCCTAGGTCCCTCTGTTCAACGGCACATCACAAAGCCCTGACATTCTGGTTGTGCTCCAAAAGTGCAGCATCTCACTCTGTATTAAATTCCATCCGGCATTTTTAAACTTATTTTTCCAGCTGGTCTAGATCCTGCTGTAAGCTTCGATAGCTTTCCTCACTGTCCACTACACCCCCAATCTTGATGTCATCCCCAAATTTGCTGATCTAGTTTACCTCATTTTAATCTAAATCATTAATATGGATGATAAACCACAATGGACCCAGAATCAATCCCTGTGGAGCCTCGCTCGTCACAGGACTCCAATCAGAAAGACAACCATCTCCTACCACTCTCTGGCTTCTCCCGTGAAGCTAATGCTGAATCCGATTGACTGCTTCATCCTGAATGCCGAGGCTATTAAGTGTTTGAACCAGACTCCCATGTCGGACTTCGTCAAAATTCCATGTAGACAATGTTCGCTGCCTTCCCTTTGTCAGCCTTCATGGTAGCCTCCTCAAAAATCTCTATGAAATTGTTTAGCCATGATAAAGACATATAGAATGTCCCTAATCAGGCCCCGTCTATTTGAATACTTATAAATGCTTTCACCTATAATGCCTTCCAATAATTTACCCATTAATGATGTGAGGCTTACCAACCTATAATTTTCTGGTTTACTCTTAGAGCCTTTCTTATACTATAGAACTACATTAATTATCCTCTACTCCTCTAGCATCTCCCTTGTGACTAAGGACATTTTAAATATTGCTGCCAATTCTGCACTAGCCTCCCACAAGGTCTGAAGGAACTCCTTGGCAGGCCCTAGAGATTTATCCACCCTAACTTGCCTCAAGGCAGCAAACATCTCCTCCTCTGTAATCTGGAAACAGTCCTTGACTGCACTACCCTTTTGCCTTACTATTATTGTGTCCTTGTCTCTCTCCTGTGTAAATAGGGATGCAAAAAAAAAATCATTCAAGTTCTCTCTCATCTCTTTCGATTCCATGCAAAGATGATCACGCTGATTTTCAAGAGTTTCAATTTTGTCCCTTGCTATCCTTTTCACTCTTAACACAGCTATGGAATACCTTGGGATTCTCCTTCATCTTGCCTGCCGAAGCAACCTCATACCTTCTTTTAACCCTCCTGATTTTGGTCATTTGCGCTGTCTTGCATTTCCTATACTTGTCAAACAACTCATTTCTATATGCTGTTTATACCTGTTATACACCTCCTTCTACTTCTTTACCAGGGCCACACTATCCCTCAATAACCACGGTGCCCTTAACCTGCTAGCCTTGATTTTATTCTAAAAGGAACTTTCAGATTCTGTGCTCTCAATATAGCACCTTTGAAAGCTTCTCGCTTAACCATCATCTGCTTGTCAGAAACCACCCAATCCCAGTCCACACCTGCCAGATGTCTTGTGATGCTATTAAAATTGGTCTTCCTGCTACTTAGAACCTTAACCAGCAGACCAGTACTATTGTTATCCATAACTAGTGGAATTATGATCACTAGATACAAAGTGTTTCACCACACACACTTCTGTCACCTGCCCTAGCTCACTCCCTAAGAGGAGACGCAGTATCAAGTATTTTCTAGTTGGGACCTCCACATATTGATGAAGGAAACTTTCCTGAACACAATTGACAAGCACTATCCCATCCAATCCCTTACCAGTATGGAAGTCCCAGTTAATATGTGGAAAGTTAAAATCACCTACTGTCACAGCCTTATATATTTTGCACCTGTCTGCTAACTCTAGAGTAAACCTAGAGGAAGACCTCGGCTTACATACATCAAAAGCATAGCCAGGTGGCTACACATCGAGGAAATGGAAGTCATCCAAAAAATGAGGGATAGATCTATATGGAAAACCATGGTCACCAAAGTCCGCATCAGATATGGTACCTAGAGAGACAGACTGCTAACCCTACAAATTTATTCCTCTACATCCCAACTGACTATTGGGTGGTCTATAATATTTATTTAGTTAAGGATACAGTGTCGATCAGGCCCTCCTGTCCCTTCAAGCCACACCACCCCAGCAAACCCTGACAACTCCAATCTAACCCTAGCCTAATCACAGGACATTTTACAATAACAAATTAACCTACCGGGTACGTCTTTCGACTGTGGGAGAAAGCAGAGCAGCAATGATAAACCCACACATTCCATGGGGAGGACAAACAAACTGCTCATGGAGGACACTGGAATTGAACTTTGAACTCCGATGCCCCAAGCTGTAATCACACCGCACTGAACACTATGTTACCATGGCACCCTATAGTCCTATTAATGTGGTCATCCTCTTTTATTCCTCAGTTCCACCCATACTGCCACAGTAGATGACCTTCTCCTCTCCTAAGCACTGCCTTGATATTTTCCCAGATCAGTAGTGTCATCAAACCCCCTTTAATCCCTCCCAGTCTATCATGGCTAAAGCATTGGAACCCTGGAACACTTTGATGCCCGTCCTGCCCCTCCTGCAGCTAAGTCTCACTAATAGCCAAGATCATAATTCCTGTGCTGATCCATGCTTGAGGTTCATCTGCCTTGCCTACAATACTCCTGACGTTGAAATAAATCCTCTTTAATTCTATGGTAAACTGAATATATGATTCTCACATTTCACCTCTGTTTCCTCTCCATTTTCTCAATAAGTTGCACTTCCACCATGGGTCTGATTTCCACTTATATCAAATTTCGAGTGCAGTATTTTCCACATTTCCGAACTTCTATTGAAGCTAACCACTCTTGTGATTCTGGCTGAAATTTATGTAGTTGGTCATACATCTGCAAAGTGTTATTTTGTGTTTACAAGATAAGATTGTCTTGGAACCATATTCAGTTCCATCACAGATCTGCTCTCCTTGTCCTTCAATGTATTTCCAACAAAATATGTAACTTCTGGAAAATGACTTCATGCTGTATATTGTAAAATAGAGATGCCAATTAAAAGGAATAATTACTTCCCTTTATCCTGTTCACCTTGATTCTTTGAATTCAGTCCCACCAATTAGTTCATTTCTCTTTTCCTTGGCAGCTGGTGGGGTCAGCTTGACTGTAAGAGCTACCATCCTGTGCAAAAGTCTTCGGCACATATATATATATATACATTAGAGTAGATTATTAGATTATGAGGACACGCAGTCCTCTTTTATTGTCATTTAGTAATGCATGCATTAAGAAATGATACAATATTCCTCCGGTGTGATATCACAGAAACACAGGACAAACCAAGACTGAAAAACTAACAAAAACCACATAATTATAACATATAGTTGCAACAGTGCAACAATACCATAACTTGATGAAGAACAGGCCATGGCACAGTAAAAAAAGTTCAAAGTCTCTCAAATGTCCCACATCTCACGCAGACGGGAGAAGGAAGAAAACTCTCCCTGCCATGCCCAACCACAGTCCGACTCTGAGTCGTCCGAAAACTTCGAGCTCTGATCAGCCCTCCGACACTGAGTACCGAGCACCATCTCTATCCGAACGCTTCGACCTCAGCCTCGGTCGCCAGCAGCAGGCAAAGCCGGGGGTTTTGGGGCCTTCCCTCCAGAAGATTCTCGATCGCACAGTAATGGCGGCAGCGAACCGGCATTTCAGAAGTTTCTCCAGATGTTCCTCTGTGCTTTCACGTCTGTCTCCATCAAATCAGAATTGTCCATGGCCCCTATTTAACAGATACAATATCATTTCACCGGAGAGCCACGCGCGCTGCGTTGTGCTGCCATCTTCTCCTCCTGCCTATATATAGCTAAGGTGCCTAAGACTTTAGCACAGCACTATAGTAATTTTATATATTGCACGGTATTGCGGCAAAAAAAAAACAAATTTCATGACATATGTGAGTGATAATGAACCTGATTTTGATGTGGTTATTTGTTGTGGACTGAGTGTGGGAAGGGGTGCACAGAGAGGGGAATCAATGGTTCGGAAAAGGGTAAGGGAAAGGGGAGGGTGGGGGAACACCAGAGAGACATTCTGTAATGATCAATAAACCAATTGTTTGGAATCAAATGATTTTGCCTTGTGTCTCAGGGCTGGGTGTCTGCACCAAGCCCTGGCCCTGGCACTCCTTCTCTGTCACCTGTCCCACACCTCTCCAGTCTTACCATTCACAACATCCTTTCCTCCCACCAGGTTTACAAACTTGCTCTCCAATCCATGTTGACAAATACAGTACTGTGCAAAAGTCTTAGGCACCCTTGTTATATATTTGTGCCTACGACTTTCAGTACTATTGATATGTCAACACAATGGCTGTTACTTTGAGAAATATCCTCACATGCTGGAAATAATCTAATTTATTCTGTGTAACCAGCTTACTTGAGGGAACACCTGGAGAGTTCAGTGTAAGAACATTATTTAATGCATTATTGAAAAGGCAACTTACTTGCAGACTTGTTAAGTGCCTCATTGAAGTCCAGTAAGTATTTCAAATCAAAGGTTTAAGACTGTCCTGCTTGAGGACAATACAGCAAGAACATGTAAAATATTACACTTCCTCCATCCTTTTCCAAAGCAATTTTACAAGTAAACATTCTGTTATACAAACTGCACACAGGCTGACAGCATATGTACTAAGCATACAGTATATACTGTGTATAGGTGGCATATACACTGCATCCAAATGTAGTATAAAATGCATCAAACACATCTGGTGGTGCATGAAATTCTGACAATATACTCTCATGGACCTAATAAGCACCGTATAGTAACGTATATAGTCAGTGTACACTTACTTTAATGGGAGATAAGCCACACTGTCAAGGCCAAATTTTTTTCCCATCCCTAAATATCCTTAAGAAGAGATTAGACTTGATAAGTAGTTGGATCATCTCTTTTTAGAAGTCATCCTTGCCTCTGTCATTTGCCACTTTTCAGTCTGTTCCTGAATGATGCATAGACTTGGTTGCATGCAAGCATAGGCTGCTTCATTTGATGAGGGTTTGTAAATAAGATTATATATTGTGCAATGATCTCTACATTTGACTTCACAATGGGAGGAAAACTAGATGGTTGGACCTTAGACACTGGATGTGTCTAATGATGTCCTGAGGCTGAGATGATTGATCTTCATCAACTATAACCAGCTTCCTTTATGGGAAATAGGACTGTCCCATTGCTTGTTATTCTAATGCTTTCCACTAACTGCATTTTCCACTGAGCTTCTTGATGCCCACTGATACCAGTGGCAGTCACTTTCCCCTCACATCTGGTAGTCAGCTCTTTGGTCCAATTTTGTCTGTGATCATTTCTGGAGCCAGTGATTCTGGCAAAGTACAAACGGCACACCATTACGCTGTTTATTGTTGACTGAACACTGTTTGTTATCACTGTGGTTTATTTACTGCATTTCAACTACTATTCCTCTGACCACCTTTATTCACATTCCTGAAATTCAAGCACATCAGGCAAAAAGCTTAAACCATTCCTGTGGTGTCATTTTCCTATTAATATTTTATATCTTCTGTTACATCCTCTAATCCAATTGTACATATCCTGTTATATTGCTATTTTATCATATTCAAAGACCCAGGAGAAAATTTACCATCCAATAAACTGAAAAATCATTACCCTCTAAAACTGATCTAAAGTTCCCAATTTCATCCAACATCACAATGCATTTTCATTTGCTTTTGCTTCAGCTTCTCGGGGCCTTATTTCTAAAAGTATTTCGCTGTCTGTGCCCTTTCAAGATTGTACTAAATCAAGGCACTAGTTGAAGAGCATTAAGTACATTTAGTACGACAGTCTCACACTTGTCTGACAGGATAATAGTTTTGACCTGGGCTGGAATTTGTGGAACACACACAAAATGCTGGAGGAACTCAGCAGGCCAGGCAGCAGCTATGGAAAAGAGTACAGTCGATGTTTCAGGCTAAGGTCCTTCAGCAAGGCAGAATTTGTGGACTGAGATGTTCTAATATAGGTTTTATTCCCTGGATAAATAGCATTGCACCTGAACATCAGGAATAAATTTGCTTCTTTAAATGAGAATTATTTTTATCAAGTGGTTGAACAGGAACCCTTGTCGTTAAATGTCATCAATGTGTATTTCATTAGGAATGTGATGACATTTGGTATGTCACCTAATTACTATGGATATATGGTGGAGAGCATTCTGACTGTTGCATCACTACCTGGCATGGAAGCTGTAATGCACAGAATCACAAGAGTCCCCAGAGTGTTGTAGCCTCCAGTTCCATCTTGGGTACAACCTTCCCCATTATCAAGGACGTCTTTAAGAACTGGTTTCTCAAGAAGACAGCATTCATCACTCAGAGCCATCTAACACCTGGGGCATGCCTTCTTCTCATTACTATCAACTGGGAGGAGGTGCAGGAGCCGAAAGACCCATGCTTAACTATTTAGGAACAACTTCTTCCCCTCTGTGATTAGATTTCTGAACAGTCCATGAACCCATGAATGCAATCTCATTGTTCATTTCTGCGCTGTTTATTTATTTTGTAATTTTTTTAAATCTTATGTCTTGTTGCTCTGCACTGCTGCACAAAATAACAAATTTCTCATTATATGTTATAGTGTTCATAAATCTAATTCTGATTCTGATTGATTTTCAGAGTAGAAGGGAGAGTTTGCTCTGTATCCCTCATCCCCTAGAAGCTGAGAAAGTTTCTTGAATGGCTTAACTCTTGGTGGTTGCAAAGGTATACTCAATGTCAAGCTGTGGTCATCTTAGACCTGCTAGACATTATCCATCCATCAACTCCTTACCTGCAAAGATCATTCCACATTACTCAAAGGGTTAGTTTCACATTAAACAGAAGTGCAAGAGGATATGAAGTGAGAACAGAAAAAGGACCTGTAGCTCTACCATTCAATTTTGAAGCTGATCCGTCAACTCGTCCAGTTTCGTCCTTTCTTCCTACATCTCCTGATCCACATCGGAATCCATCTATATATCTTCTCAGGTTCAAATTTACACAGTAACTGAGCATCGGCAGCTCTCAGAGGCAGAGAATTCCGAAGATTTACAATTCACTCACTGAAGAAATTGTTCCATATCTCCGTTTTATGCAGCTAACCTGAGGTTACCCATCTATACAAATCTCATTTTAAATACCCCACCGCCGTCCTGTTCCAGTTTCTCTGACAGAATATGGAAAACAAGGAGGCAATTAAAATAAGATTAGGATAGATGGGTGCATAATGATTGTGCAGACTTGATGGGCCAAAGGACTTTTTTGGAAGTTATAAATCTCCACAACTTTATGAGAACACTCACAACATCCACCCTTCAAGACATTCTCAGAATACAAAACGGCTAAAACCTGCTTTAACTTGCCCAGAGGTTCCATGCAATATTGTTAGCCTTTATCACCCCACAAGTGTTAGAGAGATGGGACCCCATCCACCACCCTGCCAATGGAAGACAAAGCACTCAGTTGTCTACTGCACTCTGGTCTTGTACTTATGATATCCAGTGGCAGATCTCAAGCTTGCTCAATTTCCCCAGTAACAATAATGAGAAATATAAAACCCCCCCAATCTGTACCACATTAGACCTTCTGCACAAGCAATTCTATTTAAAGCAGCTATGAAGGAGAAAAGTTACATTAATTTGCATTACCTTTTAACTTGCTGAATTTAGTTAAAAGTTAATTGGTCAAGTATTTTTGCATTTATACATTTATTTTATTAAAATTTTAATAAATGTAATATTTGCAATTGAACAATTGATGTTTAATTGTCTCAAATGTTAGGAATATTCAGAAGAATCCAAAATCCTTGATTGGTTGGACAGCTGGTGAGATATCTGGTGGTTTGACTTTGACAGTCATTAAAGTTCTATTTCGCTGTTCGGAGACTATGTCCATCCTGACTTGACTACATGACACCATTACATTACATAGTGCCTCTCACCAAGCACTGCCTTAACCAGTTAGTAGTGAAGTGGCTTTCAGTTAGATAACATTGGCACAGCCATAAAAGGTAAATTGGCCCTTATGCCAAAGATCAGCAGGGAGCATGGACCTCTAATTCAAACAATCTTGTGAATCTACAGTACATCACAGCCGAAGCATGTATCCTTTCTTCAACAGATACCAGGTGCATCTTTCAGTAATGCTATTGTTTGTGCTCTCCAAACAACCATGCAATAAAATCTGACACTTCCTTTACCTCTGTTCACTTTGCAAAATGAAGTTGGAGAATGCTGAATATTCTCACCAAGTCAGTCAGTATCTATATAGAGAGAAGAACAGCTAATGTTTCAGGTTGACAAACTGTTGTAAGAAATTTTAACTATGCCACTTTCATCACAAATTCTGCCTGACTGTTGTAATGTTTTCAGCATTTGTTTTATTTCAGATAGGTAACATTTTGCTTTTGGATTACTTTCAGTTTTTTGGATTTTGTCTACGAGGACATCGGCATTCCTCTGAACACTGGGGTTTACAGGTCTCTCATCAGCCTGGGTCTTTGAGTCCACCGGAGAAGTCAGAGGCCCAATGTCTGCGAGTCTGAATCCACTGGAGGCACTTTTCAGCTGCCCCTCATAGATTCTTAGCTTATGTTGGTTGTTAATGCAAATAATGTGTTTCATTCTATGTTTTGATGTATGTGTGATTAATAAATGAACCTGAATCTGATTCACCTGTCATTGATACGGACTGAAAATAGCTGAGCCACTTTCAACACCAGGAAACGACTCATTTATTCTTGCTTCCTGTTGTTCTCATTAAGCAATCTCTAATCCATATTACACTGTCCCTGCGAGCCCTGTGTGTTGCCTTATCAATGCAGATCCAATTCTATTACATTCTGTTATGCCCTACAAAAGACTCTATTAGACTTGTCATGCACAATTTCCTTTTTGTAAAACCATATTGACTCTGCCTAATCATATATATCTTTCCCAATGCCCTGTTAACACTTCTTTAAGAATGGATTGTAGCAGCTTCACTGCAACTGATGTCAAGTTAACAAGACTACCATCTCTTATTGTCTTCTTCCTTCATTTCACAAAGTGCCACCAGACCATAAGACATAAGAGCAGAATTAGGCTAACTTTGGCTTCTCTTTTCCTTTTGGGGTATTTGAGGAAGCTCTTGCAGCATGTTTTGCTTCTTATATTTGGCTGGTTCATGCTTATTTTATTTCATTGCTCTTTCTAGTTTTTTTAATCAGTGGCTTCTAAAACTCTCTTAATCTTCTAGCTTATTAGCTTTCACTTCTGTAACTCTTTAGTCAACCAGGAATGGACTATTTTAACCATGATGCTTTTATTTTTCAAGCTAATGTATACAATTAGAAAGCAATTATTTAAAACTGATCATTTTAATCTAATTTCTCAAATTACTTACAACTCACAACAACCCATCCCCATACCCATGTAATTGCATTCAACGGTAAGTTTATTATTCTTAACATTGACATTGAGTGAGTCACTCTCTATCTCAATGTAAATTGCATTGTATTATATTTGTTCTTCTACAGGGAATCCTGCAAAATTAGATGAATGGCTAATCCTGTTTTACCACACAAGGCAGGATCTAAGTTAGTCCGTTATTCTCCAGGCTACTTAACTCCAGGAATCTGCTCTGAAACTGTATTACGAATTCAGTTTTCGAATTGCTTTTGCAAATTTGATTTGTTGGAAATATTAGCTGCACCCACCACCCATGATCATTGTATTACCTTGGTGAACTAAGTTCCATTTCAGCAGAAAACTTTTCCTCATCCTTGGTTATCGCCTTGGTTGTGATCACCAGAAACCACAGGCAACTGTGAAAAATAAACAGCGTTGCTCCTCCTGAGGTTCACATTTGAATTGCATTGCGATAATGGATTTAGTCATGAATCAAAAATCCTATTATCCACATCTGGTAAGAGGAGATGTTGTAATCATGATCATCTGAAAAGAAGACTGGTCTCATTGATGTTACCACAGGGAAAGTTAACCGTCTTCTTGCATGCTCAAAGATCTCTTCCCCCAAAACAGCATCAACCACTCAACATGGCTTTTTCACCTCACTAAAGCCTTTGACTCCATGAAGTATTCTCATCAAATTCAGCTGTCAACGGAAACTCAACACCATCTTACATTTGCTCAATGGTGTACGTGAGTCATGATCCTAACTAACAGAGCAAATCCCCATGAAGGCTTCTGTCATAGAAAGCTGCATTGTTGCCTAAATTTTTTTAAGATCTATTTTGCCGCATCACTGTATCTCATCTCCATCAAACTTCCCATGAGTGTTGTCAATCACCAGAATTTATGCAGGACTGTTCCACCTTCAGAGACTAGACTTCAGAACTAATGTCTCCCCAACCTCATTAGTTCAGCCACTGTGTGCAAACAACACTTGCAATTGTGTGCACTCAGAGCCTATTGTAGGCTTTTTTCACTGAAGCTAACAAAAGGGTGGGCATTGCATCCAACATCTGCAAGAGAAAGGTTCTCAACTGCCCTATAGCATTTAACAATATGATCACCCAATAATGGAATTATTTGGAGTGACACAGGAGAAAGCGTGGAACAGTCCTTTCACAGTAGATACGACTTACTTTAAGCAGAAGTCGATGATGAAATTTACCACTGCCTTTGGTGAATTGAGAAAGGGGATTCATATGCCCTCAATGAACTTCAGGGTTGCATATGGTGACATATATGTACTTTGTTAATAAATTTACTTTGAACTTTGAAAGAGGTATGTGAAAATCAAGTTCTCAATCCCGGCCAAAAATATATTGTCAACTTGGCACCAGTGCTCTACTGAGACCGGGATTACCTAATGCAGACACCTCAGGGCACTGGAAAGGTGCCACAAAATCCTCTAAATTCACTGGTAGTATATGAAAACCAGTATTAGCATGTTCTTCTGGGCGAACATTTCCAGAGTCTCTGTTTGCTGGTTCTTTTGGGTTGGTTATGTCATTCAGAGTCTCTCACCAGTCTCCTAAAATGCAGATTCTACTCTGGATTCTGTCACAGGAAGAGATGTCAAGTTCAAGTGTAATTGTCATTCAAACATACACATGTAAAGCAGTAAAACAAAACAACTTTTCTCTATGGCCAAGGTACAAATCGCAGTATATACAGTCAGTGCATACACACAGCATGTATATTTATAATAGCACATATCATCACAAAAAATTACTTTAGCACAAGTTCCTGAGTGGCATGGCCTGAAGCTTGATGGTGCATGGATGTTGTCCTGAAGCCATGTTTCTGCAAGAACAAGTACAGAGCAATTCCTCACCTCTTCCTTGGTCAGCCGCAGACAAACGCAATCCAGCCTGTCTTCCACAGAGTGAACACTGGAGAGCAGCATTGGTGGGAGAGCTGTCCTGGGTGGCTGTAACACAAGATGTCGTGGCATGAGGGCTTGGTCCACAAAATAACCAAAGCCACGCAGCTCCCCTGCCATCGGTCTCACCAATGAACCGGACTTGCAGTACTTTATATTTCCAATGTTCAACTTGCAATCAAAAGACAAATGCTTAAGAGACACAATTGCCCCATTCATTGGGCCTAGACAGGCTGTTGTGACCAAGCGTGGCACCATCTTCCAGGTGAAAGAGCGAAAAAAGATCAAACTTCCTTGGAAAAGCACAAAATCCCGGTGATTGATGGGCAGAAGAAGCATTTGGAGATAGCACTGGGAGCCTTGCATTGGAAGCAAACAGAAGCAAACACAATGGCATCCTCAATCACAGAACCTGTAAATTTAGAATGGAAGCAAGTCATCCTTAATCTGAAAGGATTACCAAAGAAGACAAAGTATTGCATTGGATATAGTTCTACTAGAAATGAAGTCATGTTGTTTTTTGTATTGTGTTGTAAGAAGTATGCTATTATGTTGTTTCCATTTTGTTGGTGTTTCTTACATTATAGTATTGACTGCAGATTAAAAGTCTCTGGATCATCACGAAACACACTATGGAAATTGACCTTCCTTTCTGGATTTGGGACAATATAAATCTGCAGCCAAAAGTTTGAAAGGGTTTTGTGACAGACTGAAGCAGTCAGGGATTTGCAAAAGGAGTTAGATAAAAGCTAGAAATGAACTACAGCTAGAGATAAAATTTAATAGAGGCAAGTGAAAGGATTGCCCATTAGAATGAAAAATGGTCAAATACTTGTACAAAGGATGATGTAGAAATCGCAATTGAAGTGGAAACAGGTCTGGGCTGATAGTACACTTGATATTTAACATGTCAAATCACTCTGGATCAGCTATAAAACAAATAGATTGCTGAAGTACATTGTTAAATCAGTTGAGTAGAAACTGCAGGGTGTCAAGCTTCAATATTACAGTGCTCTGCTCAGACTCCGATGGGTAGCCAGCCCAAGTCTGGTCAAGCCAAGTGAGCTGAAGAGTTATAAAAGGAATCTTGTGTTGAATGATTAAAGAGCAAAAATGACTGCGATGTGTTTAACAGGCCTGGATGGGACGAATGTGTTTCATTACTGAAGGGGGCTCTGCCACATGAGGGCTTGTCTTAGTGGTAAGCTGTGGCAGTTTGTCTGCGAGTTTCAGAGTCCGGGGCCAAGGGATGGAGGCCTGAAGGTGATCTGCCCTGGGGTTAGAGGCTTGGGTGTGTGAAGGTGGGAAGGGTCTTGTTTTGCTGCTGTTGTCTTGTTTCATTCTGTTATTGTTGATGATGCTGCTAATGTTGCTGTGTGCTGTGTGTTGTGCTATTGTTGTGTTGAACATTGTGGGCATGCTATGTTGGCGCCAGAATGGGTGGTGACACTTGGTGGCTCTCCACAGCACATCCTTTAATGTGTTGGTTGTTAGTGGAAACAATGTGTTTCACTGCATGTTTTACTATCTACAGTACATGTGATAAATAAGTCTGATCTGATCTGCATTTCCTTTTCAAGCTGCTATCTCACCTTGTCCAGGGACAGGGCACTGGGTAACACCACACAGGCTTCCAGGCAAGCCTGCTCACTGACAGGGCTTTTTAGGAGACTGGGAAACAAGGAACTGTGGTGGGAGAGCCACACTGCAGAATGAGAGATTCTTTCATTTAATCCCATAGAACATTAGAACCATAGAAAAACTACAGCACAGAAACAGGTTCTTTGGCCCTTCTTGGCTGTGCTGCACCATTTTTCTGCCTAGTCCCACTGACCTGCACCTGGACCATATCCCTCCATACACCTCCCATCCATGTATCTGTCCAAGTTATTCTTGAATGTTAAAAGTGAGCCCGCATTTCCCTCCTCATCTGGCAGCTCATTCCACACTCCCACCACTCTCTGTGTGAAGAAGCCCCCCCTAATGTTCCCTTGAAACATTTCCCCCCTCACCCTTAACCCATGTCCTCTGTTTTTTTTCTCCCCTTGCCTCAGTGGAAAAAGCCTGCTTGCATTCACTCTATCTATACCCATCATAATTTTATATACCTCTATCAAATCTTCCCTCATTCTTCTATGCTCCAGGGAATAAAGTCCTAACCTATTCAACCTTTCTCTGTAACTGAGTTTCTCAAGTCCCGGCAACATCCTTGTAAACCTTCTCTGCACTCTTTCAACCTTATTAATATCCTTCCTGTAATTTGGTGACCAAAACTGAACACAATACTCCAAATTCGGCCTCACCAATGCCTCATACAACCTCACCATAACATTCCAACTCTTATACTCAATACTTTGATTTATAAAGGCCAATGTACCAAAAGCTCTCTTTATAACCCTATCTACCTGTGACGCCACTTTTAGGGAATTTTGTATCTGTATTCCCAGATCCCTCTGTTCTACTGCACTCCTCAGTGCCTTACCATTTACCTTGTATGTTCTACCTTGGTTTGTCCTTCCAAAGTATAATACCTCACACTTATCTGTATTAAACTCCATCTGCCATTTTTCAGCCCATTTTTCCAGCTGGTCCAAATCCCTCTGCATGCTTTGAAAACCTTCCTCACTGTCCACTCTTTGTTTCATCAGCAAATTTGCTGATCCAATTTACCACATTATCATTCAGATCATTGATATAGATGACAAATAACAATGGACCCAGTACTATGGCACACCACTAGTCACAAGTCTCCACTCAGTGAAGCAATTCTCTACCACCACTCTCTGGCTTCTTCCATTGAGCCAATCTCTAATCCAATTTACCACCTCTCCATGTATACCTAGCGACTGAATCTTCCTAACTAACCTCCCATGCGGGACCTTGTCAAAGGCCTTTCTGAAGTCCATGTAGACAAGATCTACTGCCTTCCCTTCATTCACTTTCCTGGTAACCTCCTCGAAAAACTCTAATAGGTTGGTTAAACATGACCTACCACGCACAAAGCCATGTTGACTCTCCCTAATAAGTCCCTGTCTATCCAAATACTTGTAGATTCTGTCTCTTAGTACTCTCTCCAATAACTTACCTACTACCGATGTCAAATTTACCTGCCTATAATTTCCCAGATTACTTTTAGAGCCTTTTTTAATGAACGGAACAACATGAGCTATCCTCCAATCCTCCAGCCCCTCACCCGTAGATACCGACATTTTAAATCCCCTCTGCATTCAAACTTTGAATGGGTCTGGTATAGGCTGATGACACTTGGGGCCACCCCCGGTGCCACTGCTCACTGTTTTTCTCATTAACCTTGCTGAGCCTGTCAAGGAAGTTTTAGATGACAGAAGACTATTTATATGAACTGGGGATGTGTACCTCACATTGTCAAGCAGCATTTAACTGAGATAAATGGGCTTTCATGCTTGCTTGTGGAGCCAACACCTTGCAGTTGGGAATGATACTGAGGAACGTTGAGAGACAAATGCATTTAGTGGTCTTTGCACATAGATCACTCATTTGCAACAATTCTAAAAAAACTACATCAGGCTAACCACATTTATAGCACCATTCAGTACAAATCCTGTCACAGTGCAGGTCACTGGTCCAACTACAGGGTTTCGACTATGGCGGGGTGAGAGAGTAGATGGAAGAAGAGCTAGTAGAATGATTCTTGGAGAAAGAACCCCAATACTCAGTCTGAATGCTCACGTACCTTAGAACCACACTGACTTTGCAGAACTGGCAGAGGGATGAATTGCAAACAAGATGCTGGTGCTTCCAGTTTAATGAGTCAGGTAGGAGCTGGCATTACATGCTGTATAAGAGTAGGAATAACTTGGACGTCGGGAGCCATTTTATCTCCTTTGGGGTGTCTTAAGTCACCTGAATGGCCTGCCAGCTAGTGTGGACAGCTTAGAAGAGATCAGTGCCAGTTCCTGACTGACACAGGGATTGTTATAGTTAGGAATTAGGATGTGATACCATATAGACACGACCTCCTGATACTTTTTCAGTTGCCGGGACATTCTTTTCAACTACTTGTGGGATGTGATCACCTTCGGCATTTATTGCCCATCCTAATTAACCTTGAATTGTGGAGGAAGTTAAGAAGCAACCACATTAATGGGTCTAGAGTCACATATAGCCCAGACCTTGGCAGATTCTTCTCGCAAAGAGAGTTCGCAAACAATGCTGTGGTATGCTGAGATTCGTACTCATGCCTTCAGGTCAGATGTGTGGATAATAATTCAACAACTATGTCACGAGATGACAAGTATTTCACCTCCAGCACTGAGCCTATTTTCACCTTGTTTCCCCCGACAGTGAAGAAAAGGTCAGATGGCGGGCAAGCAGGGATATCTGTTTGAAAGGAGTAGCAGGGTTAATGGACCATCTGGTCCTGACTGGTCTCATTTTCACATGGCCTGCATAGTGGGCAAGGTTGTGAGCAATCAGAAGCTGGGACTGCCCCGTGGAGAACTGGTCTGTGCATTACTATCCTACCTTACACTCACAATAACAGAGGAAACCATTTAGTCCATCACGTCCCTGGCTGTGTTCAGGACAGTCATCCCATTTGGTTCCATTTATGCCCTGTACCCATGAAACCCATGCATGACCACCAACTTCCATTTTGTGCAACACAGGAATGATGAAGGGTCTCAGTCCGAGAAGTTGACTGTTTACATAGATATTCCATAGATGCTGCCTGGCCTGCTGAGTTCCACCAGCATTTTGTGTGTTGCCTGGACTTCCAGCATTTGCAGATTTTCCCTTGCTAGTGAGCTTCCATTTCATGCTTTGTGATCATTTATCTACAATAGGAGTAATGTATAATATCTAAGTAACCTATCAGCACTTGCTTGGGATGTGGAGACAAAGCAGAGCGCCTGGAGGAAAGACAACGGATTACAGAGAAAACCCAGGGTCAGAATCATTTCCACATGCCTGGAGCTGTGAGGTAGCAGCACTACCTGCTGCATAAGCCCACCGCCTGTACACGCACACGGCACAGCATCAACACATTCACCAACTACTGCCCAGCATTTGACTGACCCCCTTTCGGCTGCAGCCCTCTGACAGTTGTGAAGATAATTTGAACAGGTCTCATTCATTCTGCTCACCAGCCCCTGCTTTCATCAGGGTAAGTTGCCCATTGCAGCTGTAGAGCACTGGAAGAAAGAAAAGACTCTTGTTCATGTTGTTTACTTGGCTTTCTGACCTGGCCGCCTCTCTCCAAAGAATTAAGCACAAAATGTGAACTGACACATTAACACAGCTGGAGCTGACACTTAACCACGTTCAGATAGAACATTAACAACAGCCTCCCCACCATAAATCCACCCCTCAGCACTCCCACCCTTTTCCATTTTGGGTTGAGTTCAATGATATAATGTATGACTTAGGAAAGCAAAGGAAGATGAGAAGTGGATTCCTGGCTCAAAATCAACACCACAATCTCACCAGGAGACACTTATTGCCCTCTCCCACCTTTTTATATTGGCTATCTCCTTTTTTTCCATGAAGGGTATCAACCCAAAGTGTCAGCAATCTATTTCCCTCCATAGTTGCTGCCTGACACACTAACCTCCTCCATTTGGGTGTTGCTCCAGATTTCCAGCATCTGCAGAGTCTTGTGTCTTCATCACAACAAAAATGTTTTACCGGGGTTTCTGGATCTTACATTATAATAATAATTACAAGTGCAACTCCATCAACTGGAATTGGCATTGATTTATTATTGTCATATATACCAAGATACAAAGAAAAACTTAATTATCATGCCATCCATTCAGATAATTTCAAACCAGAAGTACATTGAGGTAGTACAAGGGGAAAGCAAGATTGAAGAGATTAAAAAGTACCTCTGCCAGCTGATCTGCACAGGATTGGCCAAGGACTCCATCCAAGCCAGATACCTTCCTCCCTCAGTTTGCTTTCCAGAAGGCTGATCTGATACCTACAATAGTGTCTGTGGGTACGAGTGCATTGAAGGATATTGGTGTCATTTCATTCACCTTCTGTTCAAAAGGTTCATAAGATGCAGTGAGCTTTAGTCTACCAGTTTAAATTATAGTATCTTTAATTAACTTTAAAAGCACCTTTGGATGCTGGCGGTGCTATTTAAAAGCAAGCCTTTCTTTGTTTTTATGGCTGAGAGCTTTAGGAATGCTCATGTGCACAAGAAGGGGAAATGTCAGCTTGGCATCTGCTCCTTGCATCCCACACTCACATCTGTTTCCTTATGAATCTTGGCAATAACTGGCTCTGTGTGTATTTCATCAATGTTACAATGCAGACACTCCACCGCATAGATAATACTTCGACCAATATATTGCCTCTATAATGGAAAGAAAACTTCATCTGCAAGCTTTCTGTTGAAATGCGTGGAGTAGGAAGAAAAAAAATCTAAAATAATTTACTCTTAATTCCAAATTGTTCCAGTTGCACAAAATTCTAAACATGTTTGTACTTTGGAATTCTGTTCTGTTGAAATAATCTCTCTTTGTCATGGTCCGGTCCATGAAATCTGCATTCCGATTCACAGTCTGGTCCATGTTCCTTATTCCAGGTTTTCCAGTTTTCCCCAGTTTCTGTTGAGGCCACTGATTCACGTTTGGGCTGGCTTCATAAATACCTTCAGGATTCAGCCCCTGGCTGTGGCTGCGGTTTTGGTTGGCTGAGCGTGGAGAGATGAGCTGGGAGTGTGTGTTGGAAGCAATGGGTCGAGACGACTGACTGGAAAATGGCAGAGAGAGAGAACATCAAGGAAAGAGCCAAGCTGTTAAAGGAAGTTTTTGGCGAGAGTGGAAGTGAACTAGAGATGGAGGTTGGCGGTAAAGAGGAATGGAATGGAAAGAGGAAGAAAAGAAAGCAGAGGTACGGGATATCAAACTCTGAGGAGTCAGCGGATGATCAAAACAGGACAGCAAAACAATGGAAAGAAGATGAGATTAAAGTAATTATAAAACTAAGCGAGGAGTCTTTTGGTGATTGGAACCCGATTTGGTTGACGAAGATGCTCAACAAAATTATAGGCAAGATTAAAAGAGCAAAGATTTTATGAAATGGATCGCTATTAGTGATTTGTTGGGATAGTGCTCAGCAAGGCAAAGTGATAAGATTATGTAAGATAGACGGCACATAAGTACAATGCTCAATACCCAACAATAGAAAGTGGACTAGAGGAGTTATTTCTGGGATACCAACAAAAGTTACTATGGATGAGATTAAACAGAACAGAAAAGGAGCAAAAATTATTGAGGTCAAACATTTGAAAGTTACAAGAAACAGGAAAAGGTGTGATAGTTTATCGGTAATGATTAACTTTGATGAAGAGAGATTGCTAACTAACGTTTACTTTGGGTATATGTGTTATGCTGTTAGAATATATATACCACCGCTTCTAAGATGCTATAAATGTCAGAAATTTGGGCACATTGCAGCGGTCTGCAGAGCAAAACAAAGATGTGGGAGATGCATTGGAAAACATAAATATGGGAAATGTGAAGTGGGAGATAGGCTGAAATGCTGCAATTGT
The DNA here is from genome assembly GCF_030028105.1 of Mobula birostris. Taxonomy (NCBI): domain Eukaryota; kingdom Metazoa; phylum Chordata; class Chondrichthyes; order Myliobatiformes; family Myliobatidae; genus Mobula; species Mobula birostris. The sequence goes on along the minus strand of NC_092389.1, from coordinate 31,285,275 downwards.
GGCAAGGAACACAGCGCAGCTTATCGAGGGTGCATTTATAGCAAGAAGGCAGCTGAGATACAATATGTAAAAGTAACTCAAGGAATCAGTTATGCAGAGGCAGTGAAAGAATTTGAAGAAAAAAAGGTTGTCAAGCAAACAAATACAGGGAATAATAAACTGGTGAATTGTGAGAGCTGTAATATGAAAAACAAGGATACACTATTAATGAGTAGAAAGGACTTCATACTTTTTTATGGTGGATGCAATTAATTGTTCAGCGCAAACAAGCAAAAGAACTGAGAAAATTAAAATTATCGTCAAGGAAAAGGAATTTGTTGCAAACTGAACTATCTACATTCAGATTATAAAATGAAAACATGGAAGCAAATGAAGAAGAACTCCGGGGTCTCAGTAAACAACTGCAGGCTACGATCCAAGAAAAGGAAAACCTGAAAAAGCAGATAGACTTGGAAAAACAAGAAGTTTAAAAGTATAACGTGTGATAATTACTATTCTTTAACAAGATGATTTTAGTCTTACAAGGGATGTAGATGAAATCAATGTAATTGAGGTAATGCAACTACACGAAAACATGTGACATAATTAGGGAAGAATAGCAGTTTGCGGCATTATCTAATAAGCGCAATCTTCAAATATAAAGTGCCAATACAAAATGGTGACGCTCAAATTTTAAGGTTGCAATAAAATCAACGTTTATTCAGTCTGCAGCTGATACACTGAGCTGAACAGTCGATTTACCCCAGCACAATGGTAGACCATCCACCAGGTGGGACTCTCTTGCGCCTTACTGGTTCAGGTTGAGCAGACTCTACTGGCCCAGGCACGCACTCTCCTCTCTTTCCCTGGGCTTCCATTTGGTTTTCAGTTTCGGAGGAACCTGGGCTATTTTCACCTTCCCCATTTGCGATATCCGGAGTTTTGGGAGGTATTTCCACAATGTCAAAGATGCCACTTGCCTTGCCACCAGGAGGATTTCTCCGTTGCTTTCGATCAGGCGTTTCAGTGGTAGCTGCCTGAAAGATACCACTACTTTTTCCACCTGGCGGGTTCCTTCTTCTAGCCACAGGTTGATTTTGCAATGGTGGCCCAAAGATATTGGATGCGGTTTTGCTTGGACGGGAATGCACTGGTTTGGCATTTTCCTCCACCTCCAATGAGATACAGGATTCACCACCTGGAGGCTGCATCACCCTGGAACTGCTGCGATCCTTGGAGCCCATGTCTTGGATGGTGGTTGTGCTGCTCATGTCTTCCGATCCGTAGATGAGATACCAAGCTATTAATAGGTATAATAACCACCAGGTTATTACGTACATTTAAGCTGCTATTGATACAGTACCCAAAGTGGTCGTATAGAGGTTACATCTGATGATGCTATGCCATTGTTACACTTCATGATGTCAGCAAACATCACAATGAACTCAAGACCTGCTTAAGGTGTGTGATTAAAATTATCGTCAAGTCTGCAGAAAAGTATCTTGATATTAAAGGAATTAGGTGGAAAGAAGTCAAAGAAACGCTGAATGGAGAATCCAGCAGTTCACAGGCAGGGGAGATGGAATCTTAATGGCAGTATACCTATCGCAAATGGTCAAGAATGAAAGAAATATGTTTCAGAACTTAAGGAAAATCCTCAGATTTTATGGTTGAAGCCCAGGGTAAATGTGCAGAACTCCAAAAACAAATAGATGCACCCGACAAGAACAACCGTGAGTTGGAAAAGAGATTGGAAAATGGAGGAAATTATTACAAGGATAAAAAAAGAAAAGGAATTTGTTGCAAAGTGAACTATCTACATTCAGATTATAAAATGAAAACATGGAAGCAAATGAAGAAGAACTCCGAGGTCTCAGTAAACAACTGCAGGCTATGATCCAAGAAAAGGAAAACCTGAAAAAGCAGATAGACTTGGAAAAACAAGAAGTTTAAAAGTATAACGTGCGATAATTACTATTCTTTAACAAGATGATTTTCGTCTTACAAGTGATGTAGATGAAATCAATGTAATTGAGGTAATGCAACTACACGAAAACATGTGACATAATTAGGGAAGAATAGCAGTTTGCGGCATTATCTAATAAGCGCAATCAATCTTCAAATATAAAGTGTCAATACAAAATGGTGACGCTCAAATTTTAAGGTTGCAATAAAATCAACGTTTATTCAGTCTGCAGCTGATACACTGAGCTGAACAGTCGATTTACCCCAGCACAATGGTAGACCATCCACCAGGTGGGACTCTCTTGCGCCTTACTGGTTCAGGTTGAGCAGACTCTACTGGCCCAGGCACACACTCTCCTCTCTTTCCCTGGGCTTCCATTTGGTTTTCAGTTTCGGAGGAACCTGGGCTATTTTCACCTTCCCCAGTTGCGATATCCAGAGTTTTGGGAGGTATTTCCACAATGTCAAAGATGCCACTTGCCTTGCCACCAGGAGGATTTCTCCGTTGCTTTCGATCAGGTGTTTCAGTGGTAGCTGCCTGAAAGATACCACTACTTTTTCCACCTGGCGGGTTCCTTCTTCTAGCCACAGGTTGATTTTGCAATGGTGGCCCAAAGATATTGGATGCGGTTTTGCTTGGACGGGAATGCACTGGTTTGGCATTTTCCTCCACCCCCAATGAGATACTGGATTCACCACCTGGAGGCTGCATCACTCTGGAACTGCTGCGATCCTTGGAGTCCATGTCTTGGATGGTGGTTGTGCTGCTCATGTCTTCCGATCCGTAGATGAGATACCAAACTATTAATAGGTATAATAACCACCAGGTTATTACGTACATTTAAGCTGCTATTGATACAGTACCCAAAGTGGTCGTATAGGGGTTACATCTGATGATGCTATGCCATTGTTACACTTCATGATGTCAGCAAACATCACAATGAACTCAAGACCTGCTTAAGGTGTGTGATCAAAATTATCGTCAAGTCTGCAGAAAAGTATCTTGATATTAAAGGAATTAGGTGGAAAGAAGTCAAAGAAACGCTGAATGGAGGATCCAGCAGTTCACAGGCAGGGGAGATGGAATCTTAATGGCAGTATACTTATCGCAAGTGGTCAAGAATTTAAGAAATGTTTCAGAACTTAAGGAAAATCCTCAGATTTTATGGTTGAAGCCCAGGGTAAATGTGCAGAACTCCAAAAACAAATAGAAGTACCGGACAAGAACAACTGTGAGTTGGAAAAGAGATTGGAAAATGGAGGAAATTATTACAAGGATACAAAAAGAAAAGGAATTTGTTGCAAAGTGAACTATCTACATTCAGATTATAAAATGAAAACATGGAAGCAAATCAAGAAGAACTTCGAGGTCTCATTAAACAACTGCAGGCTATGATACAAGAAAAGGAAAACCTGAAAAAGCAGATAGACTTGGAAAAACAAGAACTTTAAAAGTATAACGTGCGATAATTACTATTCTTTAACAAGATGATTTTCGTCTTACAAGTGATGTAGATGAAATCAATGTAATTGAGGTAATGCAACTACACGAAAACATGTGACATAATTAGGGAAGAATAGCAGTTTGCGGCATTATCTAATAAGCGCAATCAATCTTCAAATATAAAGTGTCAATACAAAATGGTGACGCTCAAATTTTAAGGTTGCAATAAAATCAACGTTTATTCAGTCTGCAGCTGATACACTGAGCTGAACAGTCGATTTACCCCAGCACAATGGTAGACCATCCACCAGGTGGGACTCTCTTGCGCCTTACTGGTTCAGGTTGAGCAGACTCTACTGGCCCAGGCACACACTCTCCTCTCTTTCCCTGGGCTTCCATTTGGTTTTCAGTTTCGGAGGAACCTGGGCTATTTTCACCTTCCCCAGTTGCGATATCCGGAGTTTTGGGAGGTATTTCCACAATGTCAAAGATGCCACTTGCCTTGCCACCAGGAGGATTTCTCCGTTGCTTTCGATCAGGTGTTTCAGTGGTAGCTGCCTGAAAGATACCACTACTTTTTCCACCTGGCGGGTTCCTTCTTCTAGCCACAGGTTGATTTTGCAATGGTGGCCCAAAGATATTGGATGCGGTTTTGCTTGGACGGGAATGCACTGGTTTGGCATTTTCCTCCACCCCCAATGAGATACTGGATTCACCACCTGGAGGCTGCATCACCCTGGAACTGCTGCGATCCTTGGAGCCCATGTCCTGGATGGTGGTTGTGCTGCTCATGTCTTCCGATCCGTAGATGAGATACCAAGCTATTAATAGGTATAATAACCACCAGGTTATTACGTACATTTAAGCTGCTATTGATACAGTACCCAAAGTGGTCGTATAGAGGTTACATCTGATGATGCTATGCCATTGTTACACTTCATGATGTCAGCAAACATCACAATGAACTCAAGACCTGCTTAAGGTGTGTGATTAAAATTATCGTCAAGTCTGCAGAAAAGTATCTTGATATTAAAGGAATTAGGTGGAAAGAAGTCAAAGAAACGCTGAATAGAGGATCCAGCAGTTCACAGGCAGGGGAGATGGAATCTTAATGGCAGTATACTTATCGCAAGTGGTCAAGAATTTAAGAAATGTTTCAGAACTTAAGGAAAATCCTCAGATTTTATGGTTGAAGCCCAGGGTAAATGTGCAGAACTCCAAAAACAAATAGAAGTACCGGACAAGAACAACTGTGAGTTGGAAAAGAGATTGGAAAATGGAGGAAATTATTACAAGGATACAAAAAGAAAAGGAATTTGTTGCAAAGTGAACTATCTACATTCAGATTATAAAATGAAAACATGGAAGCAAATGAAGAAGAACTTCGAGGTCTCATTAAACAACTGCAGGCTATGATACAAGAAAAGGAAAACCTGAAAAAGCAGATAGACTTGGAAAAACAAGAAGTTTAAAAGTATAACGTGCGATAATTACTATTCTTTAACAAGATGATTTTCGTCTTACAAGGGATGTAGATGAAATCAATGTAATTGAGGTAATGCAACTACACGAAAACATGTGACATAATTAGGGAAGAATAGCAGTTTGCGGCATTATCTAATAAGCGCAATCAATCTTCAAATATAAAGTGTCAATACAAAATGGTGACGCTCAAATTTTAAGGTTGCAATAAAATCAACGTTTATTCAGTCTGCAGCTGATACACTGAGCTGAACAGTCGATTTACCCCAGCACAATGGTAGACCATCCACCAGGTGGGACTCTCTTGCGCCTTACTGGTTCAGGTTGAGCAGACTCTACTGGCCCAGGCACACACTCTCCTCTCTTTCCCTGGGCTTCCATTTGGTTTTCAGTTTCGGAGGAACCTGGGCTATTTGCACCTTCTCCAGTTGCGATATCCGGAGTTTTGGGAGGTATTTCCACAATGTCAAAGATGCCACTTGCCTTGCCACCAGGAGGATTTCTCCGTTGCTTTCGATCAGGTGTTTCAGTGGTAGCTGCCTGAAAGATACCACTACTTTTTCCACCTGGCGGGTTCCTTCTTCTAGCCACAGGTTGATTTTGCAATGGTGGCCCAAAGATATTGGATGCAGTTTTGCTTGGACGGGAATGCACTGGTTTGGCATTTTCCTCCACCCCCAATGAGATACTGGATTCACCACCTGGAGGCTGCATCACCCTGGAACTGCTGCGATCCTTGGAGCCCATGTCCTGGATGGTGGTTGTGCTGCTCATGTCTTCCGATCCGTAGATGAGATACCAAGCTATTAATAGGTATAATAACCACCAGGTTATTACGTACATTTAAGCTGCTATTGATACAGTACCCAAAGTGGTCGTATAGGGGTTACATCTGATGATGCTATGCCATTGTTACACTTCATGATGTCAGCAAACATCACAATGAACTCAAGACCAGCTTAAGGTGTGTGATTAAAATTATCGTCAAGTCTGCAGAAAAGTATCTTGATATTAAAGGAATTAGGTGGAAAGAAGTCAAAGAAACGCTGAATGGAGGATCCAGCAGTTCACAGGCAGGGGAGATGGAATCTTAATGGCAGTATACTTATCGCAAATGGTCAAGAATTTAAGAAATGTTTCAGAACTTAAGGAAAATCCTCAGATTTTATGGTTGAAGCCCAGGGTAAATGTGCAGAACTCCAAAAACAAATAGATGCCCCCGACAAGAACAACCGTGAGTTGGAAAAGAGATTGGAAAATGGAGGAAATTATTACAAGGATACAAAAAGAAAAGGAATTTGTTGCAAAGTGAACTATCTACATTCAGATTATAAAATGAAAACATGGAAGCAAATGAAGAAGAACTTCGAGGTCTCAGTAAACAACTGCAGGCTATGATACAAGAAAAGGAAAACCTGAAAAAGCAGATAGACTTGGAAAATCAAGAAGTTTAAAAGTACAACGTGCGATAATTACTATTCTTTAACAAGATGATTTTCGTCTTACAAGGGATGTAGATGAAATCAATGTAATTGAGGTAATGCAACTACACGAAAACATGTGACATAATTAGGGAAGAATAGCAGTTTGCGGCATTATCTAATAAGCGCAATCAATCTTCAAATATAAAGTGCCAATACAAAATGGTGACACTCAAATTTTAAGGTTTTAATAAAATCAACGTTTATTCAGTCTGCAGCTGATACACTGAGCTGAACAGTCGATTTACCCCAGCACAATGGTAGACCATCCACCAGGTGGGACTCTCTTGCGCCTTACTGGTTCAGGTTGAGCAGACTCTACTGGCCCAGGCACACACTCTCCTCTCTTTCCCTGGGCTTCCATTTGGTTTTCAGTTTCGGAGGAACCTGGGCTATTTTCACCTTCCCCAGTTGCGATATCCGGAGTTTTGGAAGGTATTTCCACAATGTCAAAGATGCCACTTGCCTTGCCACCAGGAGGATTTCTCCGTTGCTTTCGATCAGGCGTTTCAGTGGTAGCTGCCTGAAAGATACCACTACTTTTTCCACCTGGCGGGTTCCTTCTTCTAGCCACAGGTTGATTTTGCAATGGTGGCCCAAAGATATTGGATGCAGTTTTGCTTGGACGGGAATGCACTGGTTTGGCATTTTCCTCCACCCCCAATGAGATACTGGATTCACCACCTGGAGGCTGCATCACCCTGGAACTGCTGCGATCCTTGGAGCCCTTGTCCTGGATGGTGGTCGTGCTGCTCATGTCTTCCGATCCGTAGATGAGATACCAAACTATTAATAGGTATAATAACCACCAGGTTATTACGTACATTTAGGCTGCTATTGATACAGTACCCAAAGGAGTCCTGTAGAGGTTACATCTGATGATGCTATGCCATTGTTACACTTCATGATGTCAGCAAACATCACAATGAACTCAAGACCTGCTTAAGGTGTGTGATTAAAATTATCGTCAAGTCTGCAGAAAAGTATCTTGATATTAAAGGAATTAGGTGGAAAGAAGTCAAAGAAACGCTGAATGGAGGATTCAGCAGTTCACAGGCAGGGGAGATGGAATCTTAACGGCAGTATACTTACCGCAAATGGTCAAGAATTTAAGAAATGTTTCAGAACTTAAGGAAAATCCTCAGATTTTATGGTTGAAGCCCAGGGTAAATGTGCAGAACTCCAAAAACAAATAGATGCACCCGACAAGAACAACTGTGAGTTGGAAAAGAGATTGGAAAATGGAGGAAATTATTACAAGGATACAAAAAGAAAAGGAATTTGTTGCAAAGTGAATTATCTACATTCAGATTATAAAATGAAAACATGGAAGCAAATGAAGAAGAACTCCGAAGTCTCAGTAAACAACTGCAGGCTATGATACAAGAAAAGGAAAACCTGAAAAAGCAGATAGACTTGGAAAATCAGCAATCTTAAAAGTATAACGTGCGATAATTACTATTCTTTCTTTCTTTTTCAATCTTTTTATTAATTTCATAGAATGAAAACATAACAAAGCAAAAATACAAGTAGTAAGAGATACATTGTTACATTTAAGATGAGTAATTGTAAAACCAAATAGTGAAAATTAACAAAGCTCCCAATCGTGCAGAATAATAGTGAATAATACAAAGCAAAAAAAAAACTGAAGACAAATTTATTATTTATTATTTATGGTGCAACTGTAATGAAAACCAATTCTCCCGGGATCAATAAAGTATGACTCTGACTGTGACTATGGCTATTACCTCAATTACATTGATTTCATCTACATCACTTCTAAGACTAAAATCGTCCTGTCTCTCCCTCGACCAAGGCTCTGCGTTCCTGTGTCTCCTTCAACCAAGACAAGGCTTCGGGGTCTCGTCCAGTCCTAGCGATGATCCAAGAACCCCATCCTGTCCAAGCCATGGCTTTGTGTTCTTGTCTTGTCCATGTGTCTCGCCCAGCCCAGGAGTACCTTGCCCAGCCCAGTGCTGGGGTTCCCTTGTCCTGTCCAGGAGTCTCACATCCAGTCCTGTTGCCTCTCCTCATCCTGTAGGCATATCTTGTCCTCACTTAGTTCTGGAGTCCATGCCCGAGTCAAGTCCTAGGTTTTGGGTCTTTGCCCAGTCTCTGGCTCGGAGTCCATACCCAAGCCTCGAAGTACCCTCGCCTTGAGGATCCCGAGCCCCAACATACCCTCGCTTCAGGGAACCCCAGCCCCATCATACCCTCGCCTCGAGGATCCTGAGCCCCGTCATGCCATCGCCTCGGGGAACCTGAATCCCGTCATGCCCTCGCCTCAGGGAATCCGAGCCCCGTCATGCCCTCGCCTCAAGGAACCTGAGCCCTGAAATGCCCTCGCCTCGAGGAATCTGAGCCCCGAAATGCCCTCGCCTGGATCCAGGGTCTGAGCCCAAGTCAAGACCCAGGTTTCGGGTCCTTGTCCAGTCTCTCCTGCTTACTTGTCATGCCTAGTCCTGTTCCTAGTACTTCAGTGTCTGTGTCTTGCATTTGGGTCTGCTCCCAGCGCCCCCCATGTTACACTTTCTGCTTTAATCACAAACAATCATTGCGCTCCTCAGAGTCAGTTTGCCTCGAAAGGGAGAAAACTTATACTGAACCCAGCCAATAAGTGTTTGCTTTACACGTTTCGGAGTAGATCCTCTCAATCATTGTGCACTTCCTGTAGGTCACAGCCATTCCTGCAAGTCCCTATCCCTTTTTGTCTCTTTTCCTCAAAAAGTCTATTTTCTATCCATTATTATTTAACAAAAGTTGCCATTTGCTTAACCTTCTTATAAGCTCAGGAGTGATTGCATTATCCCTCTGCAGCTCTGAATTGCGATAGGTGAGTACAGAGAGGGTACTTGAGTTATCAATGCAAGTCTTCACTAGCTGCGACGCACTTAAAGCTCCACCAACAGCAATCTGTGCATTTTTGAAACCCAGATTCTCAACAAGCCTAACTATTGGAAACAAGACAGCTTTGGGTCACATTGAATTGAATTGACTTTATTACTTGCATCCTTCATACACATGAGTAAAAATCTTCATGTTACGTCTCCGTCTAAAGGTGCAATATGCAATTTATCGTAATTTATAATAAATATTATGTACAACAGGATGGTCAATATAACACAGAAATACAGTTGTGTCAGCATGAATTAATCAGTCTGACGGCCTGATGGAAGAAGCTGGCCCGGAGCCTGTTGGTCCTGGCTTTTGTGCTGTGGTACCGTTTCCCAGATGTTAGCAGCTGGAGCAGTTTGTGGTTGGGGTGACTCAGGTCCCCAATGATACTTTATGCCCTTTTTTACACACCGGTCTCTGTAAATGTCTTGAATAGTGGGAAGTTCACATCTGCTGATGCGCTGGGCTATCCGCACCACTCTTTTCAGAGTTCTGCGATTAAAGGAGGTACAGTTCCCATACCAGGCAGTGATGCAGCCAGTCAGGATGCTCTCAATTGTGCCCCTGTAGAAAGTCCTTAGGATTTGGGAGCCCGTACCAAACCTCCTCAACTGTCTGAGGTGAAAGAGGTGCTGTTGTGCCTTTATCACCACACACCTGGTGTGTACAGACTGCGTGAGGTCCTCAGTGATGTGGATGCCGAGGAACTTAAAACTATTTACTCTCTCAACCCCAGATCCATTGATGTCAATAGGGGTGAGCCTGTCTCCATTCCTCCTGTAGTCCACACCAGCTCCTTTGTTTTTGCGACATTGAGGGAGAGGTTGTTTTCTTGACACCACTGTGTCAGAGAGATGACTTCTTCCCTGTAGGCCGCCTCATTATTACTTGAGATTCGGCCAATCAGTGTGGTGTCATCAGCAAATTTAATTAGCAGATTGGAGCCGTGGGTGGCGACACAGTCATGAGTATACAGAGTGTAACGGAGGGTGCTTCGTACACAGCTCTGAGAGGCACCTGTGTTGAAGGTCAGAGGGGCAGAGGTGAGGGAGCCCACTCTTACCACCTGCTGATGATCTGTCAGAAAGTCCAGGATCCAGCTACACAAGGCAGGGTGAATCCCCACCTCCTCTTTGTACCCCATCCCTTATTAATTAATTAATTATTTTTTTCTTTCCCTTTTTTTCTCTTTTTTTTCTCCCTCTGTCCCTCTCACTATAACTCCTTGCCCATCCTCTGGGTTCCCCCCTCTTTCTTTCTCCCTAGGCCTCCCGTCCCATGCTCCTCTCCCTTCTCCAGCCTCATATCCCTTTTGCCAATCACCTGTCCAGCTCTTAGCTCCATCCCTCTCCCTCCTGCCTTCTCCTATCATTTTGGACCTCCCCTCCACCTCCCACTTTCAAATCTCTTACTATCGCTTCTTTCAGTTAGTCCTGACAAAGGGTCTCGGCCTGAAACATCGACTGTGCTTCTTCCTATATATGTTGCCTGGCCTGCTGCGTTCCCCAGCATTTTGTGTGTGCGTTGTTTGATTTTTCATGCTATGAAGCATAATACGTGAGGTCCATTGGGCAAAAGCCACAGATTAAACCCTGCTCACTTTACTCTGGCTGAAGATTCCACTAACTTCCTGTCCCTCCTCAACTTCAAGGTTCCAGCAAAGTCAATATGGAATAATAACCTTGCCACATTCGCACTTTCTATCCTTCTCTCCACTATGCCAATCTGACCTCCTATCTGCCCCACCACGAATGCAGAGCATTCTCCAGTTTATCTGTATCTCCTGCTCTCCTTCGATTATTTACCTCTTCTCTGGCTTTGTGTTTGGTTGACTCCTTGGATGGGGTGGGAGGTGGGGACGAGTGCAATATATCCAAGTCAAAGCTGTATGACTATGTGGGTTGCGACAGGGACACAGGAAAACTTTGAGGGAATATAGTAAAAATAGCTGCAAGCAATGGAAATCTAAAATAAAAAGGTTAAGAAATGAAAAGAGAAACTAGATACTATATCTGTCTTTTCACTTCTTCCCTTTTCCAAGATCCAGAGACCCAAAGAGTTCTTCTAGGTGAAGAGTAATTTCCTTCTACTGATTTGAATCTGGTGAAACGTATATGGTGTTCACAAAGTGGTCTCTTCTACATTGGAGAAAGGAAAGTGCCTTCAGATATTTCAAGAGTGAAAGAGGGGCGAGAGTAGATTGGACCACCTGAAAATGATGCTAGAGAGATAGTAAAGGAGGACAAGGTTATGGTGGACAAACTGAAATTATTTTGTGTTATTCTTCACTGTGGAAGACACAAGTAGTATGCCAGAAGTTCAAGTGTGTCAGGTGTAGAAGTGTGTGAAGTTACCATTACTAGGGAGGAAGTGCTTGAGAAACTGAAAGGCCAGAAGGTAGATAAGTCACCTGGACCAGATGGTCTACACCTTCAGGGTTCTGAAAAAGGTGGCTGAATAGATTGTGGATGCATTAGTAATAATCTTTCAAGAATCAATTGATTCTGGCATGGTTCTGGAGGGCTGGAAAATTGTAGATGTCACTCCACTCTTCAAGAAGGGAAGGAAGCAGAAGAAAAGAAATTATAGGCTAGTTAGTCTGATCTCAGTGATTAGGAAGATGCTGGAATCGATTGTTGAGGATGTGGTTTCAGGGTACTTGGAGGCACATGATAAAATAGGCCAAAGTCAGCGTGGTTTGCTTAAGGAAAAGTATTGCCTGACAAACCTGTTGTAATTCTTTGAAGAAATAACAAGCAGGATAAACAAAGGAGAATGGGTGAATGCTGTGTATTTGGATTTTCAGAAGGCAAGGTGCCACACATGAGGCTGTTTAATAAGTTAAGAGCCTTTCCTTTTTTACAGGAAAGATATAGCATGAATGGAGCATTGACTGATTGGCAGCAGACAAAGAGTGGGAATAAAGAGAGCATTTTCTGGTTGCCTGCCTCTGACTAGTGATGTTTCACAGGGCTCTGTGTTGGGACTGATTCTTTTTACTCTATATGTCAATGATTTGGTGATGGAATTGATGGCTTTGTGGCCAAGTTTGCAGACGATACAAAATTATGTGGAGGGGCAGGTAGTTTTGAGGAAACAAAACAACTTAGAACAACTTAGACAAATTAGGAAAATGGGCAAAGGAGTGGCAGATGGAATACAGTGTCAGGAAGTGTGTGGTCATGCACTTTGGAAGGAGAAATAAAAGCAGAGTAAATTTTCTAATTGGAGAGAAAATTCCAAAATTTGAGGTGCAAAGGGACTTGTGAGTCCTCATGCATGATTCCCAAAAGGTTAATTTACAGGTTGAGTTGGTGGTGAGGAAGGCAAATGCAATGTTAGCGTTCATTTTGAGAGGACTAAACTATAAAAGCAAAAATGCAATATTGAAACTTTATAAAGCACTAGTGAAGCTTCACTTGGAGTATTGCAAGCAGTTTTGGTCCCTTATCTAAGAAACGAAAGGATGTTCACAAAATAAAGGCTTGTCATTTGAGGAGAGTTTGATGGCTCTGGATCAGAAGAATGAAGGGGGATCTCATTGAAACCTATTGAATGTTGAAGGTCTCGATAGAATGGGTGTGGAGAGGATGTTTCCTATGATGGAGGAGTCTAGGACAAGAGAACTCAGACTCAGAATAGAGGAGCATCCATTTATAAAGAAGATGAGGAAGAATTTCTTTAGCTGGAGAGTGGTGGATCTCTGAAATTCATTGCCACATGCAGCTGTGAAGGCCAAGTCTTTGAGTATATTTAAGGTAGAGTGATAGGTTCTTGATTTGTCAGAGTATGAAAGGAGATGGGGAGAAGGCAAGAGATTGGGGTTAAGAGGGAAATGGATCAGCCATGAGGAAATGGTGATGCAGACTCGATGGGCCACATGGCCTAATTCTGCTCCTATATCTTATAGTCTTATGGTCTTATGGAAATTTAGATTGGTTGACTACTTTGTGCAGCACCTGTGTTCAGTCTGCAGGGGCAACAGGGAGCTGCTTATAGCTTGCAACTTTAATTCTCCATCTTACTCTTTCTCTGAGCTATCTGTCTATGGCCTCCTTCACTATTGCAATAAAGCTGAATGGCACCTCTGAACTTTCTTCTGAATTCTACAGGGAACTTGCTTTCTCTGCATCAGAACATACTGTTTCTGTTCTAGATCACCCATCTGTAATTCTAGCTCCATTGCACTGCCAGACCTCCTGGGAATCTACCAAAGCTCTTTGTTTATCAGCTTTTGCCTCCCTTTCTTCAAGTTTGTTTTCTCTCTCTATCTCTCCTTTCCTCTTATGTCTGTCTCCCTCTCTTTCACTCTCGCTATCTCTCGCTCTTTCATTCTCTCTCCCTTTTCTCCATTTTTTCTCTCTCTTTTCTCTCCCTCTTCCTCTCTCTCTCCCTCTCTCTCTCAATGGCCACCTTCCCATCCTTTTTCTTTAACACCCATATGAATCTATCAACTGAATGAATCCAGCTACTGCAATACTACCTCATTCGACCATATTCTTCAATTTTGTTTCTTGTCTTCTCCCATCCCTTAAGAAACTTTCTTCCCTTTTCCAGTTTAGGGAAAGGATCGTTGATATAAAATATTAAATCTCCATCCACAGATGCAGAGTATTTCCAGCATTTTATATTTTTACCTTCAGAGGATAGATGGGTCGAGTGAATGGGTAAGGATTAACAAATGGGACATCATGCAAAAAAATAAGGATTCATCCGCTCTGGTGGAAAAATAGAAAAACGGAGTTCTTTTGAAGTGATTGAAAGATTTGGTGTTCAGTGGACCTGGTGTCCTTGTTCACAAATCATTGAATGTTAACATGCAGATGAGGCAAGCAATTAGGAAGACAGATTCTAAGAGAATTTGAGTACAATGTAAAAGCATCTTGCTACAATTATGTTATATTTATGACTGTCTGGGCTCATTCCCGACCGCCAGTGTTGTCTGTGTGTTGTTTTCACATTCTTCTCTGACTATGGGGGTTTCCCAGTGCTCTGGTTTGCTTCCACATGCAAACAATGTCTGGGTTGACAGGTTAATTGATCGCTGTTGATACCTCTATTGCAGATAGGTGCCAGAGGGATCAGTAAGGAGATAAGTGCAGTTAAGTGCTTGATGGTCAGTGCAGATGCGATGAGCGGAAGATCCTGTTTCCACAATGGACTACCCCATTATGCTGGTCTCCCTACCTGAGTAAGTATTAAACTTGTAATAGAGTGAGTGCAACAAAGCCTCGAGGGATGGAGGGCTTACCATATGAGGGGAAGTGAAGCAAGCTCTGCCTTTATCATTAAACCAGTGATTCCCAACAGGGGTGGTATGTGTCCTAAGGGGGTGTTAGGGGAAATAGAAGGTGTCGGGGGTGGGGGGATAGTAGGCGGCACCCTAACTTGAGGCACGACACCTGACCATCCATTAGTAAAGCAGGCACTTCCAAAAAAAAAAGGATGAGGCACTAGAACAAAGGAAGAGCCATAGCTTCACAGGCCGTGAGCACTCGGAGTCACAATACATCTGAAACTCGGCAATCTCTTCCAACCTTATCAACCAAACAGACAAAAGTGGGGGTGCATAAGTTAGCAACCAGGGTGCCCAGCAGTTCACCTTGACTCGTGGCATGGAATGGGTTCATGCAATTTAACAGTTGGCAAGCCAAGTACACCCTCTTAACTTTCTCTACAGATCTATGGAAAACAGGTCACACAACAATACAGCACTGGCTGGAACCAAACGGTGAAATAGAGCCAATAGGTGAATATGCCAACCCCATGGATGTCATGGTCCGGTCCATGATGTCCGCATTCCGGTTCACAGTCCGGTCCGTGGACTCAGGACTCTGGGTCTTCCTGCTGTCCTTTGTTTGTTTGAGTTAATCATAAGCACCTGATTTCCATCTTTGGGCTTGGAATATAAGTAGCCTTGGAGTTGAGTATGGGTCGCTGGTTTGTCTCGTCAGTCCCCCTTGGAACAACCTGCTGATGGAAGGCTAGTGAAACCATGTGTGATCTCTAGGCCTGGTTGGAGGACCACTGCTTCATGGACCCTTGTTACCACTCGTCAGAGTAGTCATTGTGGTATGGATTCAGCCGTTTCTGTAGTCAGCCAGGGTTGCTGGCTGCCCCGAGACTCAGAGCCACCCTGGATTGAGCTCCTTTCCTGTCCCTTGCCTCTGTCGGGTAAGCCAGGTGGATTGCCATTACCCTGCGGTTGGTTCTGTCCCTTCCTGTCCTTTGCCTCCGTCGAGTAAGCAGGCCGTTTGACGTTACCCTGCGGTTGGGTCCGTCCCTCCCTGTCCTTGCCTCCATGGGGTGAAGTTCCACATCCTGCCCAGGAGAAGCTCCAAGAACCCAAGCCTCGAAGATCCCAAGCCAAGCTCAAGACCCAAGAACCCAAGCCTCGAAGATCCCAAGCCTCAAGCCTCAAGAGCAAAGACCCCAGCCTATCTCCAGGCTCAGGCATCTAGACCCCAGCCATGTCCTGTCCTGAAGCCATGCTATGTCCCTGCCTGGTTCTGGGGTCCGAGCCCGAGGTAAGACCCTGCCTGGTTCTGGGTCCTTGTCCAGTCTCAGGCTTTGAGTCAAAGCATTGTCTCCTAGTCCATGGTTTCTAGTCCTGATCCCGCTTTCCCTAACAGACTCGATGGGCCGAATGGCCGACTTCTGCTCCTTTGTCTTATGGTCTAAGTCTGCGTTCTTGTCCCTGCTCCTTGCCTGTATCCTGTCACGTCCCTACTCTAGTCAAGTTCTGTTCTTTTGTACTTCAGTGTCTGTGTCTCACATTTGGGTCTGTTCCCAGCACCCCCATTGTGACAATGGATTCCTCTTGAGATGTTCAAAGCAGCCTCAGCTTCATGCATGTGGCTAAGAACCATCTTTGGGGATTATGAGACCTTGTGTGATTGGTCAATTGGGCTAACTGGAATAGTATAAAGGTAGCTTGCCGAACACCAGCTTTATCCTGACTAACATTCAGATTCTAATCTGAATCCTTGTCAGTGTAATTTTCGCTGTTATGGTTGCCTTTATCTTTGTTTCACCTTTATTTTTGTGTTGATACCATCATTCCACCCATGTCAACTCGCTGCTGTTGTCAACATCCTACAAGCGTTCCCAGTTTGTATTCATTTTTAATTTTAATTTAGCCCTGTTAGTGATGGATAAATACGTATGGTGCGATTTCTATGAGTCTGAAGGTGGTGAAGCCTTGAATTCTAATCCTGCTGAGAAACAGAAACTACAGAAAGTGCGTCAATGCCATGTTATATGCCTGGAGTATGGTTTTATTCCATTCTTGTCAGATCAGCGACACCACATGTGTCTTATTTGTAATACTGTACTGTCTAATGAAGCCACGAAACCATCAAGATTGCAGGAGCACTTCTATAAACGACTCCCTGAAAAGGCTACTTATGGTATTACTCAGTTCCAGAAGATGAGAGAAGCATTTGAAAAGCGTTGCACACTCAAGTCATTTGCTGAGAAAGCTAAAAATGACCTTAATAGTGGTCTCATTGCTTCTTATAACATTTCCAAAATGATAGCAAAGTGTGGAAAATCTCATACAACTGGTGAAAGGTTAATGATGCCTGCTGTATCAGAAGTGCTCACCACTGTTCTCAAAATGGATACCAATATTTTAAAATCAATTCCCCTGAGTAATAACTCTGTAGCTCATCATATTGACAAAATGACTGAAGACATTGAGTACCAACTATGCACAGAGCTACAAAAAAAAAGTTGAGATACAACTAAAATCTGAGTCAACTGTTTGAGACAACAAGGCATTGTTAATGGCATATGCATGGTTTATCAAAAATGACGAAGTTTATGAGGAGATTCTCTTTTGTAAAAAGCTGAAAACAAATATCAATGGAGAATCTATCTACAATGAGCTCAAAATATATATTGAGGATAAAAGTATTCCAATTAGGAACATGATTTCTTGTGCGACAGATGGAGCACCATATATGATAGGTCACCATGCTGGTTTAGTGGCATTTATGAAAAAAGAAATTCCAAGTCTGTTTGCAATCCATTGTGTAATTCATCGTCAATATCTCGCAGCCAAAAATCTCAGCCAGCAACTTTTCAAGCATGACTTGTAATACCTGCTATCAACAAAATTAAAGCTCATGCATTTAAAGAGCAGAATATTTCACCAATTGTGCCAAGATAATGAAGAGTTTGAATGATTGCTTCTTCACAATGAAGTGCATTGGCTGTCAAAAGGCTGCTGCTTAAAATGTTTCTTTGATCTTTTTGACACTGTGGTTGAATTTTTGCTCAAAGTCGACAAGAGCTTGGGAAACAAGATTGAACTTTTACATGGAGATGTGGCATACCTGGCTGATCTGTATGACAAAATGAACATTTGAAATATGTAACTGCAAGGTGAGAATTTCAACTTAATCCGGGCAAAAAGTGCAGTGGAATGTTGATCAACGGGAATCCAAGAGTGCTGTATGTCACGATGGGAAGTAGGAATAGATGAAAAGAAAATGAACTTACTGAGGTGGGTGGAATGCTGTTGAGAGGCTGACCAGGTGGTTGTGGCTTCAGGAATAAAGTCACCTGGCATTTGTAATAGCTGCCCGTATACCAGCTCTGCCATGGACAACTGGAGGTCATCTTTAGGAGCAGTTCTGAGGCCCAGCAGGACTCGTGGGAGATGATCATGCCAACACTCATCAGTCAGGGAAGCCCTCAGAGCACACAGGCACCTGATGGTAGCCCCTAATAAGATCAACTTTGGAAAAAGATGAATTTTCCATCAAAACATGCCGAAAAGTCTTGGATGTGTGGGTCTGGGTAATGATCAGATGTTGTGGCCTCGTTAAGACATCGGTAATCACCACATGGACGGCAACCACCATCGGATTGGGGGGCTATTCAACTATCGTATAATGCCAAGTCTCTCCATGTTGGCAAACAGCCTTGCGATTGCCAGCTTTTCTGGGTCCAGTCTACACACGTGGGCATGGACTGGTGGGCAAGTTGTGAAAATATGGTGTTCAATCCCATGTTTTGTGATTTTTAGTGGAGAATGTGGGCTTGATGAGCTTTGGGAATTCAGCAAGCAGTCGAGTAAAGTCACTTGTGCTTGATAGAGTTGTTGTGGGGAACTTACTTGGGGGGGGGGGGGCAGGGTAATGACCCAAAGTCCTTGACATCCACAAGGCAGTAGTTCTTAAAATTGGTTTCCACACCTTGGGCACAAAGAAATCTGCATTGAGCAGAGGTCTAGCCACTTTAGCTAGGAACATTGCCCTCTGAACCTGCTGTGTCTCAAAAGTCTGGATTCTGCTGCTATTGGTGGTCTCCAGTGAGAATTCGTCACTCTTTCCTTATGATCAATAGGCAGTGCTGGCAGGACACTTCAGCACTGGTGTCACACAGGAAGCATCACCCTGAAAAGGTGTCTGTAATGACTAGTAGATGATCCTAGCAACTGAAACCCTTGGTGTTCACAGACCTCTGATGTCCCGATGCACTGGCACTGTTGAAACTGCAAGGTGGTCGGCACTTCCTAGTGTTCGTACCAAAGCGAGCACAGTAAAAACACAGGACCGCTGTCGCCTGTTTCTTAGCCGTGGGTATCCTTACGTTGAGGGCCTTTTTGACTGGGCTTATTGAGATAGAGAAATGAGGAGGAATTATTCACCATTGCCTAGCTGAGTGTAGACTATCAGCCATCTTAGCAAGCTCCCTATAATCCTTCAGGGGTGCATTAGCGAAGGCTATGCAAACTTCATCAGGCATTTGCTACATGAAGAGTTCTTTAAAAATAAAACAGGGTTAGTGATTTCCCAGCAGGTGGTCCATTAGCTCCAAAGACTTAGCATCGCTGAGGCCCAGGCAGGAGAGCAACTGTTTGGTGTTCTCAGAAGCGGATAGTTTAAAAGTCTGTAAAAGGTGAGTTTTCAGCGATCAGTATTTATCATGTTCAGGCAGGTGTTCTAGTAAACTCACCACTCTCACAGCCTTAGAGTTGCTGAGCAATACTACCACATAGAAATCTTTGGTGTTGTCAGCAGAGATTTCTCACAGAGCAAGTTGGGCCTCAGCATGTACAAACCAAATGATGGCATTTTGCTCCCAAACTCCAGCAGCTGCATTGGCTGACAAGTTCAATAACTCTGGAATCATCCTAGAGCATCAGGATCACCAATGAAGGTATTTGCAAATGAAAACAGCATGAGGCGTTTTATGTTTAAGAAGAACCATAACAACTCATTTATTGCACTCCAACACTGAACACAAAGTGGGGTAAAAACCTAATGTAATTATGTCACCATGTCAGACCAGCCTCTTAAACTGAAATCCAAACTCAATGTCGGTGGTTGTGAATTATGTACATTTCACCCAATTACACTACCCGACAAATGCATTAAAACATAAACATTCATATGAAATTTGTGGAAATTCGTTGTGGCTATCCCTCAAGGTTGAGGATGATGGTCTTCGTTCTGAAGAAGTGGCCCACAGAGCAAAGACGCCTGTGCGTGTATTTGTTTAACGTGTACTTGATGTTGCACTTCAAGAAACACACGATACTTCACAGATCAACCAACTGTTTCCAATAGCATGGAAACCACGATGATTGAAGCTGATGGATTTGTTGCAGCCTTCATCCGCCTTCACAGCCATTGAGTTCGAAGTAACTTCGTCCACCTGTTCCACCGTTGAGGTCTTGGTTGGATTGTCCTTTGTCAGGGACCTCACCCTTGACCATACCGCCATGGGTGACACTACCAGGAGCATAGCTCCAGACGGCATCGCTCTCGGAATCACAGGACCACACAAGCTTCACCACGACAAGGTGACAATCCACGGAGAAGTGGAAATTATGTTTACCTTGGTGGGTGTCCAGAAATGACAGCCAAGTTATCAAAATAAGGGGTCCATCACTCAGAACAATGGTAAGAAGAAATTTTTAGCGCAAGTATACTGATCTCTTGGAATCTTTTACCTAATAGAGCTGTAGTTCGGTCACTAATTTTTTTAATCGAGACATTGTCTGAGAATGTCATGATTTTTTGGCTAATAAGGAAAATGCACAGATATGGGATTGAGATAGAAGTGTGGTGCTGAGGCAAAAAGCCATCCATGATGTTGTTTGTGAGGAGGTTGCATGTTCTCCCCTCAACCTTATGACATTCGTCTGAGTGTTGCAATTTCCTCCCACATTCCAAAGACATATGGTTAGAGTTAATAAGTTGTGGGCATGCTATGTTGGCACCAGAAACTTGACAACACTTGCAAGTTGCCCAGCCCAATTCTTATTGATTTGATTTGATACAAACAGTGCATTTCACAGTATGTTTCAATGTACATGTGACAAATAAAGCTAATTTTTAAAATCTGCTCTAACACTTTGGGGATTCAGTGCAGATTCCATGGAGGTGCCTGCAGGGACTAGAACAAGCAGCTGGAATCTGACCCAAATGTTGGTGGGGGACAGAATTATCCCCACCCATTTTCCTGAGCTCAAAATATCCACTTCAAGATCCCTAGCAAGCAATTG
The DNA here is from genome assembly GCF_030028105.1 of Mobula birostris. Taxonomy (NCBI): domain Eukaryota; kingdom Metazoa; phylum Chordata; class Chondrichthyes; order Myliobatiformes; family Myliobatidae; genus Mobula; species Mobula birostris. The sequence goes on along the minus strand of NC_092389.1, from coordinate 31,264,508 downwards.
ACCTGCTGGGTCAAATGATACCAATCACCCACAGGACAATGTTCCTTTTGCACTGAAGTTTAATGAGTTTAATTATAGATTGTACTGTCAAGTAACAAGTGGTTTTGCCTAGAAACTGGAATTCTACTTTTTCTGTGTTAGACATGTGACCACTGAAACATCTCAAAAAATTACAAAATTGGGCAAAAACATGCTAAAAGCAATGGAAGCAAAACACATAAAAAAATGCTGGTGAACGCAGCAGGCCAGGTAACATCTATAGGAAGAGGTACAGTCAAAATTTCGGGCCGAGACCCTTCGTCAAGACTCTAAAAGCAGTGGGGTGTTTGTGCAGAAGGAAACGACAGAAGCCAGCTTAGTAAAATTATATGAAGAGGTCGGGGCAGAAGAGAAGGAAAAGTGGAGGAGAAAAGCAGCAAAGGAGGGATCAGGTGGGTGCTGGACACACGGGGAGGAAAGAGTCGTGGTGGCCCCACCCTGTATTAGACAGATACTACTAAAGTTATATCATGGGATGATGCATCAGGGAAGGCAGAGCATGATCACAACCCTCCAGCAGGACTGGTGGTGGCCAGGGATGGGCAGGGATGTTGAGAAATTCTGCCACCGTTGTATCATTTGTGCCCAGCATAACCCTGGTAAGGGCAGAAAGCTACAGCTGGCAAATCAGCCTTGGCCGAGGGGACCCTGGGAAAACATCGGTATAGACTTCACAGGGCCCCTGCCAAAAAGCAGGGGGGAAAGCTACTGCCCAGTAATTATGGATCACTTCACCCGGTGGGTGGAGGCTTTCCCCACAAGGGACTGCACAGCCCGCACCGCTGCATGGATCCTAGTTCAGGAAATCCTCCCAAGGTGGGGAACCCCAGTTCAGGTGGATTCAGATCAGGGAGCACATTTCACGGGGAAAGTGATGAAGGAAATGTGTCGACTGCTAGGGATTCGACAACGGTTCCACGTACCCTACCACCCCCAGAGTTCAGGGATGGTAGAAAGGATGAGCCGAACAATCAAGAATGCATTAGCCAAAGCTATAGCTGAGACAGGAAAGACATGGGTTGATGTATTACCAGGAATCCTGATGAGATTGCATGCAACCCCGAACTGCACGTTGGGTCTCAGCCCCTACGAATTATTGATGGGGCGAGCAATGCGACTCCTTTATGGGGTAATTACAGTTTGCGGGGAGCCTGGGGCTTACAGGGATAGAATGACCCAATATGTGAAAGATCTTTGTAACCAACTTGAAGTACTAAAGGACCGAGCGAAACAACAACAGCGAATCGCTGACCAGAAAGAGCCAGAGGGAAAGGGGATAGTTCTTCCACAGCCCAGCAACCAAGTTATGGTGAGGGTGCTGCTGGAAAGGTCAGGGTTTGCCCCCAGGTGGATAGGACCACAGACAGTACTCTTAACCAATGATACGTGTGTCTGTGTACAGACGCGGCGAGGCAGCCAGTGGAAACACTGGACTCAGGTTAAAGCAAACAACTCACCCTCTTGTTTCTCCCACAGACAGAGTGGGGCACCAAGTGTACTCAGTAACCATGTAATTACAGAGAACCTAAGAGAGGAACACCAGCCGGCCATGCCAGACCTGACCACAGCTGATAAAAACATACTCGGAGAACACGCAAAGGCAGAAAACGCCGACAGCGTGGCAGAAGACACTGAGAGCGTGTTGGAAAACCATGAATAGCCTGCTAGTGTGATGATGATGGTACTCTGTAAAGAAGGCTGGTTGCTGAAGGTAGACAATTAATTTTATAGCATAGTATAGACATTTATTGGGAAATAGACGGGGAGGGATTTTTGAGTTGAAGCAGAGGTGGCAAGTCCCACCACTTCGACGGCATTTCAGACTGCACTCGGCATCTGAAAGCAGTCACCCCGAGTCTGAGGAGCTTGGCCCTTTTCAGCAGTTGGGCCAGTGGTCGACCGGACAGTTTGGAAGGGGGTGCCACCAGGGAGAGGTCCTTGCAGACATTTACGTAGAGGCCACCCCAACCCCTTCCTGTACATCGATGAGAAGGCCTGTGGGTGCTCCTTGAAGGAGAGTTTCAGCGACCAGAGGATAAAGGGCTGAAGACAAAGGAATGTGATTAAGCTGCAGTCAGCCTGCAGGGAAAAAACCACAGGCACACAAAAGGAGCCGAGTTTTCTAAAGGCTTGGAACAGCCTCTCTGCTTAACATTTGTTAGGTAGTGATTGGGGAATGCTAGGATAGATATCGAGGTACATAAAATTGGGGGTGAATTTTGAGACAGGGCATTTTTGCTGCCCTATTTGAGCAGATCTTCCTAGGTTGGCCTTTCCTAGTACAAATTAAGTTTTTGTCCAGGAGGGCCAAGAGGAGGGACTGTTAGAGTGAGTTTTTGGGTAGATGATTCATTTACACTTAAATGACTCTGGCCACCAGTCTTCTGTTTGACAAAGTACTGTGGATTGAGTTAACAACAATGCATTTCCTAAAAGCTGTGAATATCAGAATACTAGCCAGACGCTGCGGATGGAAGTGTGAAGTTTACAGGTAATTTCGAAGACAGCCTTATCTATACTTTATTAATTGTCCTCTATGTTAGCACGTCAAATACCAAATAAATGTATTGTGGATTTGAGTTGCACTCCTAAAGGCTGTGAGTACCAACCCAGACATGTTGACGTCGGGAGGAAAGGATGAAGTCAGAAGGTGTGATGTTTTGTATGTAGCTTCAAAAGGAAGCATTATCTATAACTTTTTAAGTAGCGGTTGCCGTTGTGTTTAGCATATAAATATTGAGCCCACATTGAGCTAGCAGACCTTTCTACCGAAAGCGTCTCTGTCCGTATGATGCCTGCTGTACCTTGTTGTGTCGAATAAAGAAGCTGCTTTGTATCTACCAGTAACTCTGTCTCTCCAGTGATTTCATCTACGCAACAACAAGCCCCTTGCTCTGCTCGCTTTACACTTACGACTGTGTGAGTAAGTTTGCTGATGACACCACTGTCATCGGCTGAATCAAAGGTGGTGACGAATCAGCATCTAGGAGGTGTAAAAACGACAACCTCTCACTCGGTGTCAGCAGTATTGACTTCAGGAGGAGAAAACTGGAGGTCCATGTGTCAGTTCTCATCAGAGGATCAACTTTAAATTCCTTGGCGTTATCATTGGCCCAGAACGTAAGTACGTTATGAAGAAAGCATGGCAGCGCCTCTACTTTCTTAGAAGTTTGCAAAGACTCAGTATGACATCTCAAACTTTGACAAACTTCTATAGATGTTTAGTGTAGAGTATATTGACTGGCTGCATCACAGCCTGGTATGAAAATACCAAAGTCTTTGAATGAAAAATCCCACAAAAAGTAGTGAATATGGCACAGTCCTTCATAGGTAAAGCCCTTCCTGCTATTGAGCATGTCTATACAAAGCATTGTTTCAGGAAAGCAGTATCAATCAATCATCCAGGCAATGCTCTTTCTTGCCGCTGCCATCAGGAAGAAAGTACAGCTATCAGGCTCTTGAACCAAAGGGGATCACTTCACTCAACTTCATTAGCCATATCATTGAAATGTTCCCACAACCTATAGACTCACTTTCAAGGACCCTTCATCTCATGTTCTCAATATTTATTGCTTATTTATTTATTATTAATATTTCTTTCTTTTTGTGGTCTTTTGTACACTGGTTGAATGCCCAAGTTAGTGAAGTTTTTCATTGATTCTATTATTGTTATTATTCTATTATTAATTTATTGAGTATGCCTGCAAGGAAATGAATCTCAGGGTTGTATATGGTGATATATGTGTATTTTGAACTTTGAGGTAGGCGAGAGGTAAGTTTTATGTCTTGTTCCTATATGCTGTTTGTGCCCAAAGACTCCAGTTTTAGAAAATGATTATTGACATACAGTAAAACATAATTGTTTTGGCATAGGTTCAGTGTATTTTGAATTACTTTTGAATGACTCTCTCCAGTCCAGTAAAATACCAATGGACTCAGAGCAGTTACCCAGAAGCTTTCCGTTCAAACAGAAGCTCAAAGAGCAAAAGGTGAGAAAGAATAAGTCGCCATCTCAATTATTTAATCATGATACAAGAACAACATTCTGTTTTTTTTCTTTGAAACAATATTGCCTTTCATGTGTCTTGGAGATGGGACATTGTGAAGGAAATCAGAAGAATTAGGACCAATGTCGTGCAAAAAAAATCATTAGTTGCTCCACAAGACTCTGATGACCTGGGTGGTTTCACTTTGGTTGCGATGACCTGAGGTAATTGCCAGTGATCTTGCAAGGCAGTCTCCATGTCCCCAACAACTGCTGTCCAGTTGTTCTGGAAATTATTGCAGATTTCATACTCCAAATCACCCTCATATGATTCTATTGGGAAGCTTGTAAAAGCGATGGGCAGATGAGCATGGAATCAAGCATTGCTGATTACCTAATAGGCTGCTATTAGGATGTACAAGAATTAGGGAAAAAATGGACATTGGAGCAAGACAAATCACACCAAGCATATCATCAGCATTACTGTTGTTCCTGAATCCTATAAACCAACAAGAATGCAATGTCACAACCACGGTCTCTGCTGTGGGTTTTATGTGCCTGCACAGGCGGGCCGTGGAACAGGTATGGCAAGCTCACTCGTGAGTATACATGTTCTAGCTAATTACTGTTCCATTATGGTGGTATTTAACTCCCTTCTTTCCATTCTCATCCTGTTGAGACTTGACCAAAAGTGCAGCAAAGTTTACTCTCCCTGCTTAACCTCATCCTTGTCTGTGAAAGAGGACTACCAATTCGACTGATGCTGGAAAGTTATTGTTTTCAAACACAGTGTTGGCATTTAACTTTCAGTATGAGACTTTTAGATAACAGTTGTCGGGCTGGCATTTATTGTTTTTCTGTTCCTTTAAATTCTACAACAGTTCTCATTAAAGTCAGTGAGCTGTTGACCCTCTTCAGTGTCTCTCTCTCCACACTTGGGCCATATCTGCACATTTCGACATGCACTGTAAACCCTGCTGATTTCATCCAACTTAAAGACCATGCATTAAGCTCAGGAACATCACATGCAAAGCAGATAGAGAGCTCCAGAAATGGAAAGAATGAGAAACAAGATTCTCACATCAGCATGATGTGGTGATGAAATAGATTAAGCAATCAGCACAACGATGTGGCCTTGGCTTATATTCCACTGAGTGCAGAAGACTAATAAATGATCTGATAAATGTGTTTAAGAATATGGTCCTACAAGAGAGAAACTGGATTGAACTTTCTCAGTAAATACCAACAGTTTCACACAAAAAAAATTGCTGGTGTTAATGAACGTACTAAGATATAAGTACAATGGTTAAGGAGATTAGGAGATATAAAATTAATAATTAGATATAAGAAAGTTATCACAATTTAATAACAAGTTGCTGGATGAACTCAATGGGTCAGGCAGCATCTTTGAAGGCAGAAGGATAGTTGACATTTTTCGTTAAGGCCCTGCATAGATTGAGAGTGCAGAGGGAGATGGGGGAGCTGGCAAGGGATAGGTCGATTCCATAATCTTCACATCTTTGTTGTCTTCATCTATCACTTTCCAGCCTCTGTCACTATTCCCATACCTTTCTCCTCCATCTGACTCCATCTGCCCAAAAACCTCTTCCTCACCTGGATCCATCAATCACCCGTCTCCCTCCATCTTTATACTGGATATCTCCCCTCAGTTCTGAAACAGGGTTTCAACCTGAAACATAGACTAAGCTGCCTAACCCACTGAGTTTGTTCAGCAACTTGTCGTTTTCTTTGCTCCAGATTCCAACATCTGCAGTCTGCAGTCACTTGAGGAATAGTGGCTCAGTCTTGAGGGGCTACGGCTTCATGCTGGCCTTCCAATTTTCAGAACGAGCCACAGATTCCTTGTCATTTTGCAAGCTATTATTGATTACCAAAGGTCTATTACCATCTCTCAGAATAATGTAAAATATGATCAAGGCTTAGAATGAGAGCAAGTTCTGGGCTCAGAACCCTTTCTGTAAATGTAGTTATCCTACTCAATCCACTTCCTTTGCTGAAATGCTGGAGAACGACTGTCAAAAGCCAGCCTCCCACTGAGCAGGTAATAGACAACTGCTTTGCAGTCAATTCCCTGATATATATTTTTAAATCACATCACTTCAGTCACTGACACCTTGCATCTAATGGAACAAGATCTCAAACCGCTTTATCAGGATGTGGCAGCACCATGAATCAAGTCTTATATGTTTCATATTTATATAGAAGGGCTGAAAATGACATAAGTACAGATAGGCCGACAAACACACACACACACACACACACACACACACACACACACACACACTCACACTCACACTCACACTCACACACACACGCACACATGCTGCTGTTACAGGAAATGTCAGCACTGACAAAATGTGATATTTACTTTGGAGTGAACCCAACCAGTTTGTCTGTGTGGGATAGAAGATCCGCTCTCTCACCATGCACAGTGATCGATGCCAAGTAGATATAACGCTTTAACAATGACAGCAATCTCCACCCTTGCGACTCCACCACTTCAAAACAAGATCCATTCAACTCTATTGCTGAAAATTGGTCAATTGCATCCCAGGTAACACTGATCACAGCCTTTGTTTAACTTCTATCGATAGTGTAGAACATAAAGCTGGGATCAGAAGTTGAGATTTAGGAGGCTGCACTTGGGAGCCTAAGATCAGAAACCTATATTTAGAAGCCTCTATTTAGAAATTGGGTTTTGGGAACTCAATGGTAAATAACTGTAGGAGGATTGTAGTGGAATCAATAGAGATTTCAGAGGTGTGTAAGAGAGAATAGGGAAAAAAAGGGGAAATGTCTCTGATGAGACTGCTCTTTTGGAAGCTGCTGCTGACTCCATGCGCTGAATGGCCTCCTTCTTTGTTGAGGTAGTAGGCCATCCATTGACTGGGGTCATGGTGAGTCCCAGCTATTAATGCAAACTGGTACACAAGCTCGGGCAGTACGATAAGGAGATCAGCCTGTAGTAAGCTACCCCTCTCCATGCAGCTGATGAACCCAAAGGAACAGCAGAGACCGATGAAGTTTGGCACCAGCAGCGTCACAGGAGTTTGCCAATCAGCATTGAAATCAACGTAGGACTGCCTCAGGGACTCCAGCACTCCTGCTCTGGATTTTTCCTCAAGGTTTACTCCTGAAGCCTTCCCCATGACTGGGTATAACTGCAAGGCAACGGAGGTTTGAGATCAGGGCTTTCCCTCTGGATGAGCTGCCGGACATGGCTGATGAGCTCCATCTGCCTGAAGCAACTGGTTTTAAGGTGCCACTAACAGTAGAAATGTTTCAGCCAGGCTTAGTAGCTAAGCCACATGTGAAGGCCAGGAACTGGACTTGGTTGTCAGAGACTATTTGAAGCGCACACCATTTAATAGGTAGCGGGAGCTTATCCCCACTACTCCCCCAGCTATTGCAACCTTAAGGAACCTCGGACCCTTAAGCACCTTTGTTGTAAAAAGTACGTCAATGGAGTGGATGTGGTAAATGGAGCCTGACCAATATGGGCAGTTCCTAAGCTCTTTCCACCATTCTATTAGTCTTCTCTCCATCAATACATACAAAATGCTGGAAGAACTCATCATGTCAGGCAGCATCTCTGGAAGGAAATGCACAGGCAACATTTCAAGCCAAGACTTTTTATCAGGACTGGAAAGTAAGAGGGCAAAGCCAGAAAAAATTTGGCTGTGGAGGAGGGAAAATGCACAAGCTGGCAAGTGATAGGTGACTCCAGGTGAGAGGGGAAATGTAGGTGGGTGGGAGAATTGATGAACCCAGGTACAACATCATGGATTTGGAACCATAGGTTCTGGATTCAGAGTCTGAGGTCTGGAGCCCCCATTTGAGTGCCTGGGTTCGGAGCGTGGAATCAAGGTCTGTGCAGTGATTCAACTTCAGAAACACATGCTTATGTGTCCTATTTAGGAATAAGGCTCCAGCAGCCTTTATAGAGCAAAATGGTTCAGTGAAGTCCGAGTTCAGGAAGTCAGATTCCAAAGCTTGTATTGAGAAGTTCAGTCAGACTTCTGGTACAGCACTTTGAACGTGCAGGAATGTAACAAACTGCAGAGAGTAGTGGATTCTGCACAAATACATCATGGGCAAATCCCTTCTCAACAGTGGTTGCATCTACAGAGGGCACTGCCTCAAGAAGGCACCAACCAACATCAAAGATGCCCAACATCCGGGCTATGCCATCTTTTTTCAGCTACCATCAGGCAGGTGGTACAGAATCCTGAGGTCCCACACCACCAGGTTCAAGAACAGTTACTTTCCTTCAACCAGGTGGTCCCAGAGCCGACCAGCAAAACCTTAATCATTATTTCAATACAGCAACACCATGACCACTCTGATCACCTTGTTTTTTGCTCTAATTGTGTTCTTTCTTGTAAAAATTGTGTATATTTTCCTTGTGAATGTTTCCTTGCGGATGGCTCTTGACGTGAGTTGGCAACAGCACACGACGAACACCAAGCTCTATGATGACCTACCAATGCTCACCACTAAAGTCGAGGCAAGAAGACTGCAACTAGTGGAGCACTGTCTATGCCACCACGAGCTACCTGCCAGCCTAGTCATCATATGGGAGCCCAGGCATGGGAGGATGAACCTTGGGCGCCCTCCCAAGACTATGGTCAACACGCTCCTCGAAGACAGCGGCGCGGCTAATGTAGATGAACTGAACACACTGATGAGGGAGAAGTGGAGAGCCCGTCATCGTACCCAACGCTGGCCCCCTAGGCCTGAGTCGACATAGTAGTAGTAGTTCCTTGTGAATGCTGCTTATATGATGTTATGTACCTGTGATGCTGCAGCAAGTAAGTTTTTCATGGAACCTGTGCATACATGTACTTTTGCATGACAATAACCTTAATTTTGTATTTGATAAAGAGCCAGGTCAGGATACCAGCAGTGAAAACACATGATCAAGAGCCTGGTTTCTGGGAGTCCTGGCTTAGGAGTCTCAGTACAGGAGCCAACATGGAGGAGACAGGAATCAAGTTCTCTAGTTCTGGAGAGTGGATACTCAATACACCAATCTGGGATCAGGAGCCTGGATTCAGGATCCAGGGCTTTGGAGAACAGTCAGGAGAATCCTTATTGAGGATTCCAAATGCAGAATCCCTAGTTGGTGAGTGAGGGCTCAGGAGCTGGGATTCTGCAGTAAAATTAGAGGATCCCGTGATTGGGATTCAGTATTCTCAAGTTCTCATGCTGTGAAGAATCTGTTTTTAAAAGAATCTTTAAAACAAATAGTAAACTGACGAGAAGGAGCCACTTCCATTCCCAGCTCCCAGTATCTGACTGCTCACTGCCACAGAGAAGTAACCTTTGCTCCAAGTAGGTTGGATTAAACCCGGATACTTGAAGATGGGAATGCTCTGTCCCATGAAGGGAGGGGAATGTCGACTCAGACCATGAGGTGCCTGCGTCGGGCATTTTCATGCCTTACAAGGTGCAGATTGGAAGTCTGTGTGGGGCGCCACTCCTCGCACAGACACTAGGGCAATGTGTGATTAAGTGCCTTGCTCAAGGACACAAACACTGCCACAGCTGAGGCTCGAACTAGCGACCTTCAGATCACCAGACGAACGCCTTAACCACTTGGCCACATGCCCAACACACGTCCCATGAAGAATGAAACTCATCATCGCCCTTCAGGTACTAATAAACCCAGAATGATCCTTACCCACTCATCTTGGTCAAGCATTTAGTAGGATGAAGTTCCCTTGAGAACATAATTAATGACTTAACTGATGCAGGAGTGAGAGGGGACCAGTTCACAAGCTCACAGTGAATAGACAAGGTTAAGTTACAGCTAGTGCAATCAGAGACCAGGACACATTTATCTAATTTTCATGCAGTTTGAATGCCAAAATTGGTGTTAGGTCTCAGCATCTTGCAAACAAACGCTGGACAATATTATTCCTTGTACACATGTGAGGGCAGGTGGGGGGTAGGCTCCTTCACGTGACAACCAAGGTGAGTTTTGTTGGAAGTTATATAGAGTTAACTAGAGTGGTATGCATGAGTGTTATTTAAAATTAAGTCGCAGCTTGCATAGAACTGCAGACAGGAGTGACGACTGTACACACAGGGACATTAGAACACAAGAAACAGCAGCAGGAGTACAACATTTGACCCCTCAAGCCACACACACAGAATGCTGGAGGAATTCAGCAGGTCAGGCAGCATCTATGGAGGGAAATAAACAGTTGATGTTTCAGGCTGGACACATCGGCTCAAATGTTGACTGGCTATTTCTCTCCATAGATGCTGCCTGATCTGTTGAGTTCCTCCAGCATTTTGTGCATGTGCTTCTCAAGACTTCCAAAATCTGTGGAACCTCTTGCATATTTGACCCCTCAAGTTAGCTCTGCCGTTCCACCTCAAAACCATTTTCATGTCTTATCCCCATATTTATTGACTCCCAAAATTTTCCAGGAATCTGTGGATTTCCACTTTGGATGAGCTCATTGATTGAACCCATGCAGGATAACTTGCAAGGCCATATCACAGTCAGAGTCAGAGTTTGAGTCCATTGATTTTGAAGTTATGGAGACAGTTAGGAGTTAAAGCTGTATTCAGTCCTTAAATTTGCAAATTGTTAAGTTGGTCTACCATTGTCACATGCACTGGGGTACAGTGAAAAACTTTGTCATCCATACCTCAGCACTGTTGACACATACAGGGGTTTGGGCACTGCCCCACTTCCTTAAGTAAAGGACTAGTTCTTTGTTTTTACTGACATTGATGGAAAGTATGTTATTATGACGCAATCATGGGACAATTTACAACAGCCAATTAATCTACTCAGTACATCATACAGTCATAGAAAAGTACACCATAGAACCAGGCCCTTTGGCCCCTCTAGTCTGTGCTGAACCATTTCAACTGCCTACTGCTATTGACCTGCACTGGGACCATAGCCCTCCATACCCCAACCATCCATGTACATATCCAAACTTAGCTTATATGTTGTAATCGAGCTCACATGCACCTTGTGCTGGCAGCTCATTCCACACTCTCATGACCCTCTGAGTGAATAAGTTTCCCCTCATGTTCCCCTTAAATTTTTTGCCTTGCACCCTTAACCCATGACCTCTGGTTTTAATCCCACCCAAACTCAGTGAAAAAGCCTGCTTGATTTTGCCCTATCTATAACCCTCATAATTTTGAATGCGTCTATCAAATCTCCCCTCAATCTCTACGTTCTAAGGAATACAGTCCTAACCTATTCAAATTTTCTTTTTAACTCAGGTCTTCCATACCTGGCAACTTCTGTGTAATTTTTTTTCTGCACTCTTTCAACCTTATTTATATCTTTCCAGTAGGTAGGTGACCAAAACTGTACAGAATACTCCAAATTAGGCCTCACCAATGTCTTATACAACTTCAACATAACATCCCATCTCCTGTATTCAATACTTTGATTTATGAAGGCCAATGTACTAAAAGCTTTCTTTATGGCCCTATCAACCTGTGACGCCACTTTCAATTAATTATAGACCTGTATTGCCAGATCCCTTTGTTCTACCACACTCCTCAGTGCCCATCCATTCACTGTGTAAGACCTACCTAAAGTGCAACACCTTACACTTGTCTGCATTAAATTCCATCTGCCATTTTTCAACCCATTTTTCCAGCTGATCCAGATCCCTCTGCCATCTATAATAGCCTTCCTTGGTGTCATGCACAAACTTTCTGATCCAGTTAACCACTCCATCATCCAGATCATTGATATAGATGGCAAACAACAGACCCAGTAACGGTCCCTGTGGAACACCACTAGTCATTGGCCTCCATTCAGAGAGGCAACCATCTATTACCAGTTTCTGGCTTCTCACACAAAGCCAATGTCTAATCCAATTTAAAAACACAAACACGAGGAATTCTGCAGATGCTGGAAATTCAGGCAACACACATCAAAGTTGTTGGTGAGTGCAGCAGGCCAGGCAGCATCTCTAGGAAGAGGTACAGTCGACGTTTCGAGCCGAGACCCTTCGTCAGGACTAACTGAAGGGAGAGCTAGTAAGAGATTTAAAAGTGGGAGGGAGAGATCCAAAATGATAAGAGAAGACAGGAGGGGGAGGGATGGAGCCAAGAGCTGGACAGGTGATTGGCAAAAAGGGATATGACAGGATCATGGGACAGGCCTAGGGAGAAGGAAAAGGAGGAGGGGCGGAAAACCCAGAGGATGGGCAAGGGGTATAGTCAGAGGGACAGAGGGAGAAAAAGGAGAGTGAGAGAAGGAATGTGTGTATATAAATAAATAATGGATGGGGTACGAAGGGGAGGTGGAGTATGAGCAGAAGTTAGAGAAGTCAATATTCATGCCATCAGGTTGGAGGCTACCCAGACGGAATATAAAGTGTTGTTCCTCCAACCTGAGTGTGGCTTCATCTTTACAGTAGAGGAGGCCGTGGATAGGCATGTCAGAATGGGAATGGGATGTGGAATTAAATTGTGTGGCCACTGGGAGATCCTGCTTTCTCTGGCAGACAGAGCGTAGGTGTTCAGCAAAATGATCTCCCAGTCTGCGTCGGGTCTCACCAATATATAGAAGGCCGCATTGGGAGCACCGAACGCAGTATATCGCCCCAGCCGACTCACAGGTGAAGTGTCGCCTCACCTGGAAGGACTGTCTGGGGCCCTGAATGGTGGTAAGGGAGGAAGTGTAAGGGCATGTGTAGCACTTGTTCTGCTTACAAGGATAGTGCCCCTCCCCCTCCCACTTTTAAATCTCTTACTAGCTCTTTCTTCAGTTAGTCCTGAGGAAGGGTCTCGGCCTGAAACGTCAACTGCACCTCTTCCTAAAGATGCTGCCTGGCCTGCTGCATTCACCAGCAACTTTTATGTGTGTTGTCTAATCCAATTTACTACCTTATCGTGAATGCTGAGCGACTGAAATTTCTTGACCAACCTATCATGTGGAACCTTGTCAAATGCCTTGCTAAATTCAATGTAGTCAACTTCCACTGCCTTGCCTTCATCAACTTTCCTGGTAATTTCCTGAAAAAACTCTATAAGATTGGTTAGATATGACATACCATGCATGAAGCTATGTTGACTATCCTTAATCAGCCCATGTCTATCCAAATACTTACAGTATATATCTGCTCCCTTTCCTGGCATAATTTACATATTACTATTTAACTATTTATGATTCTATTACTATTTATCATTTATGGTGCAACTGTAGCGAAAACCAATTTCCCCCGGGATCAATAAAGTATAACTATGACTATGACTAGAATACTTTCTAATAATTTTCCCACAACTGATGTCAGACTGACCAGGCTATAATTTCCTGGTTTATCTTTTGAGCTTTTCTTGAACAGCAGAAGAGCATTGGCTATCCTCCAATCCTCTGGTACCTCTCCTGTCACCAAGGATGATATAAATATCTCAGTCTTTCGACTGTGGGAGGAAACCAGAGCACATAGAAACATAGAAAGCATACAGCATAATACAGGCCCTTCGGCCCACAAAGCTGTGCCGAACATGTCCCTACCTTAGAACTACCCAGGCTTTACCCGTAGCCCTCTATTATTCTCTCCATGTAGCCATCCAGGAGTCTCTTAAAAGACCCTGTTGTTTCCTCCTCCACCATCGCCACTGGCAGCCCATTCCACGCACTCACCACACTCTGCATAAAAAACTTACCCCTGACATCTCCTCTGCACCTACTTCTAAGCACCTTAAAACTGTGCCCTCTCGTGCTAGCCATTTCAGCCCTGGGAAAAAGCCTCTGACTATCCATACGATCAATGCCTCTCATTATCTTGTATACCTCTATCAGGTCACCTCTCATCCTCCGTCGCTCCAAAGAGAAAAGGCCGAATTCATTCAACCTATTCTCATAAGGCATGCTCCCCAATCCAGGCAACATCCTTGTAAATCTACTCTGCACACACGTACTTCCTGTAGTGGTTTCCACATCCTTCCTGTAGTGGGGTGACCAGAATTGAGCACAGTACTCCAAGTGGGGTCTGACTAGAGTCCTATATTGCTGCAACATTACCTCTCAGCATTGAAACTCAATCCCATGATTGATGAAGGCCAATGCACCGTATGTCTTCTTAACCACAGAGTCAACCTGCGTAGCAGCTTTGAGTGTCCTTTGGACTCAGACCACAAGATCCCTCTGATCCTCCATACTGCCAAGAGTCTTACCATTAATACTATATTCTGCCATCATATTTGACCTCCCAAAATGAACCGCTTCACACTTATCTGGGTTGAACTCCATCTGTTACTTCTCAGCCCAGTTTTGCATCCTATCGATGTCCCGTTGTAGCCTCTGACAGCCCTCCACACTATCCACGACACCCCCAACCTTTGTGTCATCAGCAAATTTACTAACCCATCCCTCTACTTCCTCATCCAGGTCATTTATAAAAATCACGAAGAGTAGGGGCCCCAGAACAGATCCCTGAGGCACACCACTAGTGACGGTCCTCCATGAAGAGTATGACCTGTCTACAACCACTCTTTGCCTTCTGTGGGCAAGCCAGTTCTGAATCTACAAAGTAATGTCCCCTTGGATCCCATGCCTCCTTACTTTCTCAATAAGCCTTGCATGGGGTACCTTATCAAATGCCTTGCTGAAATCCATATACACAACATCTACTGCTCTACTTTCATCAATGTGTTTAGTCACATCCTCAAAAAATTCAATCAGGCTCGTAAGGCACCTGGGGAAAACCCACACATTCAATGGTGAGAATGTACAGACTCTATACAGATTGCACGGGAATTGAATTCCGAATTTCAAAATGCCCCAAACTGTAATAGCATTGCACTAACTACTACACTGCCGTTGTGATAGATAGTCAGTGTATCTTATCCCAGAGAAGGGGAGTCAAGAACTGCAGACCCAGGTGTACGGTAAAAGGGGCAAAAGTTAAAGGAGATCTGAAGAATAGTTTTTCCCATGGTGGATGATGGTTATCTGGATCTGATGGGTGAGCTGGGAGAAAGAGACACAGTATTTAAAGCTTAGAGGGGAAAGGCATAAAGGGATATTGGCCCACTGCAGGCAAATGGGGTTAGTGTATCATCAACACAAGAAATTCTGCAGTTGCTGGAAATGATCAATCTCAGCAGGTCAGGTGGTATCCATGAAAAGAAACAAAGAGTCTATGTTTCAGGCCGAGGCTCTCCTTCAGGACTAGAAAGGAAGGGGGATGATGCCAGAACAAAAAAGTGAGGAGAGGGGAAGAAGGATGGCTGGAAGGATAGCTAGAAGGTGGAGCTAGGTGGGTTGGACAGGTAAAGGGCTGGATAGGAAAGAATCTAATAGGAGAGGAGAGTAGACCTGAGGAGAAAGGGAAGGAGGAGGGAACCCAGGGGGAGATGACAGGCAGGTGAGAAGAGGTAAGAGGCAGAGTGGGGAATAGAAGAAGAGGGAAGGGAGGGTAAAAAGTTCCTTTTGCCCAGAAGGAGAAATCAATATTCATGCAATCAGGTTAGACGCTACCCGAATGGAATATAAGGTGTTGCTCCTCCACCTTGAGGGCAGCTTCATCATGGCACAAGAGGAAGGCATGGGCTGACATGTCAGAACAGGAGTGGGAATCGGAATTAAAATATTGGGCTGCCAGGAAATTCCAGTTTTGGGGATGGAACAGAGGTGCTCAACCAAGCGATTTATGAAGGGTCTCAGTTCAAAGTTTTGACTGTTCATCTCCCTCCATACATGACCTTCTGAGTTCCTCCAGCATTGTTTGGGTTGCTAATGCTTTTAATGACTTTTTTTTGTGACTGTCTTCAAAAAGAGTGGGAGGATGCTGATGTTTATTCAGGAGGAGTGTGAAATAGTTGATGGTAGAAACATCACACAGGAAGCACTAAAAGATAAAACATCTTTGAAAATGGTTAAGTCACTTCGTTGAGTGAAATGTAAAAACGTAGCAATAAGATGAAGATTAGAGAGGCTAGATTTGCTTACTCTGGAAAAGAGGAGGATGAGGGATTGCTTAGTTATGAGAAGCCTGGATAGAGTAAATAGGTTGGATATATACAGTAATACAATTAGTTAATGGGAGATCCTGTCTCTGGAATTCATGCACACAGGGCTCCCCAGAAATCGTGTGCCTGGAATACCCTTACTCAGTGTTCCTCTGCCCGAGACCTTTCAAATTCAAATTCAAAAAACTTTATTGTCATTCTAACCGTACATCAGCTCTGCAGGGCAGAATGAGACAGCGTTTCTCAGGAGCAGTGCAATCATAACATAACAAACGCAACACTAAATAATAAACATAACAATAAATAGGAAAACACAGCAGCCACATGTCTGTTAAAATCAAGTTATAAGTGTCCAGTGCAAGTTAAACGTGTCTAAAGCAGAGTCAGGTGGAGCAGCTATTTAGCAGTCTGACTGCCTGTGGGAGGAAGCTGTTTAGTGGCCTTGTGGTTTTAGTTTTGATGCTCCTGTAATGTTTGCCTGATGGCAGAAGAACGAACAGTTCATGGAGAGGGTGTGAGGGGTCTTTAACGATGTACCGTGTCTTCTGGAGGCATCGACTCTGAAAGAGGTCTTGGACAGAAGGTAGGGAGACCCCATTGTTTTTCCAAGGTTCCAGTGCCCAGAGCTACACATCTACAAACGTTTGTAAATCAACTCCTCACGGGCCTCTTTACCTGGGCTCCAGTGCTCAGGTACTGATCCAGAATCAGAATCATGTTAATTATCACTGACATGTTGTGAAATAAGTTGTTTAGTGGCAACATTACAGTGCAAGATGTAAAAATTACTGTAAGTCGCAACAAAAGAATATAACAAATGAATAGTGAGGTAGTGTTCACGGACCATTCAGAAATCTGGTGATGATGAGAAGGGAGTTATTCATAAAAAGTTGAATGTGCATCTTTGGCCTCCTGTACCTCCTCCCTGATAATAGTAATGAGAAAAAGTCATAATGAGGGCTCTTAATGATGGAATGTACCTTCTTTAAGCACAGTCTTTTGAAGATATTGTCAATGGTGAGGAGACTTTTGCCCGTGATGGAGAATGCTCTCCACGGTACATCTCCTGTCCACACTTCTGTTGTTAGGGCCCCAAGAGCAAATGTCCTCTGAACACACATCTCTGAACCTTATCTCTGCTCTTCAAGCTCCTCAGCCAGGGCTTCTGTTCTCCAGTCTCCTACAACCGGAGGCTCCTGAATCTACTCTCCTATTCCTGGGGCTCCTTGACCAGGGATTATGTCAGGAGTTTCTGAATCCATATCTCCTGTACCTAGTCTTCTGTACAGAAGTTGTGACAGTATTGTGGAGATAGAATATCAATGTTTACCAATGGAGCTGGTAATGACAGTCCAGAAGAGCTTCCCAATGATGCACAGGGTGCAGCACAGCCCACTGAAAAACACCTTGATAAATCAGAGAGACAAGCAGGGTGCTGTAGGATCTCAAGGAAAGTGCACAAATTGGACCTGCAGCAGATCTTCAAGCTAACTGGGATAGGCGTAATGGTCCCAATAGTCTCATTTTACACTACATTCCACTTGTCAAACATCAGGGTAGGAACAGCTACAGAATGCCTGCCAAAAGCAGCCTGATAAATAATATTTTGATCGTATTATAGTAAACATAGACAGGGAAACACTGTGAATCTGAATGAAATGTAAACTCATAGCTATTGATGACAACAACAGTCCTCCAAACGAATCCTCGAATTGTATAATTAATTGCCTGAAGGAACCTTTTCTTTTGCAAATGAGTTTTGCATTGATTCCCCAATACCTCCCAACCTTTGGACCCATGCTCCCTGTGCCAGCAGCTATCAGGGAATGAATTACTCAGTGATATGTATCCCAAGCCAGCTTTCTTCTGAAGCGGTTTACCATGCCTCAAGCATCTGCCAGCAGACACAGTGGAACTTGATATTCAGCAGGAAGTGTTTCTCATTTAATCCGGGTTGAGTTCCATCTGAAGAGCACATCAGGGGTCACAGTGAAAACTCTTTACGATTGGAAATCAGCACAGTCACTGCATTCAATACGAGTTGGGCCCTGTTACTCTGCAAACCAGCCCCTTCCACTCCAGAGAGACAGAAACCTACTGTAGATAAAGCTCCCTCATTTAGGAGGACACAGCATCATCAATGCTTGGCTTGACTCCCAAGATCTCAGGTAAGGTTCAGATTAATTATCACCGAGCAGGTAAATCAGCACTGAAGTGCGGCTCAGATAAGCAGCCTTGATAGGAATTATTTCAATTGCCATGAGTTCTAATTGGTCATCTTGCATTATGGCAAAAAAGATTCTTAAGGATGTTACCAAGTCTTTTTCCCAGACCAAGAGAGTCTAAAACTAAAGGACATATACTGTATGTTAAGATATGAGAGAAGATACTTAAAGGGGACCTGTGTAACTCCGTAATGCAATGAACCTGTGTCAGTTTAATTAAAGTTACTCACTTTAACAACAGTGTATTTTCCCTTTCCCTGCTTTCTCACTTCTCTGTGGGGTGCAGGGAATTATCCTGTAGCTCATGGATTGGTGAGGACTGCTTTTTTGCAATTAAAATGCTGAATAAAGCACAATGGAGAAAATGATTCAAAACATAAATAGACACCAACCTTTGATATGTTAATTATTTAGCTTGCAGTTTCAGATAATTATACATGAACTCAATATTTGTCTGATATTAATGCGATGGAAAAAAGGAAGGTAGGTGTATGCACATTTTCTGTGTGTCCATGTCTCTCAGTAGTTCTCGGGGCACAGCAGAACATAAAAGAGGAGCAGGATACTAAACACCCATCCAAAAAGATCAGGGCTGTGCTGATCTTGACCTTAGTCCCACTTTTCTGCTTGTTACCTCAAGTCCTTCATTCCCCCTACTGTCTAAAACATTGTCCTCTTGGCCTGGAATATATTCAATACCTTACCTTCCATAACTCCATAGGACAGCAAATTCTGAAGGTTTGCCATCCTCTAAGAACAAAACTGTCTCCTCCCTTCCTTCTTTATCTCATAAATCAATCCATTGAGCCTTTCATGAATTGTCTTCAATGCAAATATACTGTATACCCTGTCACGTACCCCGTGATGGGTTAAAGTACCAGCAGAAATGGAAAACACTTTGGAGTCCAGTATTGCTATTAACTAATGCTATTTATTAGTAACTACGCTATAAAGTAATATAAATTCAGATATATCAAACAGGTTAGCAATGTGGAAATATCTAAGTATGGAAATATAAAATCCAAGCTTCTTCAAGCCTAGGGGTAAATGAATACAGTCTTATGGTGATGGGTAAAGTTCAGTTCAGTTCGTGGTATTGAGTTGAGTAGTGTTGGAGAGAGAGAGGTGTTGTGGTTGTTCAGGTAAGCCGATGCTGTCAATTCTTCCCATTGTCCTCTGAAATCCTTTAGAAGTCACCCAATGTGACCACAACAAAGGGACCATTTTCTGTGGTGGAGTTATCAACCCAGTCAAGGGTTGGGCACACTAATAACTTCCCACCAGTCACACCTTCTCCACACTGTGAGAGCCACTCATCAATTCTCCTGATCAATCCCCCAAAAACCCATTTTTCTGTTGGCACAACAAAGCTCATTCAGTGTCCAAAACCATGTGTCTGTCTGTTTACCAGCTGACCTTCTATTTATCTCAGCATACTGAACACCAGCTGTCCATCAAGTAGCTCCTCCCTTCTCTCTCTGTAGGAACTCAGCTGGCAGTGTCCTTGCAGAAATTCCAAACAAACTGTGTGCTGTCTTCGCCTCTCTCTTTCTCAATAACAAGGTGTTTGTGCTGTACAGCTCTCTCTCTCTCTTTTTAAAAGCACAGTTCATAAGGGATCATTCAGGATCCCGTCACAATCCTAATTTCAACAACTATCAAAGATGCCTATCGATCCATCCACAGAAACCTAGTGGCTAACACAATGCAATTACAACTACTACAGATAGTTAGTAGCACATATGCAACAATTATTTTCAACACTGGTGCCCCACAGGGCTGCGTCCTTTATCTGCTACTCTACTCCTGGCCAGATTTGCTCTAACTCCAAATGCAAGTTTACAGATGACACCACCATAGAGGACCAAATCTCAAAAAACAATAAGCCAACAATAAATGAGATATGGAGCCTTGTGACAGGGTGTCATGACAACAACCTTTTCCTTAATGTCAGAAAAACATAAAGGCTGGTAATTGAGTTCAGGAGAGGGGGAAGTGTGCGATGCACATGTTCATGTTTGCATCAACAGTACTGAAGTAGAGAGGGTTGAGAGCTCCAGGTTCCTCAGAGTGAGCATCACCAATACCCTGTCCTGGTCCAACCACTTTGACTCCACGGTCAAGAAAGTTCACCAGCACCTCGGTATCCTCAGAAGCCAAAGAAATTTGCCATGTCCCAGATAACCCTCGCCAATTTTTAAAGATGCACTATAAAAATCATCCTATTCAGATGCATCATGGCTTGGTATGGCAGCTGTTCTGCTCGAGACCAAAAGAAACTGCAGAGAATTGTGAACACAGAAACCAGCTTCTCTTCTGTGGACTCTGTCTACATTTTTCACTGCCTCTGTAAAGTAGCCAACATAATCAAGGATCCCACCTACCCTGGACAGCCCTTCTTCTCTCCCCTCCTATGGGTCAGAAAATACAAAGCTTGAAAGCACATACCACGTGGCTCAAGGACAGCCTCTGTCTGACAGTTATAACATTATTGAAAGGACCTCTTGTACAATAAGATGGACTCTTGACCTCACAATTTACTTCATCATGGCTTTGCACCACTTTGTCTACCTGCACTGTAACTGTAATACTATATTCTGTTATTGTTTTCCCTTGCACTGTCTCAAAATACTGATCTAATGAAATCATCTGTGTGGATGGCATGCATAGCAAAGTTTTTCACTGTAACTCAGTACATATGACAATAATAAACAAATTTATCAATTTACAAGGAAATTAACACCACACATGGCAATTCATGTTTCAGCAAGAGTAAGGCTTCCTTTTTTGACTCGGTCCACTTGCTTTTCTGGTTACTGATTGTACATGCTATGATTATTTATTCCTCATGTGCATGGGCATCCAGATCTGTAGCCGCTCACCATTTAAAATTCTGCCGTTCTACGTTTGCTGCAAGCAAGATAACTTCACACTTCTTCTTCTGTTCAGAATTTGTGTACCCCTGGATGGCCAACATTTATTTCCCATTCAGAATTGCCCCTTGATCTGACTTGATTTGCCATTTCAGAGATACATTGCTGGATCAGGGTCAAATAAAGACCAGACCAGATCCTTCCCTGAAGGGCATTACTTAACCAACTTATTTATGACAATCCAGCAGTTTCTTGTCTGACACTAGCTGTTCTGTGTCACATTACAAATATAAGGTATGACTAATGACAGAGGAACTCCAGAGACTCAGGTTCATTCCTGACCTCAAATGCTGCCAATGTGTACTCTGTATGTTCTTCCTGCGACAGCGTGTGTTTCCCATGGTTTCCTCTCACACTTCAAAAATGTCTAGGTTGGGAGGTTAACTGGCTGTTGTAAATTGCCCCTAGTGCATTGTGGGAAGTAAGGGGAATTGAGAGGAAGTTGATGAGATTAAAATGAATTAAAATGAATTCAGTGAGAATGGGAACTTGATCGTTGACATGCCTATTGAACCAAACACAAGAAAATTGGAGTAGAAGGAGGTTATCTGACTCCTCAGACCTGCTCTAACATACAATCATGGTTGATCTGTGCTAGCCTCAACTCCTCTTCTCTCTCTGTTGCCCATAGCCTTTAATACTTTCAAATATTTATTTATTTCCACTTTATATACATCTAGAGATCAACTAGCTGGCTGGTGGCATAGTGGTATCAGCGCTGGACTTCAGGGTGAGAGGTCCCGAGTTCGATTCCAGTCGGCACCCTCTCCATCCGTGCTGGGTTAAGAGCTGGTGATCTCTTAAAAAAAATTCTGCAAACCACTGCCGTAACTTGCCTTGTACACGATTTCCCAATACATCAGAGCGGCATGGAAGGAAATCACCCACTAACTGGAAAATTCCAGATGCAACTTACCTTTCTAAAGAGATCAACGATCCCCTGAAGTAGAGAATTCCAGGGATTTGCTACCCTCTGCAAAAAGAAATCTCCAAGCTCCTCAGTTTTAAGTGACTATGCTCTTATCTTGCTTGAGACTCTCCCATTGATGGAAAAATATTCTCAGCACCTACTATGTCAATATGTCTCAATAAGATGTCTCTTCACTCTTCTAAACTCCAAAGAATACAGGCCCAACCTTTTTAGCCTCTTTTTATTGTACAGTCCTCTCATCCCTGGAATTGATCTGATGAATCTCCTTTGGACAAATGCTAATGCTGCAGTATCCTTTTTTTACGTAAGGGGACTAAAGCTTGCACAGTGCTCCAAGCAAACACGGTGTACATTCACAAAACCTTTCTATTTCTAAATTCAACTTCATTTGCAATAAAGGTGCCATTTTCTTTCTTAATTACTCACAGAGCTTGCCTGCTCATGTTGTGTAATTCATGCATTATAACAGCTAGATTCCTTTATACTTCACTCATTTGCAGTTTCTCTCCATATAGATAGTAATCTGCCTTTGATGC
Source organism: Mobula birostris (assembly GCF_030028105.1). Classification (NCBI taxonomy): domain Eukaryota; kingdom Metazoa; phylum Chordata; class Chondrichthyes; order Myliobatiformes; family Myliobatidae; genus Mobula; species Mobula birostris. The sequence goes on along the minus strand of NC_092389.1, from coordinate 31,241,871 downwards.
CTCGTATTGAAATGAATGACATCACACTTTCTCACACTGAATTTGATTTGTCAAAGTTTTCTTTTCGCAGTCACTCAGTCTATTGATATCCTACTTCAGGGTCATAACATCCTTTTCACAACACACCATTCCACCTCAAGAAACTTGGATACCTTACATATCATTCCCTTCTCTGGGTCATTAGCACATACAGTAAATAACCGAGAGCCAAGTACTGATCCCAAAGGTACGCCCCCCCCCAACTTGAAAATGATTCTAAGTCTCTGTTCTGTACAGTATGTGCTAATATGTTTCCACCAGTACCATGAGTTCTTAATTTATGCACCTGCTGTATCTTGCACCTTATCAAATGTGTTTTGGAAATTTAAATATGCTACATTTACAGATTTTCCTTGAATGATTCTTACAGTTGTAAGATTTATTAAAAGGTCATTTTTTTCTGTGCTATAACACTCTATGACTCTATAAACTCAACTTGAGTTCCACAGCTGTCACGATGAGGTTTGAAAGTATTCCTCTGTAACGTTAGGCTAGCTGTCCTCATGACAACCTCATATCTTTGGTGCTACCATCATATAATTCATTGGCCTAATTTTTACACATTTATTTAACCTATCTTTATTCCTTTTCAGGCTTTGCTGAGTCTGTGTCCCGTGCCAGTTTTTGCATCGTCAGTGAATCTGGTTACAGTATACAGTATTTGCTCATTAATACCAACTGTAAATCATTGGAACCCTAGCACTAGCTGATATACTTACAATTCACCAACATGAAATTGACCCATTTATCTGAACTGTTTCCTTTTAGGCAGCTCAACCTCGATGCCTTCAAAGATGTTACCCTCAACACCATGAACTTTAGCCTAGGAAGTACAGTTCTCTGTGGTACTTTATTGGATGCCTCTGGAAAGACAAATACAAAATGTCTGCTGGTTCCCCCCTATCCAGCACACTCATCACATCCTTAAAAAAGTCTTATAAATTTGCCAAACACAAATGCCGTCTCATAAAACCCCATTGCTTGATTGACTAAATAATTTGAAAGTACTATTATCAAGCATATTATACCCATCACACTTCAGAAGTGGTGATGTTAAAATGCCATAAAGCACTTAATACTATGGTAAAGGAGGTGATGATTCTAAAGGCTGAGATCAGAACTAAGGAAATTAGGATGGAAAATAATGATTTAAAACATCAAGCAGAAACTTTTTAAATGGTTTGACAGAGCCCAAAATATATATTCGATTGAAAGAGCATGACTAACAAAAGACTAATCAGATCTCATTGACATTAAGGAATAACAACACTGGAGGAAGAAATGGGAATAGGGATAAAAGGCTCAGCATTTGTCAGAACAGCAGAGAGCATGACAAGGGAAATGCACAGAAATTAGAAGAGATCAAAGACAATTAGGAAAACAAAGAAGAACTGGAATTTAAAGATCAAGGAGCGCAAAATAAAATCATGAAATAATGAAATATTCCTAAAATAAACATGGAAAATTAATGTGGGAATAGGGCCCTAAAGGATGAACAGGATAAAATCAGAGGCAGCAAAATAGCAGAAGAAATTTATAAATGTCAATATCAAAGAAAACTCTAATGCAGCAACAGACATCAACAAATATGCAAATAAAAAATATTTAAATAGCAAATTAATTCTAGTATCAAAAAGTATAAGAAAAATTACAAGATATAATGAAAATTGATAAACTGCTGGTAATCAAAATCTCAAACAAAAACAGAAAATGCTGGAAATACTCAGTAGGTCAGGCAACATCTGTGGAATGCAAAGTTAAAGTTGAGTTTGTTATTTGCACATGCAATTGTATGCATTGATGGAATGAGAAAATTGTAGCAGAATTGCAGGCACATAATATCATATAGCACAAGAGATTCTGCAGATGCTGGAAATCCTGTATTACACACACAAAATGCTGGAGGAACTCAACAAGTCAGGCAGCATTTATAGAGGGGAATAAACAGTCCATGTTTCGGTCTAAGACCTCTCATCAGAACTGGAAAAGAAGAGGGCAAAAGCCAGAATAAGAAGGTGGGGGGAGTGGAAGACGTACAACCTGACAAGTGATAGGTGAGAACAGGTGATAGGGAAGATGGGTGGGTGTGGGAGGGGAGATGAAGTGGGAAGCTGGGAGGAGATAGGTTGAAGAAGAAGGAATCTAAATAGGAGAGGTCAGTGAACCATGAAAGAAAGAGAAGGAGGAGGAACACCAGAGGGAGGTGATGGACAAGTGAGGAGAAAAGAAGGCTTGAGAAGGGAGGTAGAATAAGGACCAGAAAAAGGGAGAAGCAAGAAGTGGGGATAAATGCATTATATGAGCAATATTCACAAAGAAAACATAAATTAAATACAATTCTTTAAAGAAAGAGCACAATTAGAACTAAAAGACCAAAGTCCAGTTTAGTGCAAAATTGTCAAAGTGGTCTTTGGGATTAGGCTTGTACCAGTTGGTTTAAGAAACTAATGATTGAAGGGAATTAGCTGGTTGTGTGGACTTCAGACTTTTGTACCTCCTGTTTGATGGTATCAGTGAGAAGATGGCTGGCCCAAATTGTGGAGACCTTTGATGACAAATGTTGTCTTCTTGAGGCAGCACCTCCTGTAGATTCAACCAATGGTAGGTAAGGATGTGTCCATGATGCATTGAGTGGATTCTACTACAAACGGTACTTTCTGCAGCTTCTTATATTCATGCACATTTCAACTGCCATACCAGACCGCGAAGAACTAGTCAGGAGGAACAGAGTTAATGCTTCAGGTCAAAGACTCTCCATCAGAACTCAAGAGATCACTTATTGTGAGGAAAATAAGAAGATTATCACACTAAAACTAATAATCATGATGTAAACTGACATTTATTTGTGGGAGGTTAGAATGAAAAAAGATGTTAAAAGTGTACTGAGCCATTGTTTACCACACAGTGTACTATATATAATTCTGGTCATAATATTGCTAAAAAATATCTATAAGGAATCCCAGGGATGAAACTGGAACAGCTTTTATACATCAGGAGAGAAAGATGACATTGTGTAATTTTTTGAGGGAAAAAAAACTAAGATTTTGAAGAATGATGTTGAGTTTTTGCTTCTGGGATGAGCAGAAAAAGCTGTCATTATAAGTCTGACATCAAGAAATCAAAAAGAGAATTCAGAAGAAATTCCTTTAAGCCAGGAATGATAGAAGTATGGGCTAGTACTGGTGAATTTAACTGTAACCAAGTGAGGCAAATGAAGAGAGAGAGTAATGATTGTTTAGTTTGATAGTTCAGTAAAACTGGTGTGCTAAGTGGCTAGTATCTTTTTGGTAAGTTCATTGTCATTCAAAATGATCCTTGGATGGGCCTCAGTAAAAGCTTATGGCAGTAGTGTGTCATCTAAGTTGAAAAGCTCAAGTCCATATCCCAAGGCCTAAGAAAAGAAATCAGGCTGGCATCTCCACTACCGCACCAAGAGAATCCTGCTGTACTTCAGGTGAAACAATAGACCATCTCCCTTTTAATTTTGATGCATACAGAAGAGCTTGGGCACTGAACACTGAACACTTGGCTCTGGTCATTATAAATCTTCACATCACCATCACTAAAGTAGATTTTGACATTGTTACTTAGAGGAACTAACTCAGTTTAAATTGACTTACACAGTTGACACAACATTGTGGGCTGAAGGGCCTGTAGGTTTCTATGTTCTATGTTCTATGACGTCTGTGTCATACTACTGTACAACTTTGTCTGCACTCCAAAAGTATGTTGCTGCCTAAATCCAATCCAGGGCAATCACAAGACATCAAACGGTTCCCAATAAAGGTAATTAAGTTCCAGGGAAGAAGTCACAAATAGTGGCAAATCAACAGGAATCTACAATTAATTTTCCACCAGATTACCTCATGGACAACGATTGTATGAAGGGAACAAAATAAAAGAATAAGCTCCGAATGAGAAGAGAGACATCACAATCAAATCACCTATGACGGCATTTTATTTATATCAAATTAGGACTTACTTGGAATTTCCACATGAGCGTGGGCTATCATTTTGAACCAGACGCTGGTGGTGCTGTCACTTGGGATCAAAAGAACATTCCCAAAGATAAAAGAAAATAAATGGGCAGTGCTGGAATTTTGAAATCGAAATCAGAAGTGGTATGAATACACAGCAGGGCAATTAGCTTCCAAAAGAAAAATGGAGCAAATAGTGAGCCTTGACAAAGGATCACACATAAATCGTTTTCCAGCTTTTTTTCTTTCAGAAGCTGACAGATGTTAGAACATTGGTTCTTATTTATAATTTACTCTTCAAATCAATAAAGTTTTTGAACATTGAAAAACAGGTGTCATAGATTTATTAAGTGTGCAATGCATATGATGGTGCTTAAAATCAGAAGGGAAAAAAAAACAGACTGACATTCTAGCTGAGAAGCTCAGATGTTTCAATGTACCAAAATCAAACTACAGTTTGATCAGATGTTAACAATTCTTAACTATATGTATCAGCTTCTTAAAAACTTCTTTCTCTTATACTCTTTTTGTGCAAGATTGGAATGGAAGACTTGCAGGAGAGAGGGTAGGGGATGTATCATCAAGCTAGATCTATGACCAACTTCTACAGAGGCACAGTGGAGAGTATCCTAACTGTGGTATGTGGCATCACAGACTGGTATGGAAACACCAATGTCCAGGAACAGAAAAGGCTACAGAAAGTGGTGAACATAGCCTTAACTATCATAGGCAAAGCCTTCGCAAGCATTGAATACATTTACATGGAGCACTGCTACAAGAAAGCAGCATCCACCCTCAAAGACCTCCACCATCCAACCATGTCCTTGTCTCACTATTGCCATCAGACAGGAGGAACGGAAGACTTGGGTCCCACACCACCAGGTTCAGGAACAGTTATTACCCCTCAACCAGCAGGCTCCTGAACCAGCATGGACAACATCCACAACTCTGAACTGATTCTACGAACTTCAGACTCACTTTCAAAGATTCTTTACAACTCAGTATTATGTTTTTATTTGCACAGTTTGTCTTCATTTGCACAAAGACTGGCTGTTTGTCAGTCTTTGTCTGTTTATATATAGTTTTTTTATAAATTTTATTTTATTCTCATTTTCCCATTAATCTTGCAAGAAAGTGAATTTCAAGGTAATATATGGTAACATACTATATATACGTATACTTTGATGCTATGTTTACTATGAACTTTGAACTTTGAAGACGGCTGTGGCAATCTGTGGTTCAGGATGTTTATGATTACCCCGTCCCTTGAGATGGAGACAGAGCTCAGTAGGAAAGGGAAGAGTCCAAGATAGACCATGTGAAGGTAAGCCCAGAGTGGAACTCAGCAGCAAATGTAATGAAATTTTCATGTTCTTCCAATCCAGTTCACAATGTGCAATGTTTCTCAGTGAGGGCTCCTTTATGTTGGAGGTACCAATCACAAATTGAGGTTTACTTTGTGCACTTAGTCCATTGAAATGATACTGAGATCCAGTTGCCTGTTGCTTTCACACCCCATCTCACTCCTACTATCAGATCATAAGACATAGAAGCAGAATTAGGCCATTCAGCCCTTTGAGTCTGCTCCACCATTCAATCATGGCTGATTCACAATTCCTCTCAACCCCATCCTGCCTTCTTCCCATAAACTTTGATGGGAATAGAGTATGCATCTCAACTATATACACAGTATACCATATAATACAACTACTATATAGACATTCACAGTATAGGAAATTTTTAAATTGTCCCTTTCAGGCCGAAAGATTTAATCTCTGTGGAAGATTTCTTACTCTTGTAGGATAACATCTTTACTGACAGGGGTCAAGGAGAGGTCACTCTGCTGGACAGGTGAGACTTGTGGCTGTGAAACAATCTCAGGTTCTGAGGTTTCCACTGCAGTGGTTGTAGAAGTTGACTCTGGGACTGCGAGAAGTGGTTCTGACAGCGGTAGCCAACTTTCTTCTCTAACAATTGACTGTTCTCCTCAACTGATTGATGTGTTGTCTCTAGGTGATATCAGACACAATCTCCACTGTATAGGAGAGTGGTCCAGTCCTGTCCTTAATCTTTCCAAGTACCCACATTTGATCACCTCTGTAGTCTCTCGCCAGATCTGCTTGACCAGGAGTGAAACATCAAACCTCCTTGTTTGAGGAGGCCTCAACTAGTCTTAGCTGTTTGTCCTCCACACTCTTTCTGAGATTGGGTTTGAGGAGATCCAAGTGTGAGAACAAAGGACGACCCAGGAACAGCATAACTGGGGAGATGTTGATTGTGAAATGTGCTGTATTGTGATAGGCAAGGAGGAAATTGGCAAGCTTGTGATTCAAGTGGCAGTGTAGTGTGTTCTGCGGGCATTGCTCACAGTGCGTTCTTAAGACTCTGGACAAACCTTTCTGACAAGTTTTACATAGCTGAGTGGTATGATGTAGATATAATATGTCTTATTCCATTCATTTTCAGGAACAACTGAAACTGTTCCACAAACAAAACTGCCATCCATTGTCACTGACGAAGTGTTCTGGAACAGCAGTCCTTACAAAGAGGCTTCTCGACACATCAACGGTGTGCGAACTGTAGTAGAGGCTATTGAGTACACTTCTGGCCACTTTGTAGCTGCATCCACTACTACCAAGAAATTTGTATCCATGAATGGTCCGGCAAACTCCACATGAATCCTCTGCTTGGGCAATGCAGGCCATTTCCAGGGATGGATGGAGAACCGCTGCTCTTGGCATCTTTTGGATGTGTTGACATCCCAAACAGTGCATGATAAGCAGCTCTATCTGTTGATCAATCTCACTAGACCAAGCTTCAAACCAACACTTTCGTTATGACCATGTCTAGATGACTGGCATGTAGCTCCTGCAACACTCTAGCTCTCAGCTTGGATGGAACAATGACTCAAAATCCCCACATAAAAATGGGGGAACCAGGATTTCTGCTTCATATTCCAACTATTTTTGGTATCCATGTGGATCAGAGACAGTGTTGGGTCTTTTCTGGCAACACACACAAAAAGCTGGAGGAATTCAGCAGGCCAGGCAGCAACTATGGAAAAGAGTACAGTCGATGTTTTCGGCCAAGACCCTTCAGCAAGACTGGAGAAAAAAGGATGAGGAGTCAGAGTTAGAAGGTGGGGGGAGGAAAGGAAGAAACACAAGGTGATTGGTGAATGCGGGGGCAGGGGAAGGGTGAAGTAAAGAGCTGGGAAGTTGATTGTTGAAAGAGATATAGGGCAAGTGCAGAAGTGGAATTAAAATGGGTGGCCACTGGGAGACTGCTTTTTCTGGACGGAGCGTGGGGGCTTGGCAAAGCGGTCTCCCAATCTTCGTTGGGTCTCACCGATATACAGGAGGCCACACTGGGAGCACCAAGCACAACAGATGACCTCAATAGACTCACAGGTGAAGTGTCGTCTCACCTGGAAGGATTGTTTGGGGTCTTGAATAGTAGTGAAGGAGGAGGTGTAGGGGCAGGAGTAGCACTTAGTTTGCTTGCAAAGATAAGTGCCAGGAGGGAGATCAGTGGGGAGGGAAGAATGGAGAAGGGAGTCGCATAGGAAGTGATCCCTGTGGAAAGCAGAAAGTGGGGTGGTGGGGGTGGAGGAAAAGATGTGATTGGTAGTGGGATCATGTTGGAGATGGCGGAAATTACAGGGAATTATGTGCTGGACGCGAAGGTTGGTGTAGTAGTATGTGAGAACAAAAGGAACCCTATTCCTGGTGGGATGGCGGGAGGATGGGGTGAGGGCAGACGTGCACCAAATGGAACAGATGTGTTTGGGCGCCTACACTCCATCCACCAGAAAAAGATGAATCTCCCAGTGGCCACCCATTTTAATAGCACTTCCTATTCCCATTCTGACATGTCAATCCATGGCCTCCTCTCCTATTGTGATGAGGCCACACTCAGGCTGGAGGAGCAACACCTTACATTCCATTTGGGTAGCTTCCAAATTGATGGCAGAACATCGATTACTCAAACTTTCAGTAATGGCTAGCCCCCTCCGCCCTTTACCATTCCCTATTCCCCTTTTCCTCTCTCACCTTATCTTCTCGCCTACCCATCACCTCTTTCTGGTACTCCTCCCCTTTTCTTTGTTCCACGGCCTCTGTCCTCTCTTATTAGATTCTCCCTTTTCCAGCCCTTAATCTCTTTCACCAATCAACATCCCAGCTTTTCACTTCCCCCTCCCCCTCCCAGTTTCACCTATTGCCTTGTGTTTCTCCCTCCCCTTATCCCACCTCCTAACTCTGAGTCCTCATCTTTTTTCTCCAGTCCTACTGAAGGGTCTCGGCCTGAAACATTGAGTGTACTCTTTTTCATAGATGCTGCCTGACCTGCTGAGTTCCTCCAGCATTTCATGTGTGTTGCTCGGATTTCCAGCATCTGCAGATTTTCTCTTGATTCGGGTCTTTTCTGGTTTCCCTTTGGATTATTTCTGCCATAATAAGGAGACTTTTGATTTGCGTAAGGGAGAATACGTCACGAGGAATGTCCTCGTTTGCAAATTTTTCAGTTATTTCCTTTTCTAAGAGTAAATAAGATGATTTGTCAGTATTTTCATGATTAGTCATCCTCTTGAATTTGAACTTACAATGGAACCTTCCAAGAAACAGAACCCATCTCTGTATTCAGGCTGCTGCTGTTAGTGGAGCACCCTTCTGTGGATTGAAAATGGACACCAGTGGTTGATGATCAGTAATGAGGGTAAACTCTCTCCCATACAAGTACTGGTTGAAATATTTTACATCCCAACCCAGACTCAAGGCTTCTCTATCAATCTGTGTGTAATTTTTCTCTGCAGCACTAAGGGAATGTGATGCAAAGCCTATGGGGTGTTCACTTCCATCACTCATAACATATGACATGACTGTAACTGTACCATAAGGCAAGGTGTCACAGGTAAGCTTCACTGCACAATATGGATCATGATGTGTCAGTACAATATCTGCCATCACTATTTCCTTTGTCTTTTGGAAAGCCACCTCACACTGCTTTGTCCATTGCCATTTCTTCCCAAACTGCAGTCATAAATTCAAGGAGTGCAGCACAGTAGCTACATCTGGAAGGAACCTATTATAGAACCACAGAACCATAGAACACTACAGCACAGAAAACAGGCCATTCGGCCCTTCTAGTCTGTGCCGAAACATTATTCCGCTAGTCCCATTGACCTGCATCCAGTCCATAGCCCTCCAGACCTCTCCCATCCATGTACCTACCAATTTATTCTTAAAACTTAAGAGTAAGCCCGCATTTACCACTTCAGATGGCAGCTTGTTCCACACTCCCACCACTATACTATGACAGATCCAGAAAATGACCACAGCTGTGACTTTAGGGTATTCTTTGGTCTTGGAGCATCCACCACTACTTGAATTTTCTCAGCACACTTGTGTAATGCATGTGTGTCAATGTCGTGACCACAGTAAGTGATGCTTGTTTTTAAGAATTCACACTTATTGAGTCATACCCTGAGCCCATAATCTTCTAATCTTTTTAACACTGTCTTGAGATTTTGGATTATCTTCCTTGTCATCCTTACCAGTAAAAATTATGTCATCCAGGTAACACTGAGTGCCTGGGCAGCCTTGCAGCACCTGGTCCATGGCTTTCTGTCAGAGTGCAGGTGCTGATACTACTTCAAAAATAAGCCTATTATAGAAATAAAGCCCTTTGTGAGTGCTTCTGGTAAGGAACATTTTGGACTGACATGCACACAAAATGCTGGTGAGTGCAGCAGGTCAGGCAGCATCTCTAGGAAGAGGTACAGTCGAAATTTCGGGCCGGGACCCTTCATCAGGACTAACTGAAGGAAGAGCTAGTAAGAGATTTGAAAGTGGGAGGGGGAGGGGGAGATCCAAAATGATAGGAGAAGACAGGAGGGGGAGGGATGGATCTAAGAGCTGGAGAAGGGAAAGGATCATGGGACCGGAAGCTTGAGGAGAAAGAGAAGGGCGGAGGGGAGCCCAGAAGGTGAAGAGCAGGCAAGGAGTTATAGTGAGAGGGACAGAGGGGAAAAAAGAGAGAGAGAGAAAAGGGGGGGGGGAAAAAAGATATAAAATAAATAAATAAAGGATGAGGTATGAAGGGGAGGAGGGGCATTAACGGAAGTTAGAGAAGTCAATATTTACCCGCCGGGCTCCCCTCCCCCTTCTCTTTCTCCCCAGGCTTCCCGTCCCATGATCCTTTCCCTTCTCCAGCTCTTAGATCCACCCCTCTCCTCCTGTCTTGTCCTATCATTTCGGATCTCCCCTTCCCCCTCCCACTTTCAAATTTCTTACTACCTGTTCTTTCAGTTAGTCCTGACGAAACGTCCTGGCCCGAAACGTCGACTGTACCTCTTCCTATAGATGCTGCCTGACCTGCTGCGTTCACCAGCATTTTGTGTGTGTGTTGCTTGAATTTCCAGCATCTGCAGACTTCCTCGTGTCAACATTTTGGACTGTTCTTCCATCTCCATCTGCTGGTAGGCCTCAGGTAATTCCATTTTGCTGAGTGTTTCCCTCCAGAAAGGCTTGCAAAAATATCTTCTATCCTGGGCAGAGGGTATCGACCTACTTTTAGTACTGGGTTGATGTTGACCTTGAAATCACAATAGATCCTGACAGACCCATTCTTCTTGGCTACTTGCGCCACTGGCATTGCCTATGGGCTCCACCCAACCTTGGAAAGAATTCCTTCAGCCTCCATGTGATCCAGCTCACTGGTTACTTTATCATGGACGGTATAAGCAAGCGGATGGGTTTTGTAAAACTTGGGTATGGAATTTTCATTGGCACTACTTTAGCCTTGATATGTTTGAGTTTTCCAATGCCATCCTTGTATCATCTAGTACCTTTCTTAATTTGCTTTCAGTTGACTCTATCACGGGAGATGTGGAATGCAAGTATTGGATGAATGTCTAATCAAGTTGTAATTGTCTCAGCCAATCATGTTCCCACCCTGCTGGCCCTCCTGTTTTAACCACATACAAATCTAATGTGGTTTGTTGGTCCTTGTATTTCACTCTTATGAATGTCATTCTCACAGGAGTTATCTTTTCTCCAGTATAAGTTGTCAGTTGTATATCTGCAGACTTCAGTTCAGCATCTTTGAAATGCCATTCAAACACATTTTGTGGAATGACTGAAACAGCTAATCCAGTGTCCAATTCCATTTAACTGATTTGCTGTTCACTTCTGGAGTAAGCCATATTGCTTGTCTCCTGTTAGTTTTCACATTGTGAATCTCAAAGCTCCTCAGTCCTGAGTCACTGTCATCATTATCAGATTTTTCATTAATAGCATGTGATTAGTGCTCTTTGTGATACTGCAACTTGACTTTTTATCTTTTTTTTCTTTCCTGTGTAGTCCATTTTGTTTTTTTTTCTGTCCAACATGCTCTTTGTATGTGTCCTAATTTTATTGTATTTTCTGCAAGTTTTTTGCCTTTCAAGCTGAATTTGTCTGGTTTATGTAAGCCCCTGCAAGAATGGTAAGACAATTTGTTTGTCCAGGTAGGTTTCTGATCAGGCACTGTAATTTTGTCACACTCACTTTCATTGCTGACTGCAACTCAGTGGGGTCTCTGTCTGCTGTTTCCATTGATACTGCAATTTCAACCTGTTCTTTTAAATGTGAGTTGTGCTTCAGCTAGGAGCCATCTTTGAATGCTTTCTTCCAAGATTCCACAAACAAAATGGTCTTCAGCGCATCATCAGAAATCAGGTTTAATATCACTAGCATATGTTGTGAAATTTGTTAACTTTAAGCCTATAATCATTAATCATTAAGTCTGTCATTGAACTTATAATGCTCAGACAACATCTTCAATTCAGCCATGTAAGCTGAAATAGTCTCCCCTTCCTCTTGATTCCACTCATGAAATCTAAAGTGCTCTGCGTTCAACAATGTTTTGGTTCTAAATGTTCCTGCATTAATTTTACAATAGCAGGAAAGCTCATTTTGGCTGGATTGGTTAGAGAAGTTAAACTTCTAGGTAAACTGTATGCTCTTCCGCCAATTACAATCAGCAGAACTGGCACACATTTTTCATTGGCTATCCCATTAGCTTCAAAATACTGTTCAATTTTCTCACTATACATATTCCAGTTACGTATTGTGAAATTGAGCGCATCTATCTTTCCGATGTAGCCAACCATTTCTGCTTTTTCTTTTTTTTTACTTATTATTATTATAACGTTTGTGACATATACTCACTGTTTATGAAGCCGTGAATTTCATCTATTTTCTGCCTTTTTTTAACTTGAACATCTTGCTGTGCTTGCAAAGAAGAAAAACTAATGTGCTGCATTTTTTAAGCTCAATCATCTTGCTGTGCTTCAACAGGTAGGTAGTCGTCTAGGGTTCACTTTAAAACCTGTTGCTACTGTTTGGTTTGTAATTCCAGAAACAAATCAAAAGATGAACACGGGGAGATTGGGATAAACATGTACCCTGCTTCATTCTTTACTTTAGTAAGCCGCACACATACAATGTGATGTAGTGGCAGAATGATGTATGCCAATCACATACTTCATACGTATATCCAGTAATGAATTATGTAAACAACAACAAATGCTTAATCAAACAATATATTTACAATATTGCTCAAATATTACTGAAATATTAAATACATAGCACACTCCACATCCACTCTATCAAAGCTGTTCAATATTCGATAGGTTACAATGAGATCCCCTAGCATTATTCTCAACTCCAGCAAGTACAGGCCCATAGCCATCAATCCTCCTCATATATTAACCCTTTCTTTCCTGAAATCATTCCTGTGAACCTCCTCTGGACCCTCTACAATGCCAGCACATCTTTCCTTAAGGGGCCCAATATTTCAAATATGGTCTGACCAATGCCTTATAAAGCCTCAACATTACATCCTTGCTTTTTTTATTCTCATCGTCATAAATCAAATGCTAACATTCCATTTGCCTTCCTTACCATTGACTCAACCTGAAAGTTAACCATCAGGGAATCCTGCACAAGGACACCCATGTCCCTTTGAACCTATGATTTTGAATTTTCTCCCCATTTAGAAAATAGTACACGCCTTGATTCCTTCTACCAAAGTATATGACCATACACTCCCTTGCACTATATTCCATTTGCCACTTCTTCGCCCATTCTCCCAATCTGTCGAAGTATTTCTGCAGACTCTCTGCTTCCTCAACGCTACCTGTCCCTGCACCTGCCTTCATAACATCTGCAAACTTGGGCACAAAGTCATCTATTCATTTGCATATAACAGGAAAAGAAATAGTTCCAATGCTGATGCCTGTGGCACACTTTTAGTCACTGGCAGTCAGCCAAAAATGCCTTCTTTACTCCCACTCTTTGCCTCCTGCCAGTCAGCCGATCTTCTCTCCATGCTAGTACCTTTCCAGTAATACCTTGGCCTCCTATCTTGTTTTGCTGCCTCATTTGCGGCACCTTCTTAAAGGCTTTCTGAAAATGCAAATAAGCAACATCCACTGACTCTCCTTTGTCTATCCTACCTATAATTTCCTCAAAGAATTCCAACAGATTTGTCACACAGGAGTTCCCCTTGAGGAAATCCTGCTGACTGCAGCCTATTTTTTCATGTGCCTCCAAATACGCTGAAACCTCATCCTTAATAATAGACTCCAACGAGTTTCCAGCAGTGAAGGCAGGCAAATTGACTTATGATTTCTTTTTTTCCTGTCTCCTTCCTTTCTTAAGGATTGGAGTGACATTTATCATTTTCCAGTACTCTGCCTTTTACATGCCCTTTCTATCTCCTGTTGTATTTGTAGCCCATATCCTGGCTTCTATTTGGAAGCCTGTATATACCTCCCATCAGTGTCTTTTCACCCATGCCACTTCTTAACTCTGACCACAACAATCCTTTATCTTGTAATCCTATGTCACCTCTTTCTAAAGATGTGATTTCATTTTAAACCAACAGAGCCATGCCTCCCTTCTGCCTACTTGCGTACCTTTTCAATACAAGGTGTATCCTTGGATGTTAAGCTCCTAACAATGATCTTCTTTCAGCCATGACTCAGTAATTCCCACAGTGTCATACTTGCCAATCTCTTATCATCCATCTTATTCTTAACACAGTGTGCATTCAAATTCGACACCTTCAGTCCTGTATTCACCAACCTTTTCAATTTTGCCCCCATGTTACACCACCTCATCCTACTGACTACAGCTTTGCCCTATCATCTACCTGTCCTTCCTCACAGTCTCACTACACACTGCATTGACTTGTACACCAAATGCCCCATCCTCAGTCCTATTAGTCCAGCTCCCATCTCCCTGCCAAATTAGTTTAAACCCTCTCCAACAGCTCTAGCACACCTGTCTGCAAGGATATTGCCCCCCCCCCGCCAGGTTCAGGTGTAACCTGTTCCTTTTGTGCAGGTCATAGTTTTCCCAGATTCCGAAATCTGAACCCCTGCACACTGCATCATTTCCTCAGTCATACATTCACCCGCTAAATCATCCTACTCTTACCCTCACTGACGCATGGCACAGGCAGCAACCCAGAAATTATGAATCTGGAGGTCTTTACTTTTCATCTTTCTACCTAACTTCCTATATACTCTCTTCAGGACCTCATCCTTTTTCCTACCTAAGTCATTGGTACCAATATATAGTACGACTTCCGGCTGTTCACCCTCCCCCTTTAGAATGCTGTGGATCCGATCTGAGACATCTTTGACTCTAGCACCTGGGAGCCAAAATATCATCTGGGTGTCTCTTTCATCTCCACAGGATCTCCTGTCTGCTCCTCTAACTATAGAATCCCCCATCACTACTGTACTCCTCTTCTTCCCCTGCTTCCCTTCTGAGCAACAGAGCCAGACTCATTGCTAGAGACCTGCTCACTGTGGCTTCCCCCTGGTAGGTCGTCCCCACTAATATTATCCAATTCTGTATACATTTTATTAAAGGGAATGGCCACAGGGATAATCTATTCTGGCTGCCTATTCCCTTTCCCTCTCCTGACAGTCACCCAGGTACCTGCCTTCTCTAACTTAGGGGCAACTACCTCCCTATAGCTCCAATCTATCACCTCCTCATTCTCCCATGCGAGTCAAAGGTCATTGCGTTGTTTCTTGCCATGATCTCTACTGTGCTGCAGCTCAGTGCACCTTGTGCAGATGTCATTGTCAGGGAGACTAGGGGTCTCCCAAACTTCCCACAATTCACACAAGGAACATAGCACTAAACCTGAACCCATTCTCAGCGCACTAACTTTGTATAAACAGAAACAAAAACTTACTGGAGACTTACTTAGAACCTATGCCTGTGCTTGAGTAAGCATGTTCTTGCCAAAGCCTGTTGAGCCAAAGGCAGACCACTCTAACACTGCCCACTCATGCAATGGTTGCTCTGCTTACACCCTCCTTTCTTTTCATTCGCTCAAAGGAGACTTACTCTCAATAAGACTTGCAGTTTTCAAATGGCTTGTGCCCTGCAAGGTGTGGCTCCTTCACTTACGACTCCAAACAACTTCCAACAGTTCATCCTCCTCCTTTAGAATGCCATGGACCTGATTCGAGTCATCCCTGACCCTGGCACCTGGGAGGCCCCATATCATATACATACTGTACACTAAATGCAGGAGCTCAGTGGTGTGACTCCTTTCACATTCACAGAATCTGCTGTCCAGAGTGTGATCTCCTGCAGAAGGTCTCCCCCACCTCCAACAGTGTCCAAAGCAGTATACTTATTGACGGGAATTACACCTTGCCCCTTCTGTACTGATACAACAATGACTGGCCAGGCATGAAGAATGAACCGCATTTTCGATCTGGCCATGTTGCAGCCTTACAGGCTCAATCTCATCTTTGGGTAACTCACATTTTCTTTCTGTCTTTATCAGAAATAGCCATTTCTTCCAATCATCCATCTGGGATTTGATTCATTTCTCCTCTCTCCACTAGTACAATTTAATAAGTTGAGTGTATCCCATAGCCCTGCTGTTGGCAGCATATACACAGACAAAGAAGCATTCAACAACCACATTAACCCTCCCCCATCGTTGTCCCCTCCATCCCAAAAGTGTTTCTCTCTCTGGCAGTTCTGTCAAAGGTCCTTCAGTCTGTAAGTCCTTCTCTTTCCACAGAAGGTCTCTGATTTGCTCTGTGTTTCCGACAAATTCTGTTTTTATTTATTAAATTTAAGGTTCAATGTTTTTCTGTCAGTCATCTACTGCAAGATGAATAGGTAAGGTGCTGAGTTGCTTTTCCTACACATTATCCACTAAATAATGCTCTCTGAACTATATGAGCTACAACAAAACTACCAGTCTAAATGATGGAATTAAACTGACCATTGCTTTAAAATCAATCTTAGTTCAATAGCTCAGTGACTATATCTTCAAAATTGATTTTCACTGCACAGCTAAACAGACAAATATTACTATTACTAACACATGAAGAGAAATCAGCAAAATTGTTAGTGTTCATGAGAGCGAGATTAACCCTTTATTAGCAGCACTGTTTGCGTGCAACTGATATGGGAATCAGCAAATATTCACATTTAGGACTATTCTCCACTTACTTAATTTATTTTAATATATATTGCAATTTATAGTTTTTAATTTCTATGTATTGCAATGTACTGCTGCTGCTAAAGAACAAATGTCATGCCATGTGCCGGTGAGCATTCGTAATAAGGTGGATGAATTGAAAGTGCAGATTGTAATTAATGATTATGATATAGTTGGGATCACAGAGACATGGCTCCAGGGTGACCAGGGATGGGAGCTCAACGTTCAGGGATATTCAATATTCAGGAGGGATAGACATGAAGGAAGGGGAGGTGGGGTGGCGTTGCTGGTTAAAGATGAGATTAACGCAATAGAAAGGAAGGACGTAAGCCAGGAAGCTGTGGGATCGATATGGGTAGAGCTGCGTAACACTAAGGGGCAGAAGACGCTGGTGGGAGTTGTGTACAGGCCACCTAACAGTAGTAGTGAGGTCGGAGATGGTATTAAACAGGAAATTAGAAATGTGTGCAATAAAGGAACAGCAGTTATAATGGGTGACTTCAATCTACATGTAGATTGGGTGAACCAAATTGGTAAAGGTGCTGAGGAAGAGGATTTCTTGGAATGTATGCGGGATGGTTTTTTGAACCAACATGTCGAGGAACCAACTAGAGAGCAGGCTATTCTGGACTGGGTTTTGAGCAGTGAGGAAGGGTTAATTAGCGATCTTGTCGTGAGGGGCCCCTTGGGTAAGAGTGACCATAATATGGTGGAATTCTTCATTAAGATGGAGAGTGACATAGTTAATTCAGAAACAAAGGTTCTGAACGTAAGGAAGGGTAACTTTGAAGGGATGAGACGTGAATTAGCTAAGATAGACTGGCAAATGACACTTAAAGGATTGTCGGTGGATATGCAATGGCAAGCATTTAAAGGTTGCATGGATGAACTGCAACAAATGTTCATCCCAGTTTGGCAAAAGAATAAATCAAGGAAGGTCGTGCACCCGTGGCTGACAAGAGAAATTAGGGATAGTATCAATTCCAAAGAAGCAGCATACAAATTAGCCAGAGAAAGTGGCTCACCTGAGGACTGGGAGAAATTCAGAGTTCAGCAGAGGAGGACAAAGGGCTTAATTAGGAAAGGGAAAAAAGATTATGAGAGAAAATGGCAGGCAACATAAAAACGGACTGTAAAAGCTTTTATAGATATGTAAAAAGGAAAAGACTGGTAAAGACAAATGTAGGTCCCCTGCAGGCAGAAACAGGTGAGTTGATTATGGGGAGCAAGGACATGGCAGACCAATTGAATAATTACTTTGGTTCTGTCTTCACTAAGGAGGACATAAATAATCTTCCAGAAATAGTAGGGGACAGAGGGTCCAGTGAGATGGAGGAACTGAGCGAAATACATGTTAGTAGGGAAGTGGTGTTAGGTAAATTGAAGGGATTGAAGGCAGATAAATCCCCAGGGCCAGATGGTCTGCATCCCAGGGTGCTTAAGGTAGTAGCCCAAGAAATAGTGGATGCATTAGTGATAATTTTTCAAAACTCGTTAGATTCTGGACTAGTTCCTGAGGATTGGAGGGTGGCTAATGTAACTCCACTTTTTAAAAAAGGAGGGAGAGAGAAACCGGGGAATTATAGACCGGTTAGCCTAACGTCGGTGGTGGGGAAACTGCTGGAGTCAGTTATCAAGGATGTGATAACAGCACATTTGGAAAGCGGTGAAATGATCGGACAAAGTCAGCATGGATTTGTGAAGGGAAAATCATGTCTGACGAATCTCATAGAATTTTTTGAGGATGTAACTAGTAGAGTGGATAGGGGAGAACCAGTGGATGTGATATATTTGGATTTTCAGAAGGCTTTTGACAAGGTCCCACACAGGAGATTAGTGTGCAAACTTAAAGCACACGGTATTGGGGGTAAGGTATTGGTGTGGGTGGAGAGTTGGTTAGCAGACAGGAAGCAAAGAGTGGGAATAAATGGGACCTTTTCAGAATGGCAGGCGGTGACTAGTGGGGTACTGCAAGGCTCAGTGCTGGGACCCCAGTTGTTTACAATATATATTAATGACTTGGATGAGGGAATTAAATGCAGCATCTCCAAGTTTGCGGATGACACGAAGCTGGGTGGCAGTGTTAGCTGTGAGGAGGATGCTAAGAGGATGTAGGGTGACTTGGATAGGTTGGGTGAGTGGGCAAATTCATGGCAGATGTAATTTAATGTGGATAAATGTGAAGTTATCCACTTTGGTGGCAAAAATAGGAAAACAGATTATTATCTGAATGGTGGCCGATTAGGAAAAGGGGAGGAGCAACGTGACCTGGGTGTCATTATACACCAGTCATTGAAAGTGGGCATGCAGGTACAGCAGGCGGTGAAAAAGGCGAATGGTATGCTGGCATTTATAGCGAGAGGATTCGAGTACAGGAGCAGGAAGGTACTACTGCAGTTGTACAAGGCCTTGGTGAGACAGCACCTGGAGTATTGTGTGCAGTTTTGGTCCCCTAATCTGAGGAAAGACATCCTTGCCATAGAGGGAGTACAGAGAAGGTTCACCAGATTGATTCCTGGGATGGCAGGACTTTCATATGAAGAAAGAATGGATGAACTGGGCTTGTACTCGTTGGAATTTAGAAGATTGAGGGGGGATCTGATTGAAACGTATAAGATCCTAAAGGGATTGGACAGGCTAGATGCAGGAAGATTGTTCCCGATGTTGGGGAAGTCCAGAACGAGGGGTCACAGTTTGAGGATAGAGGGGAAGCCTTTTAGGACCGAGATTAGGAAAAACTTCTTCACACAGAGAGTGGTGAATCTGTGGAATTCTCTGCCACAGGAAACAGTTGAGGCCAGTTCATTGGCTATATTTAAGAGGGAGTTAGATATGGCCCTTGTGGCTACGGGGGTCAGGGGGTATGGAGGGAAGGCTGGGGCGGTGTTCTGAGTTGGATGATCAGCCATGATCATAATAAATGGCGGTGCAGGCTTGAAGGGCCGAATGGCCTACTCCTGCACCTATTTTCTATGTTTCTATGTTTCTATATTAAAACTGATTATGGTTCTTTGGGAAAACCAGCATTTGCTGTCTGCCTTGACTTAGCCTGCCTGATACAAATTAGTGGATTGTTAAGCTGCCTCAGTTGAACTAAATTCAAAACCTCAAACAACCATGGTGAGATTTGAACTTGTGTTCTCTGGATTGTTAACCTGCTAATAAAGTCATTCCAGCATAATAATAATAACAAAATTCTGGAAATATTCGGCAAGTCAAGCAGTAACTGCACAAAGAGAACAGGAGATAATATTGAATTCTTCTTGGACTGCATAACGTCTCCTTTTCCTCAGTCTGTTACTCATGGACATCTCACTACAAACCAACATCCCATCCTGCCAACTGAACTTGTGCTAGTTTAGATCTGATGTAGGGGCGGCAGCTCCAATCATGTGAATGCAGAGGAATGGCTGTGAGCAACCCAGTTAAGTGCCAAATAACATACGTTTTAAATTTTTTGGAAGTGTCCTCATGCAGTTTGACATTTTATTAATTGCTTGACTTTTGCTTTTCTAGATCGTAAATGCTTTTAGACCATACAACCATAAGATATAGATGCAGAAATAGGCTATTCAGCACAACAGGTCTTCTCCACCATTCAATCATGGCTGAGTTTTTACAACCTTCTTCTCCTGATTTCTATCTGTAATCCTCAACCCTCTTACCAATCAAGACCCTATCAATCAATGCCTTAAATATACTCAATATGGCCTCCACAACCCTGTAGTATAAAAAATCTATAGATGCACCACTCAATTCCTCCTCATCTCAGTTTAACTGGATGCCCCTTTTATTCTGAGGCTGTGCCCTCAGACACTAGTCTCTCCTACTGATGGAAGCATCCTCTCCACATCCACTCTATTCAGGCCCATCTATTTTTGCTTTATTTCACTAAGATCCTCCTCATCCAGAACTTCATCAACTGCAGGCCCAGAGTCCTCAAACACTCTTCATTTTGGTAAGTCCTTTCCTGGGACCATTCTTGTGAATTCCTTTGGACCCTCTCTGGGGCCAACATATCTTTCCCTACATAAGGAGCCCAAAATATTTCACAATATTCTAAATGCAACATTTTATCATGTCATGTAGGACATTGATAACATAAGATGCTGTCGGCCTGTTTCCCTTGGTTGGTGGTGTAAAAGACAGCAGGGAGCTGCATGGCCTTGGTTGTAGTGAGGACAAGGCTATGCTTTCCTGCTGCTGCAATCCTGGACAGGAGACACCAGAGGCAGTGCGGCTCAGTTGGAGGCTGGCCTCTCCCATCAGTGCTGCCCTTCAACGTTCAATTGGTGGCATGACAAGGTGGATTGCGTGCATGTGTTTGTCTGTGGACTGCCGAGTATGCCTTGCACTGTGTATGTTTTGCATCTTTTCTCCAGAGGAACGGTGTTTCTTTGGGCTGTATACATTCATGGTTGAATCATCATTAAACTTGAATTTGATTTGATTTGATCTTATAAAGCCTGGGCAGTATATCCTTGCTTTCATACTTTAGTCCTCTTCAAATGAATGCTAACATTGCATTCGCCTTCTTTACAATTGACTCAAACTGCAAGTTAAGATTAAGGGAATCCTGAACTCTGACTGCCAAGTCTCTTTACACCTTTGATTTCTGAATGCCCTCCCCATCTGAACAATAATCTGTACCTTTATTCTTCCTGCCAAACTGCGTAACGCCACACATCCCTACTGCCCCAGTTTTGCTCACTCTCCCGAAGGTCCAAGTCCTTCTTCAGACTGACTGCCTCCACAACACTACCTGCCCGTCCACTTATATTGGCAGCATCTGCAAATCTGGCCACAATTTCATCAGTTCCTTACTCCAGATCATTAATTCATAAAGTGAAAAGTTGCTGTTCCAACAATGACTCCAGTGGACCAGCAGCCATCCTAAAAAAATTCCTTTATCCCCACTCTCTATCTTCTGTCAGTCAGCCAATCTTCTACCCATGCCTCTCGTAGAGTACATAGAAACATAGAAACATAGAAAATAGATGCAGGAGTAGGCCATTCGGCCCTTCGAGCCTGCACCGCCATTTATTATGATCATGGCTGATCATCCAACTCAGAACCCCGCCCCAGCCTTCCCTCCACACCCCCTGATCCCTGTAGCCACAAGGGCCATATCTAACTCCCTCTTAAATATAGCCAATGAACTGGCCTCAACTGCTTCCTGTGGCAGAGAATTCCACAGATTCACCACTCTCTGAGTGAAGAAGTTTTTCCTAATCTCGGTCCTAAAAGGCTTCCCCTTTATCCTCAAACTGTGACCCCTTTTTCTGGACTTCCCCAACATCGGGAACAATCTTCCTGCATCTAGCCTGTCCAATCCCTTTAGGATCTTATACGTTTCAATCAGATCCCCCCCTCAATCTTCTAAATTCCAACGAGTACAAGCCCAGTTCATCCAGTCTTTCTTCATATGAAAGTCCTGCCATCCCAGGAATCAATCTGGTGAACCTTCTTTGTACTCCCTCTATGGCAAGGATGTCTTTCCTCAGATTAGGGGACCAAAACTGCACACAATACTCCAGGTGTGGTCTCACCAAGGCCTTGTACAACTGCAGTAGTACCTCCCTGCTCCTGTACTCAAATCCTCTCGCTATAAATGCCAGCATACCATTCGCCTTTTTCACCGCCTGCTGTACCTGCATGCCCACTTTCAATGACTGGTGTATAATGACACCCAGGTCTCGTTGCACCTCCCCTTTTCCTAATCGGCCACCATACAGATAATAATCTGTTTTCCTATTTTTGCTACCAAGTGGATAACTTCACATTTATCCACATTAAATTGCATCTGCCATGACTTTGCCCACTCACCCTACCTATCCAAGTCACTCTGCATCCTCTTAGCATCCTCCTCACAGCTAACACTGCCACCCAGCTTCGTGTGATCCGCAAACTTGGAAATGCTGCATTTAATTCCCTCATCCAAGTCATTAATATATATTGTAAACAACTGGAGTCCCAGCACTGAGCCTTGTGGTACCCCACTAGTCACTGCCTGCCATTCTGAAAACGTCCCGTTTATTCCCACTCTTTGCTTCCTG
The DNA here is from genome assembly GCF_030028105.1 of Mobula birostris. NCBI lineage: Eukaryota > Metazoa > Chordata > Chondrichthyes > Myliobatiformes > Myliobatidae > Mobula > Mobula birostris. The sequence goes on along the minus strand of NC_092389.1, from coordinate 31,219,271 downwards.
TCTGCTAACCAATTCTCCATCCACATCAATACCTTACCCCCAATACCGTGTGCTTTAAGTTTGCACACTAATCTCCTGTGTGGGACCTTGTCAAAAGCCTTTTGAAAATCCAAATATACCACATCCACTGGTTCTCCCCTATCCACTCTACTAGTTACATCCTCAAAAAATTCAATGAGAATTTAATGAGAATACCTGCCTCTAGTATCATGAACTCTTGTTGTTTAGCAGCCTCATGTGTGTCACCTTGTCAAAAGCCATTTAAAAATCCAAGTAAATAACATCCACTGACTCTACTTTGTCTAATCTGACTTGATTGACATGTTAGCTCACTGACTTATTTTATTTAATTTTTAGATGTTGCATTATAGCCAGCCCACCCCCACCTCCACCCATCAACCCTCCCTCAAAGCCCAACTAAATCAATCAGAGCATTGAGTATAAAAATCAGCAAGTTTTGTTGCAGCTGTATCAAACTTTGGTTAGGTTACCTTTGGAGTATTATGCTTGGTTCTGTTCACCCCATTACAGGAAGGATGTGGAGTATTTGGAAAAGGTACAGATGAGGTTCACCAGGATGCTGCCTGGATTTGCGAGTATTAGCTATTAGAATAAATTATACAGAAGTGGGTTGTTCTCTATGGCACTGGAGGCTGATTGAAGATCTGATAGAATTTTTTAAAACTGAGTGGTATCGCTAGGGTAGAAAGTGTCTCTTTACCAAGGATTGAAATATCAAATACTATGGGGCAGAGCTTTAAGGTGGGGGTGGAGTTTAAGGGAGATATGCAGGTTATGTTTTTTACATTAAGGGTAGTGGGTGCCTGGAAACGGCTGCCAGGGTGGCAGTGGAGGCAGACACAATGCAGACATTTAAGAAGCATTTTGACAGGCATGAACATGAAGGGAATGGTGGGATATGAATTATGTGTAGGCAGGTAGAATTATTTTCATTTGGCAACATCAGACTGAGGTGCCTGTTCCTGTTCTGTATCAAAAATGCTTTATGTCGCTCAAGGCTGTGTGTCGCACTGGTCTTCAGATTGAGGAATGAGACATCTTGAGTGTGTGTGCTGATGAATGGCTTGATGAAGAGCTGCTATTTATTTATACCTGCATCTGCACAGTTTGTTTACAGTTTAAAGTTCCAGATCCTGTTTACAGTTACTGTTCTATAGATTTGCTAAGAACAACCTCAAAAATAGAATCTCAGGGTTGGACGTGGTGGCATGCATGTACCCGATAATAAATTTTACTTTGCACTGTGAACTCATATGAACCAGATCAGATAGCAGCAAGCGTGGGTAGCTTTGTCCTGCTGACACATTCTGTCCACACACAGACACCATCCAGCTCCCATTGCCATAGTAGATGGGGTCAGGAGGATGTCACTTCGGTATGATCTCAGTGCATTCTCACCCGTCAGATTACCCCATGGCCAGATGATGGCTCTTCCTGAGAGATTATTTCTTACCCTGTGCACTCATTATTGACATGGGAGTAAACAGTGTGGAAATATGGTGCCTAAGTACAGGAAGGAAAGTATAAAACTAGGAGAGAAGTAGAGTTATGGTTAATAAACTTACACATAATAAATATCATTATTAATCTGGTCAGAATTAAATGTTAATATATTCATTATGTTTTCATAGTTCTTTAACTCAATCCCTGTTGCATACTTGGTTCTTTCTGCTATTCCTGAAAATTTACCGAAACCCAACCAGAATAAGACTGCTCATCATATTCACATTAAATTGTGATTTGGACCATTTATCCACACCATCAGGTCACTTATTTCATTTGACATTGAAATCTTCATTCATGCTCCTGTAACCTCTGGAGGCAGCCACTCTGAGCTTCCTTTCCTGCACTTACCCCTTAGCAAAAGTGTCATTCAAATCTCTGGTTATGTCCAATCTTATATAATTTACATCTGTGACTGACTTCTTGTTATAGAGTCAGAGAATCACAAGAGGTATAGCACCAACACAGCCCTTTCAACCCAATGAGACTGCACCAACTATCAACACTCATTTTTATTCTTAATGCTAACTAACTCATTCCATCCTCCTCACAGCGCCACTATCACTCATGGACACATTGAGAGAAAATTACAGTGGGCGATGAAGCAACCAGCCTGCACATTTTGGGGTTATGCAAGCCAATCAGAACATCTGGGGAAAGCATGCAAACTCCACAGCAGCCGAGATCAGAATAAGAATCAGAATCAGGTTTAATATCACTGGCATAAGTCATGAAATTTGTTGTTTTGTGGCGGCAGTACTTTGCAATACATGATAATTAAAAACTATTAATTACAATAAATATATATAAAAAAGAAAATCAAAGAAGCAGTGCAAAAAGAGAGCAAAAGTAGTGAGGTTCATTCATAGGTTCATTCTCCTTCATTCTTCTATTCTAATGGCAGAGGGAAAGAAGCTGTTCCTGAAATGTTGAGTGTGTGTCTTCTGACTCCTGTGAGCACGTCCTGGTGAAGGGGGCCCTGAATATTGAATACTGCCTTTTTGAGGTATTGGCATTTGAAGATGTCCTGGATGCTGAGGAGGCTGGTGCCCATGATAGAGATGACTGAGTTTACAACTGCCTTAAGATTTTCCCAATCCTGTGCTGTAGCCTCCTCTATACCAGTGATGCAACCAGTTAGAATGCTCTCCATGGTCTCGCCATGGATCTGCGCCTGGAAAGTCTTCACTCTCCAGGGCGCAGGCCTGGGCAACTTGTATGGAAGACCAACAGTTGCCCATGCTGCAAGTCTCCCCTCTCCATGACACCAATGTTGTCCAAGGGAAGGGCATTAGGACCCATACAGCTTGGCACCAGTGTTATCGCAGAGCAATGTGTGATTAAGTGCCTTGCTCAACATGTTCCCTCGGCTGGGGCTCGAACTCACGACCCTCAGGTAGCTAGTCCAAAGCCTTAACCACTTGGCCACATGCTCACACCATGGTATATCTGTGGAAATTTGCGAGTGTCTTTGGTGACAAACCAATTCTCCTCATACTCCTATTGAAGTATAACCGATGTCGTGCCTTCTTTGTAGCTGCATCCATATATTGGGTCCAAGATAGATCCTCAAAAATGTTGACATCCAGGAACTTGAAACTGCTCACTTTTTCCACTCCTGTTCTTTCAATGAGGACTGGTGTGTGCTCCATCAACTTCCCTTTCCTGAAGTTCACAATCAATTCCTTAGTATTGCTGACATTGAGTGCAAGATTCTTGCTGTGACACCACTCAACCAGCTGATCTGTATCGCTCTGATACACCTCCTTGTCACCATCTGAAATTCTGCCAACAATAGTTGTGTTGTCGGCAAATTTATAGATGGCGTTTGAGCTGTACCTAGCCACGACTGAACTCAAGTCACTAGAGATGTGAGGCTGTGCTGCCCTGCAACGTATGAAATACTATTCTGGATTTAAAATTAGATACCAATTGTCTCTATATCTGCACTCCTCCATTTTCACTTTAATTTCCTCCAGCACCATTTGCACCCTTCCAGCTCTGGTCTCCCATTTATTCTTATTCACTCTGTCCACCATTGGCAGCCAAGCCTTTAAAATGTTTCTTAAAATCTACCCATCCAAATGATATTTAGACCATTGTCTTTTTAATGCAGTAATTACTTGGTTTGATAAAGACTCTGTGAGCTTCTGCGTGACTCTGCTATTTTGGAAGAGTTATATAAATACAAATTGTTGTGAGTGCCCATGGCCTTCCTATGCATCCTTTAAAAGAATATGCATTATAGACCATTAAATCTGATGTTTATGATGTGGTATGAAGCTTAGCCTGGTGCTGATAAATGCGTCACTCTGAATGATAGGATGGATGCTCATGCCTACAACTCAGAACACATTGGTTCAGCTCAGGGAAAATCAAAATGTGCTGGAGAGCAACATTAAATTTGATCTGATGATTGAGATAGATAATCTTAATCACTCTATTACAATGAGGAGGTACAAAACGAGCTCTGGGCAATTTGTCTTCAGATATTCCCCTTTACATGCAAAATCTTTAATGATTGCTTACTGCCTTCTTCTCAGAGTGTGCTGCAGTCCTGTTAGATAATTCTCTGCTCATAAAAAATCAAAGCAAACCACTTTGATGTCTCCTTTCACTGTGAAATAAGGCTTCAGGGAGATGCAGACAGGTTAAATGAATGGGCAAGGGCATGGCAGATGGAATATAATGTTGAAAAATATGAAGTAATTCACTTCAATAGAAAAAATAGAAACTGATGAATTATTTTAAATAGTGAAGAACTGTAAAGTGCTGCTGTTCAGGTGGACCTGGGTGTCCTTGTACACATATTACTGAAAATTGACATGATGGTACAATAATCATTAAAGGAAGAACAAAAAATATGTTCCACTTTATTGCAGAAGCAGAGACACTTTGCTTCATTTATACAGGTCCCTAATGAGACCACATTTGTATTTATGCTACCTAAGGAAGGACATACCTGCAACCTGGAGGATTCCTTAATCACTTCCTTCAATGTTGAATTTGTAATTTGAAATAAGATTAAAAGAATGAGAAAAGTTCATATTGAAGAATACAAAATCCACTTAGATTTGATTGATTGATGTTAGGATGATGTATCCCTTGCCCTCCATCCAAGGGTCAGAGTTTTAAAATGAGAAGTCATTCATTCAAAGATCCATTACCCCCAGAGCACCATGGATCTTTGTAATTCTCTTCCCAAGAGAGTTGCAGAGGTTCATTAATTCGAAATGGAGGTTGGAATGTTAGAAGAATAGAAGGAAATGTTGCAGCGAAGGAAATTTGTACTGAGGTGAGTCATGATTTTATTGAGTGGAGGAGATCGTGGAAAAGCTGTTCTTCATGCTATGATTCCCAGGCAACAGATGTAGCAACATCAGAATATTCATTCACATGACATTAAAGAGCATAAAAGATATGCTTCATTGGTGTGGACTAGACAGGCATATAGCCCAAGCTGCTGATGAGTCTGGGGCCAACATGCTCACAAAATCATGGATGGAGATAAATAAGAATGATTATCTGCTATTTTTCTATATTCTTTAGTATAGCTCTTCAAGTATTGCACAGTCACTGTTGGTAAGGACAATGGATGACATGCACCCTGATATTGGATGGTTTTGCACTGAAATCAGCTGGTGAAAGGTTCTTGTCTTTGTCCTTCCATTTATCCTGTGTATCTGGTACTGGGAGCTCTGAAAACAAACAGAATCATTAAGACATGGCATTGTGCACAAAATTCTAAGAGATCTGTAAAAAGTAAAGGTGGTGTAAGGCACTATGCAACTAATTTATGATAAGACTCCTTAGCAGAAAAAAATATTGATACTTAAGGAATGGAAACTGATTAGCCTTTTTTTAAAAATATCATACCCATTGCGAAACTGGCAGAACTGGTATTAAGATAACCTAATGGATCTGCCCCATTCCTTTCTGAGGTTATTGCACTCTGTTATAAACTTTCACAGTTTAAAGGTGATGATAAAGATTGTCCACCCTATAATTTGTTGCTCAGCTGACTTCTGTTACTTTGCCATAACTTATACTTAAATATGTTGAATTTTTTAAGGAAATTCAAGAGTGCAATTGACCCAACTTGCTGTTAAGTTTTGGTTCATTGAATCTCACAGCGAAGGGGAGGAGGCTTAGATTTTCGACAATCTCATTTCAGTCTCCCAAGAGTTCAGGCCCCTGTGTCACTCTTCATGTGAAGATGTGTCTCCTAACTTCACATCACTCGGCCTGCTTTCCTTTGTAAGATTATGCCCCTTTGCACTTGATTCCACCATCAGCAGGAACAATTTCCCTGTGTCGAGTTTATAAACTTCATTAGTATTTGAAACACTTTGATTAAATCAATACTTTTTTCAAGTAATCGCAAGATAAATCCTTCCACATACCTCATAACTTAACCTTTATTTCCCAGTGACATTCTTATGGATCTTATGACCAAACCTTATGGTAAAGTCTTTATGTATATTTAAGACAGAAGTTGATAGATTCTTAATTAGTCAAGGTATGAAGGTATATGGGGTGGGGGTGGGGTGAGAATGCAGTTGATTGAGGCCGAGAGGGAAAATAGATCAGCCATGATGAAATGGCAGAGCAGACTTGACAGGCCAATGGCCTAATTCTGCTCCTATGTCTTATGGTCTTATGGATCTGCACAAGACAGAGTCAAAGTGAAATCTTCCTAAAATGTAGTCCCTAAACTGAATGCAGGTCACCAGCTATGGTCTGGCCAAGTCTGTGTTCAAATGCTAAATCATTTTCTCCCCTTGGCACTGATAACTTCTTAAAATAAAGCACTTTCTATTTACCTTTGATTGTTTTTCTGTCTGTGCACCACATTGTAATGCTTTTAGTTTTCCATCTGCTGAAGTTTATCCTCTCTCAATGCATCCCTTCTGTATCTTTGTAACTTTCTTTTTCCATTTATGGAGTCCCATGAGCACTGTTCAGGTCAGCATGCTATGAGAAGGATGTGATTAAACAAGAGACGGTGCAGAAAGGATTCACAAGGATGTTTTCTGAACTGGAGTGCTTCAGTTGCAAGGGAAGATTGGATACCAGACCCCGGATCTTGCCATCTTCAACTCTAGTTCTGGTGGTCCCAAACACCTTCAGGCCTCAAATCCTGACATCTCCAGCTCTGGTTCCAATGGCCCTGAATGCCTCCAGACCCTCTAACCGTATATATAGCTGTGCGGCCCAACCATTGCTCTGAGCAGGAATCTTTTTCATGGCCTGAAAAATGCGCAGCACTTTAAGTGTTTTTTTTGTAATATGCTTAGCATACAGTGGACCAGCGGTTTATTAGCAATGAGCTATCAACTACCATTCTGTGTTTATTGTTACAATTTGTCACAGTGTTTTGAAACGAAACACTGACAATGTAAATACATTGAAGCTCTAAAATGTTTCAAAGTAAAAGTTGTATATTTATTATTTAGAAAATTTATGAATTATATTCATTAATACATAATTACAGGGTATTTTGCAATTATATTAACAGATTTCAAAATTATATTAACGTAATTTCAAAATTATATTAATATTATATAAAAGAAAATCCAGCAGCGTGGCATCAAAGGTTATGCATGCAGGGGAGTTTTAGTTACTGCATGGCTGTGTACCCATGCAGCTTAGCAGGAACTATGCTCCGGACCACGGATAACACAGCTTCCAGTGCCGACATTGGCCGCCTCCACCTCCAGGCTGAAACCTTTCTCACTGCCGTTGGGCCCCTTGGCTCCCCTTCCTTCACTTCTACTTCTCACTAATCCTTGGTCTCTTAGGCTCCCCCATTCCTCTGAGCCTTCATCTTCCACCCACCTTTACTTACCTGAACACCCCACCTTCCCCTCTCCTTTGACTCCTCCAACTCTTTTCTCCCCATTGTTCTGAATTCTAATCCCTACCATGTCTTCACCATTCCCTCTGATATTCCCTCTGAGGCAGAGCGTTCTGTCCGGTATCTTACCTGTGTCCTCTTGCGCCCACACCTCAGTGACTTGCAGCCCGCCATGATGCTGAGCTCTTCTTCCACCGCTTCTGTCTATGTGCCTAGTTCTTTGGCAAGAATTCCCCACCCCACAACGATGATTCCTTCTCCCATTTCCAACCCTCCTCCTCTTCATGAACACCCCACTCTGGTTCTCTGTCTGCTCTGGATTTTTTCATCCATAATTGCTGACGAGACATCAACCATCTTGACTTCAGTCTTCTCTTGTACTCAAACATTACCCCCCCCACCAAATTGACTGCCCTCTACTCTCTCGGCACCAATCCCAACTTCACCATCAAACCTGCAGACAAGTGTATGGTGTTGTTATATCTGATGGACTGACATCTATCTTGGTGAGGTCGGGTGGCAAATCTTAGGCACCTCCTCTTACTTGCCCCTTGATAAGGACCTCACTCAGGACCATCAGGCCATTGTCTCTCACACCATCACCAACCTCATCAGCTCTGGAGATCTCCCAACCACTGTCAGCAACCATATTCTTCCCATACAATGCAACTCTCTTTTCTACCTCCTACTCGAGATTCACATAACTGTCTGTCCAGGTAGGCCCATTGTTCCTGCCTGCTCCTGCCCCACTGAACTTGTGCCCACATACCTCAACTCCATGCTGTTCCCCTTGGTTTAGTTCCTTCCCACCTACATCGGCACACTTCACATCTTCTCGATCTCTTCAACAACTTTCAATTCCCCAGTCCTGACTGCCTTATTTTCACCATGGATGTCCATTCCCTATACACTTCTACCCTCCATCAAGAAACCATTAAAGTCCTCTGCTTCTTTCTCGACAAAATACCCAACCAGTTCCCCTCCACCGCCACCCTCCTCCATCTGGCAGAACTGGTCCTCACCCTCAACAATTTCTTCTTTGGCTTCTCCCACTTTCTTCAAACTCAAGGGATAGTCATGGGCCCGAGCTATGCCTGCCGTTCCGTTTGCTATGTGGCACAGTCCATGTTCCAGGCCCTCCCTGGTAATGCTCCTTAACTCTTTCTGCTCTACCTTGATAGCTGCATTGGTGCTGCTTCACTCACCCATGCTGAGTTTATCATTTTCACCACCTTTGCCGCTGACTTCCGTCCTGCCTTTAAATTCACTCGGTCCATTTCTGACACCTCACTTCCCTTTTTCAATCACTCTGTTCCCATCTCTGCAGACAGACTGCCTACTGATTTATTTAATAAACCTACTGATTGCAACAGGTATCCTCTTCCCACCCTTTCATTTGTAAAGATGGCATTCCCTTTTCTCAGTTCCTCCATCTCCACCGTATCAGTTCCCAGGATGAGATTTGCCTTTCCATAACGTAAGCGATGTCCACCTTCTTCAAAGAATGTGGTTCCCCTTTCATCCCCGTTGATGCTACCCTCACCAGCATCTCCTCCATTTCCCAGACATCTGTGCTCACCCCAGCTTCCCACTACCCTAACAGTGATAGAGTTCCTCTTGTCCTCGCTTACCTCCCGATGAGCCTCCAAATCCAGCACATCACTCTCACAGTTTCAGCCATCTTCAAAAGAATCCCTTATCTCCCCAACCCTGGACTCTCCACTTTCAGCAGGTGTTGCTCCCTTTGTGATTCCCTTGACTTTTCGTCCCTCCCCTCTAATCTCCCTCTTAGCACTTATCCCTGTAAGCAGAAGCAGTAGTACACTTGCTAATTTACCTCTCCCTTTACCTCCAGTCAGGACCAAAACAGTCCTTCCAGGTGAGGCAACACTTCACCTGTGTATCTGTTGGGGTTGTCTACTGTATCCGGTGCTCTCGATGTGGCCCCCTCTACATCAGTGAAACCCATTGTAGATTGTGGAACTGATTCATCAAGCTCCTTTGCTCTGTCTGCAACAAGCAAGATCTCCTGGTGGCCAACCATTTTAATTCAAATCCCCATTCCTATTCTGTCAGTCCATGGCCTCTCCTACTGCCAAGATGAAGCCACTCTAAGGTTGGAGGGGCATTGCCTCATATTCCGTCTGGGTAGCCGCCAAACTGATGGCATGAACATCAATTTATTCAACTTTAAGTAATTTCTGCTCCTTCTGTCTTCTTCCATTCCCTATTCTGGCTCTCCTCTCACCTCGTCTCTTCTCTTTACCTGCCTATCAATTCCCTCTGGTATCCCTCCTCCTTCCCTTTCCTCCAAGGTCCAATCTCCTCTCCTGTCACATTTCTTCTTCTTCTTCAGCCTTCTACCTTTTCCACCTATCACTTCCTAGCTTCTCACTTCATCCCTCCTCCCCCATCCACCTACCGTTCCCCTCACATGACTTTGCCTGTCATTTTCTATCTTGTACTCCTTCTCCTCTCTGTGCCTTCTTGTTCTGGCATTTTGCCCCTTACTTTCCAGTCCCAATGAAGGGTTTTCATCTGAAACGTACACTGTTTATTCCTTTCCACAGATGCTGCCTGACCTGCTGAGTTCCTCCAGCACTCTGTGTGCATTACTCTGAATTTCCAACATTTGCAGAATCTACAGCATTTTGGATAGGCTGGGACTGTTTTCCCTGGAACAAAAGAGACTGAGAGGTGTGACCTTACAGAGATCTACAAAACAATGAGGGGTACAGCAAGAATAGATATCACAGTCTATTTCCCAGGGTATGGGAGGCTAACACCAGAGGGCATAGGCTTAAAGTGAAGAGAAAGATTTAGATGTTAACATAGAAAAAGCTGGAAGAACTCAGCAGGTCAGGCAGTATCCAAGGGGAGGAATAAACAGTTGATATTTCAGGCTGAGATCCTTCATCGGGCTGGTAAAGAAGGGGAAAAATGCAAGAATAAGAAGATGGAGTTAGAAGGAAAGGAGGATAAACTGGCAGGTTATAGATAAAACCAAGTGAGGGGGTAGGTGGGTGGGGGAGTTGGGATGAAGTAAGAAGCTGAGAGGTGAAAGGTGGAATAGATAAAGGGCTGAATAAGAAGGAATCTGATTGGAGAGGCCAGTGGAACATGGGAGAACAGGAAGGAGGAGAGGCACCAGATGGGTGTGATGGGCAGGTGAGGAGAAGAGAAGAGATGATAGGGGAGCCAGAATAGCAAATAGAAAAAGAGGTAAGGGAGATGGGAGAGAAATCAATGTTCATGCTGGCAAGATGGAGGCTACCCTGATGGAATATGAGGTATGGCTCCTCCAACCTGAATGTGGCCTGACTGGGGTAGTAGAGAATGTCATGGATCATCATGTTGGAACAGGAATGGGAATTACAATTTTTAAAAGGCATTTGTATAGGTATATGGATACAACATGTTTTGAGGGATATGGGCCAAAGAGAGGCAAAAGGGAATAGCTTGGATAGGCATCTTGGTTTAAATGGACAAGTTGAGCAAAAGTTTCTGTGCTGAATAATTCCATAAATCCATAATTCTACAGAACTTCTAATAAAACCGACACCTCTGAGCTTGAATACGGAACTAAATATCCAACTGGGAAAAATAATGAGAATAAAAAGTTTTAAGATTTGCAGCATAACATTACTATAATAAAGTTAAAAAAAAACAGAAAATACTGGATAAACCCATCTAAACAAGCAGCATTATCATCAATGACCCTTCATCAGAATGGGAAGGAAGTGGAAGGTTTATAGTTTTGAAAGCATGGCTGGATACAGGAGGAGAGGTGTAAGAGAAAGGACTAATCTAAACTGAAATATTAACTGATTTCTCTTTCCACAAATGCTGCTTGACTGACTGAGTTCTTCCAGCTTTTTCTTGTTTTGTTAATCAGTCCAGCATCTACAGTTTGATTAGTTTTCTGTTGCTAAAATAAAACCTGATTATAACAATCCTTGCAACAGGACCTGAGGAGTTTCTTCTGGGTAGTCAGTGTTCACAAAGCTTCAGAGTGTGAACTGAAGTCAATGAAACCAAATATTGGTGAATAAGTACAGGTGTGACCAGCACTCTAGAAGCCATGGAATTCTAGTCACTAAATGCAAATTGGCTTCCTCTCCGAATCAGCCCAAAGTGGAGATCAGCCCCACCACACAAAGCTGCAGTCTTTCTAGTGTACGTATTGGGCAGGGAGTTCCAGGATTTGGATCTAGTAACAATGTCAAAGAGATGATACATTTCAAGATGCAGAACCTGGAAGTAGTGTTGTTCCCACGTACCTGCTGCCCTTGTGCTTCACAGGTATGTAAGTCATGGGTTTAGGAAGTGCTTTTGGAGTAGGCTGGATGATTAACTGCAGTGTAATTTGAAGATGGTATGCACTGCAACCACTGCATTCTGGCAATGGAGGGAGTTCATATTTATGGTAATGGATAGGATGCCATTTAATTAGGCTGTCTTGCCCTGAATTCTTGAGATTAGTTGGAGCTGCACTCACACTCCTGACTTGTGCCATGTAGATAGTGAAATGACCTTGCTATGTCAGGAGGTAAATCACTCTCTATGACATATGTAGCTTCTGGCCTGCTCTGTAACAACAGTATTTATGTGACTGGCCCTGTTATGTTTCTACTCAATGATAACCCCCAGGTTGTTGATAGTGGGGTCTCAATGGTTTAATGCTATTGAACATCAGGGCTGAATGGTTAGATGGTGAAGATGATCATTGCCTGCCACTTATAAAAGGAATGTCTGAATATTGTCTTATTCTGAGGGACACACAGGCAGGGAACTCATAGTGAAAAAAAGAGCCTTTACTGACAGTTCTGCATCCCAAGTGCAACAAAGCAATGAGTGTGAGAGGGCATGTATGTCCTGGCAAATTGCAAATAGGCAGCAAGTGAGATATTACCTCTGAAAACAACGTTCCAGATCAACAATGCCTGGATTATACTTGCAGGATACAATCCACAAGCATGTTGGCGTGCTGCTATAAACCATGTAGGCTTTTGGAGGAAACATCACCCTAGAAATGATCTGTGACAATTTTTTCATCATTAAAACAACATTATAAAATTTCTTAACACCACTTTGAAGAGCTCTAAAAGATTTACAAAATGTGTTGGCCACATTCCAAGTGCTGCTGGGCTTTCTGCTATAACCGTTCTCTACTGAAACAGCAGTTGTCACTGAATAAATTTCTAGTGTTAGAAGGACATTTCCTCTATTATGAACTCAGGACATAGGTTGTAGCTGGTCCTACCAAGGAACTCGCACCAACAAGGTGAGGGATTATCAGAGTCCTCCAGTTTGCACAGACTTCTAAGGAACAGTGTGCACAGAAAGCAGCTTGTACAAAGGGCACCTGTAGCAGGAAGTTGTCACGAAGGTATAAGTACAATGATGCATGCTGTCTCTTCGTGCATGCAGCTTTGGGAACCTTGCACTGCAGTCAAACGTCTTCCAGGTGTGAACGTAAAAATCACATTGACTGAAAATGGAAGGCTCCTCATTTTGCTGGCTCTGCTGGTTTGGACTACTACATTGCTGCAGTGCCCTGTGATGTGTTTCTGGGCAGAGACAGTGTGCAAGAACCCTAAGGCAAGGACCCTGGGGATGATCCTGGCTTTGAGGAAGCAATGTAGGCGAGGATTATCTGAGATTGAACACACTCTGGGCACTGCTTCTTTCCGTCTGCAAATGAATGGAGCCAGTCACATTGCCATCAATTGCAAAGCAACGAATGTTGAACCTAGTACTAATATTAATATAATATTTCACCCAGAACATCAGCAAGGTCTTGCTTCAACATGTGAAATCCCACACCAAAAGAAATCCTTATGAATACCTGGTGTTGATTCATATAAAGTTTGTTAATATTGTATGAATGTGAAATTAATCCATGCAGAAAAAACTCAAGACCAACATGTTTAATTTTACTGAAGACCATATGCTAATCCAGGGAAAACAAACCTATGCTGTGAATCATGAAAAGCTTGGCACAGGAAACTATTGCTGGTTGATAGCATTCAGAAAGTTGTTCCAACTATGGCAATATGTGTGAAGCCAAAAAGAATTTCACTGTTTCTTGTTATCAAAAGTTTCAAGATGTTCAAATCAGCTGAATCAATTCAAATGGATTGGGTCACATAATTTTCAAGTCCTAGTCCACGGCAAGATTGTGAGTTCAGTTGTATTGTTTTAGGTGCCAGTTGATTGGATTTTATGAACATGTCTGTTGTGGGAGGTATCACAAACAGCTCCTGACATAAGATTTTTCACTCTCTTTTGATGAAACTACTCTTTTTAACACCTGTGTCACAGGAGCTAGACTGGCAGACTATAACAGAGTGCATTTTATTCTGATCTTGCTGAGCACATGTCTGAATTAATTGCTGGGGAAGCAAATTAATTTTGGCCCATTTGTGCCAAAAGATCAGGAGATGATGTTGCTGCACAAATCCAGCTTTTTGAACAAAGATTCCTGAAGTAAACAGGAGAATGTTGCTAACTCAATATTGGCAGTGATCAGCATCAACTCTAACTGAGACAGGATGGAAGACGCAGGGAAGCAGAAAAGAGTGAATGGGATCAGAAGTAAAAATAACTTTTATTGCCAGCTACTTATCCCCAACATGCTTAATACAGTTGATCTGGTCACATTGCTGCTCCTGGGAGCTTGCTGTGCACAACTTTGTTTTTTGTTTTCTGTATTACAAAAGGTCGTCTTCCAAAACGATTTCATTGGCTGTAGAGCATTTGGTGAGTTTTCTGAAAAGCATGTGAACAATGCTGGATTAATGCAAATTTTTGCTTTTAACGGTGTGCTTTTACACTTCAAATTGCTTTAACCCATTTTATACTGAATGGAAGCCTCTTTTAAAAAGATAATTTCAAACAGAAGTTTAAGATGGATAGATGGAAAAAAAAAACAGGTTGTAGGAATGTGTTGTTCAATTATTCCAGAGCAGGAAATGTATAAAATCTGTGCTACAACCTCACCAAAATGATTTCAGTGAACAGTCCAAACTAAACGACACTGTTTATTGACAGCATATTACCATGGTAACAAGCTGGTGCTGATTAAAATCTGTCCACACTTCTTATCTATAAGAGCATAAGAAAAAAGAAATAGAAGCAGGAGTATTCTATACCACATCTCCTGCCTGTAGTACCAGTCAGTCAGACTGCAGCTAATCTTTTACCCCAGTACCACTTTTCTGCACGATTTACTCCATTTCACTCTATTGGTAAAAATACTCAGTAATAGAACCTCCACAGGCTCTCGGGTAGTGAATTAGAGTACAGTGATTCAGCAGACTTTCAGTGAACTAGTTTCTTCTAATCTTTATCCTGACTCTTCAATGCCTATTTGGAGACTAGGAAACGGCATTCTCGATACCCCAGCCAGGGGAAATATCAAATTGTGTCAAACACAAAATGCTGGAGGAACTCAGCAGGTCAGGCAGCATCTATGGAGAAGAATAAACAGTCTACGTTTTGGGCTGAGACCCTTCATCAGGACTGGAAAGGAAGGGGGAAGAAGCCATAAACCTGAAACATTGACTGACTTCCTGAGTTCCTCAAGCATTTTGTGGTTGTCACTTTGGATTTCCAGCATCTGCAGAATCTCTTGTGCTTATAAACTTCTATCAAACTCCCTATGAAATGTGCAGATTTCAGTGAAATCATCTCTGATTCTCCTAAATTCCAGAGACTATAGGCCCATTCTGCTTAATCTCTCCTCAGATAACAAATCCGCCATTATTGGAATTAATCAGGTGAGCCTTCATCCTGTCTCAAGAATATCGCCAATCCTGAGCACATTATTCATGGTCTGCCTCAGGAAGACGTGAGATAAGTTCATAGAATTATCGAATCTTAAATATGAAACAGGCTATTCAGCCCAACTCAGCCAGATTGTCTGTCCCATAGGACCATAGCCCTCTCTGCATAAGTGACCAGTGTTCAGCTGGACCCTTTTTGACTGCTGCAAATCAGAACTAATTTTATTATTATTGACATATGTCATGAAACTTGTTTTGTAGCAGATTTACAATGCAAGACAACACTACAAGTTTCCATTACTAACTAACTAAATAAATAAATAGCGCTAAAGAGGAATAATGAGGTCGTGTTCATGGGTTCATTCGGAAATCTGATGGCAGAAGGTAAGAAGCTGTTCCTAAAACATCGAGTGTGGGCCATTAGGTTCCCTTACTATTTCTTTGATGGTGGTAACGAGAAAGGGGCATGTCCCAGATGGTGAAAGTGCTTCTTAAGACACTACCTTTTGAAGATGTCCTTGAAAGTGACTTGGTTTGTGCCCTTGATGGAGCTGGCTAAGTCTACAATCCTCTGCAACCTCGTTTAATCTTGCACATTGGAGCTTACATAGAGGTTGCCTTGATGAAACCAGTCAGAATACTCTCTACTTTATATCTGTTGAAATTTGCTAACATCTAAAGTGCCTGTGACCCAGCTTCAACTATTATCCCAATCAGTGTTTTCCAGTCCAGTTGTGCAAAACAACTCTACCCTTGTATCTTCTTCCAATAAATGCAAACATAAAGTTTACCTTTCACACAGAGAGTGGTGGGTGTGTGGAATGCACTGCCGGTGGCGGTGCTGGAAGCAGATACAATAGGGTCGTTTAAGAGCCTCTTAGATAGATACATGGAGCTTAGAAAAATAGAGGGCTATGCACTAGGGAAATTCTAGGTAGTTTCTAGAGTAGGTTACATGGTCAGCAGAACATTGTGAGCCAAACACTGTGCTGTACATTTCTATTACCTTCCTAATAGTTTGCTGAGCATACATCAGTAGTTTGTGTACAAGGATGTCTAGGTCCCTCGGAGAATCAACAGTCCGTCTATATTTTTTAAAAAAACTAAACTACCTTTCTCCATCTTTCCTACCAAAGAAGATCTCACATCTTCCCACCTTCATTTCCATTTGACATGTTCTTTGGCCCTTACTTAGCCTGTCTCTATCCCTTTGAATTCTCTTTGTACCCGTCAAACAGTCCACATTGCCGCTTTGCTCTGTAACATAGCAAACTTGGATGTATTATACTTTACCCTCGCATACAAATCACAGAGGATGTCTCAGGCCCCAACTCCAATCTCTCTGGCACACCACTCTGAATCCAGGTATATTCCAGTATTTTCTCTATGACTGAGTTTAAGCTAATTGATCTCTGGTTCCGCAGTTTCTCTTTCCCTCCCCGAACTATTGGGGTTACATTTGTGATCTTTTAGTCTTTGGACAGCACACTAGACAGTATCGAGTATAAAGATAGTGATCATCAGGATCTGTTGATTTATTACACTCAAGGCCATAAATTTCTCCGAAGCTTTTTTTTAGATGTTGGGATTTGCTTGAGCTCTCCTTTTACTCAAAAACAGCATATCTTCTCTAATTCCAGAAGACTTTCTATGTTTTATTCTGTGAAGATAGGAAAAATATCCATTTAATTTATCTGCTATTTCCATGTTCCCAAACATAACTTCTCCTGTCTCAGTCTGAAAGGAACCAACACTAATCTTTTGTTAACTCTTTTTTTTTCATATCTGTAATATTCTCTTGGCTATTTTTGTTTCTCCCTTGCCTACACTCGCTTTCTGCTTTCTCCCATCAGTCTCCCTGGAATTTTCCAATCCTCAAACTTAACATGTTTTTCTCTGGCAATATTATTGTTGTTTTTATTTAATTTAAAACTATCTTTAACTTTGATTGGTAGCCAGGGCTGAACCACTTTAGCTATTGTATTTTTCTTTCTCTGAAGAGGTAATGTATATTCATATCACTTGTAAACACTGTATTAATTCCTTAAAAGTTAGCCATTACTGGTTTATTGTCATATCTTTCAATGTAATTTCCCAGCCTATCAAAGCCAAATCACTCTGCATGCTTTATTCAGATATCAGATATTGATCTCAGATTGAATCAAACCACTTTCAATCTTTAAATAAAATTCTCTCATATTCGGATCATTAAACCCTAAAGGCCCTGCAACTTCCTGATCACCAATCATTTCTTCCTTATTGCAACACTTGATCTAGTCTGTTCTTTGTTGGTACCTCAACATGCTGATATGGAAAACCATCTCTAAATCACTCACTCTCAACACTATATCTGCTAACTTAGTTTGACCAGTCCATATTTACTTTCAAATCAGAATCAGCTTCAAAATCACCTGCATATGTCGTGAAATTTGTTAACTTACTGGCAGCAGTTCAATGCAATACATGATAAAATAGAAAAAAATAAATAAGTATATCAATTACAGTAAGTATATATATGTAGATAGTTAAAAATAGTGCAAAAACAGAAAAAAAAAGTGATGTAGTGCCCATGGGTTCAATGTCCATTTAGGAATCAGATGGCAGAGGGGAAGAAGCTGTTCCTGAATCGCTGAGTGTGTGCCTTCAGGCTTCTGTACCTCCTTCCTGATGGTAACAGTGAGAAAAGGGCATGTCCCGGCTGATAGGGGTCCTTAATGATGTACACTGCCTTTCTGAAGCACTGGTCCTTGAAGATGTCTTGGATACTACAGAGGCTAACACCCACGATGGAGCTGACTAATTTTACAGTTTACTGTAACATCATAATTCTGTAAATCCACCATAAATTATTTTATTACACTTCTTGCATATACCTCTAATTTCCTGAATACGATGGCCTGAATTATCATTGCTGTCCCATCAATGTTTTCTGCTCCCTATTATCTCTTGGCTCCATCCATGCTGATTCTACTTCTTGATTACTGAGCTAAGTTTCTTCTTCTCAACTGATTTCATCTCATTCTTTAATATCAAGCTTATTGCCGCTGTTGTTCCTCTCCACAGCTTGTGGCACATCAGGCAGTAACCTTGTCATTTCTTTAGCATCTGTCTGTTTTTCACGAGGCCGAGTTGCTAGCTCGATGCTCAACCCAGCACGGATGGAAAGCGTTCAAGGAGCCAGCCGGATTCGAACCCAGGACCACTCGCCTCGAAGTCCGGTGCATTTGCGACTACACCAATGGCTGGCTAATATCAAGCCTATCCCATCTCCTTTTCCATTTTGCTTTACCTTCCTAAGAGTTAAATACCTGGGATATTTAATTTCCAGCCTTGATCACTTTGCAAACACGTCTCCATAATGACTTTCAGATTACATCTATTTATAGCCCATAAGACCAGAAGACAAAGCAAGCTGTCGAATTAGGCCATTCAGCCCATCGAGTCTGCTCTGCCATTCCATCATGGCTGATTTGTTATACCCCACAGCCTCATTCTCCTGCCTTCTCCCATAATCTTTGATGCCCTGATTGATCAAGAACCTATCAAATTCCACTTTACATATATCTAATGATGACCTCCACAGCCAGCTGTGGCAATGAATTCCACAGAGTCATCACCCTCTGGATAAAAAAAAAAAATCCTCTTTATCTCTGTTCTAAAGGGACATCCCTCTATTCTAAGTCTGTGCCCTCTGGTCCTAGACTCCCCCACTATAGGAAACATCCTCTCCATGTCCACTCTATCTTGGCCTTTCAATATTCAGTAGGTTTCAATGAGATTTCCCCCCCTCAATCTTCTAAACTCCAGTGATTACAGGCACAGAGCCATCAAGTACTCCCCATATATTAACCCTTTCATTCCCGGAATTATTCTTGAAATTCTCCTCTGGACTGTCTCCAATGCCAGCACATCTTTCCCGAGATAGGGGGCGCCAAAACTTAGGCACCATGGTGGCATAGTGGTCAGTGCAATGCTATTGCAGCTTGAAGTGTTCCGAGTTCGGAGTTTGAAAATCATGGGTTTTCTCCGGGTGCTCTGCGTTCTTCTCGCAGTCCAAAGCCACACTGGGCAGGTTAATGGGTTATTGTAAATTGTCCCAGGATTAGGTTAGGGGTAATCAAGGTTGTGGGGTTGCTGGGTCAAAGGACCAGAAGAGTTCATAATACCTACGGTATAAAGATCCTTGCTTTTACATTCTAGTCCTCTTGAAATGAATGCTAACGTTGCACTTGCCTCCCTTCCCACTGACTCAGCCTGCAAGTTAACCTCTAGGCAATGGAATCCTGCATGAGGACTGCCAAGTCCCTTTGCACCTCAGACTTTTCAATTTTCTCCCTGTTTAGAAAATAGTTTATGCCTTTATTCCTTCTTCCAAAGTGCATGACCATACACTTCTCAACACTGTATTGTATCTTTCATGTAATACCATTGTCCCTTATCTTATTAAGCAGTCTCATGTGTGGCACCTTGTTAAAGGCCTTCTGAAAATCCAAGTAAACAATATTTACTGACTCTCCTTTGTCTATCCTGCCTGTTATTTCCTCAAAGAACTCCAACAGATTTGTCAGGCAAAATTTTCACTTAAGGAAACCATGACTTTGGCTTATTTTATCATGTGTCTCCAAGTAACCCAAAATTCCGTCTTAATAATGGACTCCAACATCTTACTTGCCACTGAAGTCAGGCTAACTGGCCAATCATTTTCTTTCTTCTGTCTCCAGAACCACTCTGGAATATAGTATTTTTTGAAAGTTCATTACAAATGCCTCCATAATCTCTTCAGCTATCTCTTTCAGAACCCTGAGGTGTCGTCCACCTGGTCCATCTGGTCTAAATAGCTTCAGACCTTTCAGCTTCCCAAGCACTTTCTCCCTAGTAATAGCAACTACACTCACTTCTGCTCCCTGACACTTTTAAATTATGCCATTAGTTCACTTTCCTTGTTACAATTGTTGTGTGCATTCAGGTAAAGAGCAATTTCATCTCTGTATCATTTTTCCTCGTGCTGACTCAAATTGCTGATGATTGTATGCACTGTCCCTTTCTGATAGCCTCCAGTTATCATTTTACCATCTTGCACCATCATCTTGTCCTTTCTCTTCAGTTTATAGACCCTCCTCGCTAGTACCTACACCAGCTAGAAATGGGCACCCTTTAAATCTGACTTGTGCTGGGCGACAGAAAATCTAGACGACAAAAATGGCTCCCAATTGTCTTCCTCCGAGCTGAAGAATTGTTCTTTCTAAGTACAGACAGTCGCTGGGTCCTGTAAAGGTTTGAAGAATCATCCATAAAGTGAAGTTTCTATAAATTGGGAACACTATCAACTGAAATCACTATTGATTGCAGAAGTTGATTAATTGGCCACAGATTAGTACAGTCTTCTTTAATCTTAGCTCTTAGTGAGATATTAAAATTAGTTATATAGTATAGATCTATACTGTATACTCTAAATATGCTGGATCATAGGATTTGCTATACCGCAGAATGCCAGATCAGAGATTTAAAACACATATTTAGTTTAAATGTAGGGTGTAGAGCTTTTCCTGTTTGATTTGCTACCATTCCTGACTCAAGAAGCCCATCCCTATGGAACACTCCAGACGTACTGTACGCATGAATGAGAGAATATTTTGACCACATCAGTCATTTATTTGTCTGATCTAATTCACCTTAATCCAATTTGCTTGTGGCTCAGTTTGTATCCAGCGATTATCACCTTGGTGGTTTTCCTTTATTAGTTGAACCCAGCTAGCTATTTGTCTTCCTTCAGCAGAACATTCTTCCTTGCCAAGCCTACATAATTAATTCATGGCAGCTGGATCTTTCCCCTCACACTCCAATTCCTCCTCAGCCCCAGGACATATCCGTAATCCTGGTAGCAAGTTGTCAGCACAGTCCTTAGCACTCATTAACTACACTCTTCCATATTGTCACGATATTCCTTTTCATGTCCTCAGCTCGAATGTTGTCCCATGCCACAACGCTATGGTCAGTTTGTTTATTGCATGTACATTGAAACAGACTGTGAAATGTGTCGTTCGTGTTGTGCATGCCCAAGGGTGTGCTGAGGGCAACTCACAAGTGGTGTTGCTCATTCTGGTGTCGACATAGCATGCCCACAATGTTCAGCAGAGCAACGCAGGACACAGCAAGGAACAAAAGCAAAGCAAGCACTCTTCCTCCCTACTTCCAAACCACCCTTGCACACACACTGCCCTCCAAACCCAGGACTCTGGCCCCTAGACTCCAGTGGGCGCAGACTTGCAGACACCGCGCCCTTGTCTTCTCCAGCAGAGCCACAGAGATTTGTAGACTCTGGGCTCTGGCCATCAGGCCTCGACTTCTGGACTAATTCTGCTGAAACCTCTGTCATTGTCCCCAAGTGCCTCATACCTATCAGACAAGTGTAAAGGATGAAGCTCCATACCTGCCTCACTCATTGTCCTAGACTCCCTGTCCCTCTGAACTGACTGATTCTAAAGGACCTGCCTTCCCCATATAACAAACTGGCCAGGTAACTTTTACCCTCTCCAATCTAATACAATGCCTGTATCGTGAACTTCAGAGGAAATCAAAACCTTGGATTTCATCAATTTACCCCACCCCAGGACCCTTCAGCTCACATATGCACCGGCAGCGGTTTACAGCAGCCAACTAAACTACAAACAAACACATACTCATAAAGATGATTAATAGGGTAAGTGGCCCACAGGTAGGTCTGGATTCTCGTTGCTCTTCAGAGGTATGTTTTCTCCAGAGGACTCAGGGGAGGAATTGATCGGACAGCCTACAGAAGAAAACTGGTGAATACAGACAATGAAAAGCTTGGTGCATTAACAGCCTGTTGGAGCTATGAAATGACATGGCACCCAGCTTTGTGCAGAGCCCGGGGCCCAGAGTGTCCTGCAGTGGAAGTGGTGGCCAGCTATATTTCTGCAGGTGCTCATGAGTCATCATGCTCTGTCTGACAGCCAATGTCTCTGCTTCCATCACAGCACAAGCGGAAGCCACCCAATATCTGGGTACTTCATTGGAAGCTCAAACTGAATCCATTCAACCTTGGACCGCTCTCCTGCAAGGTAAATGCAGCCACTTTATCTTATGCTGCACAACAGGTAGTACTACTATCAAGGTTCAGTTCACAAGCACGTGGGTTTATAAACTAACTGTGTGCACAGCTTCCAAGTTTCCCTGACCTCCATGAACAGTCAAAGAATAGAAAAGGTAATACCCAGGAAAAAGTTTACACTTGTCAGGTGCTCCTCGTGGGCCCAATGTGATCTCCAGAGTCCCCCATATCTGTGACGGTTGGTCTCCTGAGAGCTGTCACTGGCTGAGCCCACAAAATCATCTATTTTCACACTTTTCCTTATCAGGCCAATTTATGATGTTTCAATTTCATTAGTTCAAGGTCATCTGACCTGTGCCAGATTCCCATTGGATATAGCCCAGGGCTACAAGCGGTATTGTACTATGGCCTTTGCCTTCAACTTTGTGCCTTAGGTGACTTATTTTGTTCTATTCAGCTCTGACTGGTTCAAACCGGATTATACAGGCACTGCGCTCGGATGACAAGGTTACTTCTACAAACCTCCCATTTTACACAAAGAAGCAGCTTCTTGTCTGAGAATGGATTCAGGTTTAGCAGATAATTAGGCGGAAGTTCCTTGTGTCCACATTAAACTGTTGTGATTAAGGCTACGTCCACACTAGACCAGATAATTTTGAAAACACTGGTTTCGCGTAAAAACGACAGGCATCCACATTAGGCATATTTAAAAATACTTCTGTCCACATTAAAACGGATATTTGGGTGAATCTCCTCCTACTGGGCACGTGCAGGACACACACAGAAAACAAGCGAAGAGGAAACGGTATACTTGGTGTGTGTTTGTTCAGTTACAGACTAGAAAAACTTAAAAGGAAATTGCCAAACGAAAGACTTGGTGTGCGTTTGTTCAGAAACATTTCATGTAGCCATAGTCTCTTCACCGATGAAAGGGACGACAGCTACAACTAAATGCAATAAGGCTTGATGCTGGGCAAAAGTGAAATTTGCTGTTACCTCATTTGTTTGCCTTTACTTTTGCCATGTCTTTGTGTATTATTTTGCTGTATTTAACATGTGCAATAAAACGAGTTACTGGGCCAAAGTGACAATTGCATCTATTGAATGTTTGCACAAGCAATACATTAATAAAGCACCTTGTTAAATGTATAAAAAATGTCTGCATCAGTGTTATCTTGTATTTCCATACACTGTTACATTAGTAACATTGATGAAGGGTTCTGTCCCGAAACGTTGATTGATCATTTCCACAGATACTGCCTGACCTGCTGAGTTCCTCCAGCGTGTTGTGTGTGTTGCAACGTTACATTAGGCTGTTACACATCTATTGTCAGATATTGTTGTTGTGGTGTTGGAGGTTGCGTTCAAGAAAACAATGAAATGCTGCACTACCACCACCATTTGTTCCGGCACGTCATGACAGCGGTTTTAAAAATAGCCAGTTACCCCGTACACGCTACAACGCCCAACCGGCGTTTTCAGATTTATTCACTCTGGAGAGTGTTTCTGAAAATCTCTGTTTTCGGGGGAGGAAAACGTCATTTCAATGTGGACGGAGGGTCAAAACAAAGAGAAAAAGCATCGGTTATGGATTTATCCGGTCTAGTGTGGACATAGCCTTAGTTATTCCAAAGCAAGAATCAATTCACCAGACTGTTCACAAAATGGCAGTTGCAAAGATGGTCTCACAAAATGGCCACCTCCATTCCTGTTCGTAGATTGTAGATCTTTCCAGTCAACAGTTTGTGTGTCTACTTCTGCGGACACATGGGTTCCTCACAGGTGCTGTGCTTTCCTCCACATGCCAAAGACGAGCTCATTCATGGTTTAATTGACTGCTGTGTATTATCCCAATGTAGCTGTCTGGGGAGACAATCAGGGTGGAAATGATGGATATTTCGGAGAAAATGAGCTAGAGGGAAGTACGTATGAGGATTGGGGTTGAGAGTCAATATAGGACTTGATGGGCTGAAAGGC
Source organism: Mobula birostris (assembly GCF_030028105.1). Taxonomy (NCBI): domain Eukaryota; kingdom Metazoa; phylum Chordata; class Chondrichthyes; order Myliobatiformes; family Myliobatidae; genus Mobula; species Mobula birostris. Next base: position 31,195,054 of record NC_092389.1, on the reverse strand, counting down.
CTTTTTTGAAAGAAAATGAAAGGAATATAAAAATATGAGGCTGCTGTCATCATGCATTTTAGGTTCTCATATTTAAATGTGCTTGCTGAGTTTCAAACCTCTGAACTGAGCTATTTGAACACATGATGTCATCTGCTTTGCTGAGCATGACCTGTGCAACCATCCTTCCCAGCATGGCAGATGGGGAAGGACACAAATGCAATATCACTTATAAAACTCAATCCCTGTCCGGGCTGAGATGAATTAAGTCAGAAAGAGACAAGCAACTTCCATGATCTGCGGCTTCTGTCTCACACGTCAGCAACATGTTGCCACTTTTATCTGTGTTATTCCTGAAAATTAGCATTACTTATGAAAATGTATCAATGATTTACAATAACTATAGACAAGGGAGGAACTCAAAGTTAATTTCTTGTGTTGAACAGTCCTTTTATGAAGAGTTATTAATGAAACTCATTTCAGAGCTAAATGGTGCAGTCTGGGTTGTGATTGTATCCTGATGTAGTGTAAATAGAACTCCATTATTTCAATGGGAAACAGCTGTTGTCTGATTAACAGCATATGTTTCCATTATGGCAGTTTCATCATAGCACCTCACTCCTCTAATGAACCAATGGCTCCTCCTGGGTCAGAGATGCTCAGTGCAAGTTGTTTGTTTTCCCGGGCACTGCGTTCACCTGCAGCTCACGCACACTGTATTCACAAGCTATACCTGTTACCAGCAGGACTCCTGTCAGAAATGGCCCTTGATAAGGCAACCAGTCAAGATGCAGTGATATCTATTTACCTGAAATGATAATCAATGCTTTATTCTTTTCAATCCCAATACTTGATTAAAGTAAGGAAAAGGGGTCACTTATCAATTTTTGAGAGAATTAATATATTTCTAAACCTTCAAAACTAGTTATTTCATGGAAGCTTTTTTTTGGAAAAATTATCTCACTTAAAACATTTAGTTTATATCTGATAGTAACTGAATCAATTGTTACTCCTGGAAACCCATTCTTATTGGAGTCATTTCACCTGATGGAAAGATCATTAAACATATTTTAGTGCTAAATTCTTTCTTTACATTTATTCAAGTTGCTGATTAATTCAGTAGGTCTGCAAGGTGAAGTTCATGGATGCTAAGCAGATGACAATGTATTATTAACATTAATAAACAAATATTCAGCAGTGCAGGCAACATCTCTGAGGAGCGAAATTACTGTTTAGGTTAATTGCCTCTCATTAGAATTTCTTTTTTATAGGCACATTCTCCATTATATTTATGAAATACTATTTTTTATTATCATTTCACTAATTATTGAATTGCTTAATATTATTTTGATGGGACTTACTGCATATTGTCCTGATGAAGGATCTTGGCTTGAAACGTAGACATTTTATTCCTCTCCATAGACGCTGCCTAGTTCCTCCAGAATTTTGTGTGTGTTAATCTGTATTTCCAGCCTAAAGTTCAATCCTCTCTGTTGGCAGGCTGCCTGTAAAGGTTAGTTGTGTTTCCAGCATTTAGTGTGTGTAGCATATTGTGTTGTTAATTCCTTATTATCGTAATTCTTAAATTTTATACAAATTAGAAGATTAAAATTTCTGCTTTATCTACACCTTATGGCTATCCTGTTGGACTTTTTAAAATGCTTTGATATTTATTTTTATATTCTTATCTATGCCATGTTTAAATGTTTAATGACTATTACATATACCTGTAGCTGGAACTGAGTCTCATGTCTCGGCTTAAATTCTCCAGTGGATGGGAAGGTTAGTGGAAATTATTAAGAAAATGGAAATACAGACGGATCACAAGATCAGTAGATCAGATGGACCAGCACATAGCTGTATAATTGGGAGAGTAATGGTGGAGGTTGTGGGAGCGGGGTTGGTTTGGCATATTTTTTTAATATTGCAAGCCAGAAGACATTTAGGGATTGGTATGTGGAGAGTTTGGCAGATTTGAGGGATCAGGAAAGTGGTCACCCAGCATAATTTTGGGAATTGATGAGATGGGAAGGCTGACAGTGCCTTCAGAGGGGAAATTACGAAGGAAGCTCGAGATCTAAATTTGTTGGTGGTGGGAGCTGAGGGAGATGGGATGGTTTCCAATGAGAATGGCTCAAGGATTCAGGTAAATGTAATATATAACACAGGTCTTTTGATAGGTGAAGACCATATTGCCCAGGAGGACCCAATATTGGATAACCTCAGGCTCAGGTATCCCACAGAACTCCAAAAGGAATGTTAGAACAAAAATGATATTACCCAACAAGAATAACAAGTCTGTAAGGGAGAATGGAAGTATCTGGTTAAACCTTCCAAGTGAAATAGAATAACTCATTTGATTTCACTCAGACAACAGAAGAATTACATAAAACAATAATATTAATCCTGGAAAGAACACTGTTGTTCCATTGACCTTCCAAGCTCAGATCTTCAACCCCAAGCCTCATCCAAGTTAAGCAGCATATTATTTCACTGAGCACCTCGTAAGTGAAGTACCCTGACCATTCAATAAGTGAGATAATTGAAGTTTTAAAGGATAACTACATCACTGACAAACTTGGCACCCAAGTAGACAGATGCCTTTATCAGAATTGTTAATGCAGCTCAAACTTGGGGAAATCTACATGCTTAAAATGCTTTCAGAAATACAAAAGGAATGTTAGAAGGAAAGTGATGAATAACAGGTCTGCAAGGGAGAATGAAATTCAAAAAACTAAAAGTTGGAGTGGACATTGTTGGGAGTGGGCCAGTGGTGAGAGTGGGAGTGTCAGGCTTTGGCTCAAAGGAGGCTTTGGCTTGGAAGAGGCGTTGGTTCTGGGTAAGTTGTCTGGGTAAGTTTCTGTTAAGTTTCCCTTTTCCCTTCTTGCATCAGGGGTATTTAGTGTAGTATAAATGGTCATTATGCGTTCTTCATGCTGGATGTTGGAGTCCTGGGAGACCCAGAGTCTCCTAGGGAACTATATCTGCATGAAGTGCATCCAGTTGCAGCTCCTTGAAGACCTATGTTTGGGATCTGGAGCAATAGCTGATGACTTTTATCTTGTACAGGAGAGAGAGGAGATCATCGAGCAGAGTTGCAGGGAAGTAGTCACCCCTAAGTTGCAGGAGGTGGGTAGCTGAGTGACAGTCGGGAGAAGGAATGGGACAATGAATAGGCAGTTAGTGCAGAGCACCCCTGTGGCCTTTCCTCTCAATAATAAGTATACCATTTTGGATACTGTCGTGGGGGGAATGACCTCCCAGGGGAATGCCATGGAGACCAGGTTACTGGCACTGAGCATGGGTCCATAGTGCAGGAAGGAAAGAGGGAGAAGAGGGGAAAGGTAGTGACAGGAGACTCAACAGTCAGAGGAACAGAGAGGTGATTCTGTTGATATGAACGGGACACCCAGATGGTATGTTATCTCCCAGGTGCCAAGGTCAGGAATGCCTTGGATTGCGTCCACAGCATTTTGGAGGGGGAGGGGGAAGCAGCTAGTTGTCTTGGTACCTATTGGTACCAATGACATATGCAGTAAGAGCAAAGAGGTCCTGAAAAGTGAATTTAGAGAGCAAGTCAGAAAGCTGAGAAGCAGGACGTCCAGGGTAGTAATTTCTGGATTGATACCTGTGCCACATGCCAGTGAGGGTAGAAAGAGGGTGACTTGCCAGATAAATGCATGGAAGAGAAGTTGGCACAGGGGGCAGGGCTACAGGTTCTTGGATCATTGGGATCTCTTTTGGGGGAGGTATGGCCTGTAAAAAAGGGAAGGATTGCACCTAAACCCAAGGGGAACTAATATTGTTGCAGGCAGGTTTGGTAGAGCTGTTAAGGAGGGTTTAAACTAATTTAGTAGAGTAATGGGAACCAGAGTGAAGGGACTCAGGATAAGATAAATGATGAAAAAGCAAAGGTAGCATGCAGTCAGCCTGCCAGGAAGGACAGGCGGATGATAGGACAAAATAGCAAACAGCAGGGTGAGTATCAGTACATTAGTGATGCAGAATCAAAAAGGGTAGCAAATATAGTATTCAAAGTGTTACATCTCAATGCACAGAGTATAAGAAATAAGTTGGATGACCTTGTTGCACTACTACAGATGGTGAGGTATAATGTTGTGGCCATCACTGAGCCATAACTGAAGGATGGTTGTAGTTGGGAGCTGAATGTCCAAGGTTACACGTTGTATCAGAGGGATGGTAAGGTAGGCAGTAGGGGTGGTGTGGATCTGCTGGTAACAAACGGCTTCCAATCAGTAGAAAGATGTGACATAGGATCAGAAGATGTTGAATGCTTATTGGTTGAGTTAAGAAACTGCAAGGGTCAAAGGACCCTGATGGTAATTATACACAGGCCTCCAGACAATAGCTGGGATGTGGACAACAGATTACAATGGGAAATAGAAAAGGCATGTCAAAAGGGCAATGTTATGATAGTCATGGGAGATTTTAACATACAGGGAGATTGTGAAAATCAGGTTGGCAATGGAGCATTTTAGAGCAGTTTCTCATTGAGCCTACCAGGGGGAACAGCTATACTGGATTGGGTGTTCTGTAATGAACCAGAGGTGATTAGAGAAGTAAGGTAAAGGAACCCTTAGGAGGCAGTAATCACAATATGATTGAGTGAAATTTGGTAGGGAGAAAGTAAAGTCTGAGCTAGCAGTATTTCAGTGGAGTAAAGGAAATTACAGTGGTATGAGAGAGGAGCTGGCCAAAGTAAATTGGAAGGAGATGCTGGCAGGGATGACAGCAGAACAGCAATAGCTTGAGTTTCTGGGAAAAAAAATGAGGAAGATGCAGGATAGACACAAGGGAAGTCAAAGCTAATGTAAAAGCAAAAGAAAGGGCATGCAACAAAGCAAAAATTAGTGGGAAGATAGAAGATTGGGAAGCTTTTAAAAGCCTGCAGAAAGCAACTAAAAGAATCATTAGGAGGGAAAAGAAGAAATATAAAATCAAAATGGCAAACAATATCAAGGTGGATAGAAAAAGCTATTTTTCGAGTATATAAAAAATAATAAAGAGATTAGGTTGGGTATAGGAGAGTGGGAGTAGGCCAGAGAAATAATAATGGGGGACAAGGAGGTGGCAAATGAACTAAATGAGTACTTTGCATGAGTCTTCACTGTGGAAGGCAGTGGCAATGTGCCAGATGTTGAAGGGTGTGAGGGAAGAGAAGTGAGTGCAGTTACTATTACAAGGGAGAAGATGCTCAAAAAGCTGAAGGAACTAAAGGTACATAAGTCATCCGGACCAGATGAGCTGTACCCTCAGCTTCTGAAAAAGGTAGAGTTAGAGATTGTGGAAGTACTAGTAATGATCCTTCAAGGATCATTGGACTCTGGCATAGTTCAGGAGGACTAGAAAATTGCAAACGTCACTCCACTCTTTAAGAAAGGAGGGAAGCAGCAGAAAGAAATTATAGACCAGTTAGCCTGACCTCAGTGGTTGAAAAGATGTTGGAGTCAATTGTTAAGGATGAGGTTATGGAGTACTTGGTAACACAGGACAAGATAGGACAAAGTCAGCATGGTTTCCTTAAGGAAAAATCCTGCCTGACAAACCTGTTGGAATTCATTGAGGAGATTACAAGTAGGATAGATAAAGGGGATGCAGTGGATTTTGTATATTTGGACTTTCAGAAGGCCTTTGACAAGGTGCCACACATGAAGCTGCTTACCAAGTTAAGGTACCATGGTATTACAGGAAAGTTACTAGCATGGTTAGAGCATTGGCTGATTGGTAGGAGGCAATGAGTGGGAATAAAAGGATCCTTTTCTGGTTGGCTACCAGTGACTAGTGGTGTTCGGCAGGGGTCGGGGTTAGGACCACTTCTTTTTATGCTGTATATCAATGATTTAGATGATGAAATAGGTGGCTTTGTTGCCAAGTTTGCAAATGATACAAAGATTGGTGGAGGAGCAGGTAGTGTGGAGGAAACAGGAAGGCTGCAAAAGGACATAGATTGATTAGGAGAATGGGCAAGAAAGTGGCAAATGGAATACAATGTTGGAAAATGCATGGTATGCACTTTAGTAGAAGAAATAAATGTACAGACTACTTTCTCAGTGGGGAGAAATCCCAAAAATCTGAGGTGCAAAGGGACTTGGGAGTTCTTGTGCAGAACAGCCTGAAGGTCAACTTGCCGGTAGAGTCAATGTTGAGGAAGGCAAATGCAATGTTGGCATTCTTTTCAAGAGGTCTAGAATACAAGAGCAGGGATGTGATGCTGAGGCTTTATAAGGCACTGGTGAGGCCTCACCTTGAGTACTGTAAGCAGTTTTGGGCTCCTTATCTAAGAAAAATATGTGCTGGCAATGGAGAGGGTCCAGAGGAGGTTCACAAGGGTGATTCGGGGAATGAAAGGGTTATCATATGAGGAACGTTTGATGACTCTGGGTCTGTACTCGCTGAATTTTAGAAGGATGAGGTGGGATCTCAGTGAAACCTTTCAAGTGTTGAAAGGCCTGGGCAAAATAGATGTGGAAAGGATGTTTCCTCTGATGAGGGAGTCTAGGCAAGAGGGCACAGCCTCAGGATAGAGGAGCATCCATTTAAAACAGAGACACGGAGATACTTCTTCAGCCAGAGGGTGGTGAATTTGTGGAATTTGTTACCACAGGCATTTGTAGAGGCCAAGTCATTAGGTGTATTTAAGGCAGAGATTGATGAGTTCTTGATTGGCCATAGCATCGAAGGTTACAGGGAGAAGGCTGGGGAGTGGAGTTGAGGAGCGGAAAAAAATGATCAGCTATGATTGAATGGCGGAGCAGACTTGATTGGCCAAATGGCCTAATTCTGCTCCTATGTCTTATGGTCTTATGGAAATGAACTTTATAGTAGGGCTTTGAGATTGTCACCCAGAAAAACTTACAGTTGGAAGAACAGCTTTTGTGAGCTATTATCAGTTAAGGTTTCTTTGTAATGTTTATGGTATGTTAAAGAACTCATGTCAAACCTTTATACAGAAATTTTAACAAAACCTTTACCTTTCTAAATGTAATACAATTTGTTAAAAATATAGCATACTGAGGAGATTGAAAACATAGAAATACATCAAGTTATGGGTATGAATGGCTTTCCTAAAGCTTGATAATATATATCATGAGTAATGGCGGACCACAAAAATATCAAGTCATAAAGACAATTGGTCAAGGATGTAAACTGTGACATAAATCAGTCAACAATTTTAAAGTCTCATCTTGAGGACACAATCATGCACAGTCTTTCCTTTCATGAATAATTGCACAGCAATAGAATTGTGATGGATACATATTCACTTTCCAAGGTCGAGAGGCTTATTGCTAACCTCAGCTTTCTAGCACAGCAGCATGACCTTTCCAAATGGTCAGAGTTGTTTGTGACAAAGTTAAACTTCTAACAAATGTTCCTTTGCTCAGCTTCTTGTTGTAAACAAAAAAGGAGTCTTCAGTTCTTGATGTAAATTGCGAGCAATAACAGTCTGAAGTTAGAAGGACAGCTTGGCAAACTGTGTTACAGTGCACAGGTTGTTGGCCCACAGCAAAGGTTTGGCTGCTAAGGAACGTGGTTTGCAAAGAGACATCCTGGTCTGTATCAGCTAAATGTCAGACAATGAGGTTATGTTAATTGGCCTGCAGCAAACCAGGCAACCGGAACAGACTGATGTTGTCACTTAGCACATGATCACAGGCATAGCTAATCAGTCAATATTAATTATAAGGTTTATGTGTATTTATAAGGTCATCCTTCATGGCATTAATTTTGGGTGTCTGGGATCTCTATCCCCAGAAGCTTTTAGACTAACTGTGTGAATTATTTTGCCCCAGCAAAGGTATCTGAAAAACATCACATGCAGATAATGTCAACCAGTAGCAAAACAGTATAAATTCAGTAGCGATTACTAGGACTGACAAAAGAGAATGATTGAAAGATGGGGTGACAGAAAGAAAATCTAGAAATTATTCCTCAACCGTTTCTGTGATGGGTGACTCATTCTTCTGCAAATTGTTTGTTATATTCTTTTTGTTCAGAAGAATTGTACACGTGTTTGGAAATACTTGGTAGTTTATAATATTTTGGAATTTGGAAATTTGTATCAATCAGAAATTCTATGTGATTTAAATGCTTGATAAGAGCTATTTGTCTAAATGTAAATATGTGTCATTAAAGTAAAATAAACTGTGTTTAGACTACTTCATTTGTTGGAAGTATCTTCTCCTTGGTAGGGAAGGGGGACCCACCACTCAATTAGAGGATATTGGCAGCTAGACCTCACTTACAGACTAGACAGGGAAGTAAGCTAGTCTTTGAATAGTAGGTAGATACAGAATGACCTCCCTCTAGTGAAGATACCCAGTCATGTCTACAGTATATCAGATAGGACTTAAAGTCTTCTTTTGAGTTTACGGCTTTGTAGACGGGGAACCCAATGGCATCACAGAATCAGTGAGACTGGAGATAGTGTGTGGTCTATGGGAGAACTGTCCCAAAAGCATTTCGATGCACCTTGCCTTCTTATTCTTTTTACTGGGTGTTAAGGTTCTCAAAGGTGTTGAAATTAACCTAAAGATAGAACTTGAGCAACAGGTTTAAACCCATATAGAAATGAGGATGGGTAACAGCTTCCTGGTTTAAGTGGCAGAGCTCAGTTCCAATCTATCCTGCTTTGACAGAAGAGGGAACTTGGGATTTTGGTGAGTGGTATAATTTAATGCAGTGAGGTAAAAAAGTACTGGCCTGCTCGTTCTGCTTGGTGAGTTAATCTAATAAGTGGTTGTATGATAGGACACCTCAGATCCATGGAATGTATATTCTTTACCTTGTGGGAACCGAAGGTACTCTCTGTGTCCTGGCCAACCATACTGTAGGTACTGGAAATATCGTCTACTGGGTGAGCTTCAGCTCTGGTTTGGAGCTGAAGCAACAGCTGATTTCATTGCTGTACATATATGAGGCTGACTGTGTCATGGGCAGTATGCTTCAGTAGGTGGACTCTCACAGCTAACGACTCTGTAGGCAGACAGGGAATGGGTGACTGCCAGAGAGACAATAAAGAACAGGAAGGTTGTTCAGGAGGACATCTTGTTCTTTAACCAATATTTAGTTCTAGGATCTGATGGGGGAGAAGTTTCCCTGATGAGAACAACCAAAATCATGACCATAGCGCCATGAGTATCTCAGGGACAGAGGATACCAGTCAAGAGAACAAAGGTAACATTGTTTTCACAGTAAGGGGAGCACTGAAGGGTTTCTGCAGTTGCAGATGAGATTCCCGGACACTTCAATGAAAACTGTGGAACATATAAGCTCATGATGTCGGAAGTAACAAGAATAGAACAACACACGCAAAATGCCAGAGGAACTCAGAAGGTCAGCTAACCTGCTGAGTTCCTCCAGCATTTTGTTTGTGTTGATCTGGATTTCCATCATCTGCAGAATCTCTTGTGAACATGGTTAGAAGGCAAGATAGAAGGAGGAAACAAAGAATGGGCATTAATGGGTCCTTTGCTAGTTGGTAAACTTTAATAACATGAGGATCAGTGCTGAGGCTTTTTCACAGTATATATAATAACTTTGCTGAAGGCACTTACGGCATGATTGTTAATTATGCTGATGATGTGAAAATAACAGGAAAGTTAGGCTTGAAGTGGATATAAAGAAGTTGCAAAGGAAAATAGATAGGTTGAATGAGCAGAGATCTGGCAAATTGAGTAAAAATTAGAAAAATGCAATATTATTATTTTTACAGGAAAAATTAAAAAGAAGTATGTCTCAATAGGGAGAGATTTCAGAGCCCTGAGATCTCTTGTGCATAATTTGCAAATAGTGATTCTGTAGGTTCAGCAAGTAATTAGAACAAATTTTAGGATGTTACAGGTTGTTGCAGGAGGAATTAATACAAAAGTTGAAAGGTTATGAGTTAATTTATATAGCGTACTTGTGGGACTAGATCTGGAGTACTGTGTATGGTGTCTCTTTAGTTAAGAATATTAACGCATTAGAAGTCATTCAGAGAAGGTTTACAAGACATACTTGCCATGGGTGGACTGTATTATTAGAAAGATTGCACAGGAAAGGTTTGTATCTGCTGAAATTTAGAAAAGTAATCGGACACTTAAATGAACCAAAATCCTGAGGGTCCTTGACTTGAATCTGAAAAATATGTCAGCTCTTGAGGGAGAATCCAGAACTAGGGAGTGTGTTAAAAATAAGGGATCATTTAGCAGGTCAGGCAGCATCTGTGGAAAAAGAAACAATGTTAATAGCTCAGATTGAAGATCTGACTGAAAAATTGAGAACTTTAGTGAGTTTTAAGCTGTAGAGAGAGTAGGAGCAGATGGTTATGACAAAGAGAACATCTCTTATAGAATGATGCTAGGATTTAATGTGGTGATATACTATTTATAAGCAGGTAAATAAATGAATGAGGGAAGTTATAGAGAGAGAAAACAAAGATATATGTAAAATTCTGAAATGCGGGTCAGGACTGCCCAGCAGATTGGACAGTGTCAGTGGAGAGAGAAAATCTAAATTAATATTTCAGATTGGTAAACTTAGAGTAGACTTGGCCAGAGAAAAGAAATTACCTGAAATTGCAGAATTCAGCATGGAGCTTAGAAGGCTGCAATATGCCCGCACAGAAGATGAAGTTCAAATTTATGTTGAACTTTGCTGGGACAGTGCAAGAGGTCACAGACAGGAAAGTCAAAGTGGGATGGAGGTAGATAATTACAGTTACATCTTGATTTCTTATGTTTCCAATGCTGACAAAGGGTCATCAACTTAAAGCAGTGATTTTTTTCTCCCTCTACAGATGCTGCCTTGCTGAGTGTTTCAAAGTTCAATTTCAAGTTTATTGTCATCTGACTATACATACATACAACCAAATGAAACCGGACCATGGTGCACCCACAAGACATATATCACACGCAACTCTTAAAACAAAATATTACCATAAATAAGTTCATAAAATGTAATCAGCCATGTCGTGCACAGCACAGGTAAGCAGCAAACAATAAACAGCGCGCTGACTTTGTGACGAGACCTCGGTGGTGGCAGAGTATTCATTAGTCTCGCAGCCTGAGGTAAGAAACTGTTACTCAGTCTGGCAGTCCTAGTCCTGATGCTCCTGTACTTCCTCCCTGATGGTAGTGGGTCAAAGAGATTGTGGGATGGGTGGTAGGGATCCTCAGCAATGTTATGGGCCCTTTGTCTACAGTGCTCACGGTAAATATCACAAATAAGGGGGTGATTCCCTAGGTGGTTTTTACTATCCTCTGTAAAGTCTCATGGTCCGGTTCCAGCATCCTCTAGTTTTGCTTCAAATGTTGTCATCTGCATTCTTTTTTTTTTTATTTTCATAATGAATGGGTTGCTCATTAAGAGAAAGAGGAGGAGGAAGTTTTTCTCTCAGAAGGTCATGAATCTTTGGAATTCTCTTTCACAAAGGATATTGGAAGTAGAGTCCTTGTATACTTTTAAGGCAGGAGTACTATCTTTTCACCATTTGACAGGTCTGTCAATGATACTTTGCTGAGAGTGGACTAGATCAGTGGTCATTAGTAGGACTGGATTTGTCGTGCTGTTGATGGACAAGACGCACCTGGGAAAATTTCCACATCATTGGGGAGATGCCAATATTGCTTGGTTATACCAGACAGTTTATTAGTCATGTAGTTCAACCAAATGTTGAACAGACTAGGTAGGGTGGATGTGGAGAGGATGTTTCTATGGTGGCGGTATCCAGAACCAAAGGGCACAGCCTCAAAATTGAGGGGCAACTCTTTAGAACAGAGGTAAGGAGGATTTTTTTTAGCCAGAGAGTAGTAAATCTGTGGAATGCTCTGCCACAGACTGCAGTGGAGGCCAAGCCCGTGCATATATTTAAGGCGGAAGTTGACTGTTTCCTGATTTGTCAGGGCATCAAAGGATATGGCAAGAAAGCAGGTTTTTGGGATTGAGTGGGATCCAGGATGACCCATGATGGAATGGGGGAGCAGACTCGATGGGCTAATTGGTCTAATTCTGCTCCTGTGTCTTATGGTCTTACAGTCTTCAACAACTACAGTAAAACCAAAGCAGGGTGGCAATAATGAAAGATTCCAGTTATCTAAACATCACCAGGAAACCAGTCAGTGGAGAAGGCATAGAGAGCACAGTATTTTAAAAAGGCATGTAGCATGCCCAATAAGATGACAGAGTTGTAGGAGGAATTTATTTTGGAGGGAGTATCAATGAGGAAACATCTTTGTGGAAGTGATCAGCATTCAATTATGTTTCATATAGTTTTGAATGACAGAATAGAAATAAAGATTCTAATCCCGGTTAAAGCCAAGTTTACAAGACTGTGAAGCGATTCGGCAAAACTGGACAGGAAACAGTTACTTGGAGGAAAATCAGAGCAAGGAGAAATGTGCAAAAACAAAGGTTCAAAGGATTTGGTGAATACGTCTCCACATATCTTGCGGGCATTACATGAAAAGGTTCTGGGGCAAAACAAAGCAAATATGAGACACTGAGAGCTTAGTACAGCAGAAAGTCTTGAAGAGGACATAAAGAACAGAAATGAAGGAATAGGAGAAATTAAGAAAACAATGAGAAAGTATGAACACCAGCATTTAAAAGCAAAAAAAAACCCAGATGTCTAAGAAGTGCTGACAGAGCAAGTCGATAACTGAAGAAAGAGTTGGTCCTGTTGTGGACCAAAATGGAGACAAAGGATGTGGACAAACTGTTACCTGGATCCTTTCAACTGTCTTCACAAAGAGATTCATTATCCCAAGGCTGTCATCGAGAAAGATGAGTGTGAAACACTCAATAGAATAAACAGAGTAAAAAAACGAAGCATTGACAAATTTATCATCTTTTATGAAGAGAAGTAAAGGTCAGACATTCAACGCACACGTAATGCTGGAGGAGCTCAGCAGGCCAGGCAGCATCTATGAGGAAGAGTACTGTTGACGTTTTGGGCCGAGGCCCTTCAGCGGTCCTGGACCCTTCCAGCATCTGCAGATGTTCGCTTGTTTTTGAAGGTCAGACATTCAATGACTTTTGACTGTTCTGCCATTTATTAAGAGCGTGGCTGATCACCCACTTCAGCACCACTTCTCTATATGGACCCCATATTCACAGATTGCCAGAATAATTAAACATATGTTGATCCCCATCTCAAACATAATTAGTGACTGAGCCTCTAAATACTCCTTGGGTAGAGAATTTAAAAGATGCACCACCCTTTCTGCCAGACGTATCTTCCAAATTCTGTGCTGAATGCATCAGCCCTTAGTTTGAACTGAGTCCTAGTTCTTGATCCCCCATCCAGAGGAAGTAGTATCTCTGTCTCTACTCTTCCAATGAGGTCACCATTCATTCTTCTAAATTCAATGTGGTACTGACTGAGTCTGATGAGTCTTTTTTTGTACGATTACCCTGCCACCCCAGGAATAAATCTAGAGTGTCTTTGCTGTACTCTTCCATTATAAGTACCACCTTCTTTAGATAAGGAGGCAAGAATCTCTACAGGATATTCTCAATGCCATCCTACAAAAGCCTCAAAGCAATGCTTGGTTGCTGTTCTGGCAAGTTAATCTTAAGTGATTTTTGTAAAGTTCCACCAGGTCCCTCTGCGCAATACAAACTCATGCCATTTAAAATTTAAAATAAATTACAGATATATTATGATCAAGAGGATAACAAGAGACAAAATTGGTCCTCTTGAAGATCAGCGTGGTCACCTATGCATGGAGCCAAAAGAGATGGGGAAGATCTTAAATGGATATTTTTGTGTGTGTATTTAATTGAGAAGCAGTGTGAGGTCACGGACTGTATAGGCATGACAGAGGATGAGGTGTTGCTGTCTTGAGGAAAATTAGGGTGGATAAATTCCCAGAATTTGACAAGGTGTCTTCTCAGACCTTGTAGGAGACTAATGCAGATATTGTAGGGACCCTAGCAGAAATATTCAAAACATCCTCAGCCACAGGTGAGGTGTTGGAGGATTGTAGAATAGCTAATGTTGTTTTCATTATTAATGAAAGCCTTTTACAATAAGCCAGAACAGTGAGCTTGACATCAGTAGTGAGTAAGTTACTGAAAGGTGCTTTAAGGGACCAGATATATAAGTATTTGTAAAGACAGGTATAGTCAACATGGCTTTGTGCATGGTAGGTCATGTCTAACCAATCTTACAGAGTTTTTAAAGGAGGCTACCAGGAAAGTTGATGAAAGGAAGGCAATGAATAATATCTACATGGACTTTAGCAAGGCCTTTGACACAGTCCCACATGGGAGGCTGATCAAGAAGATTCAGTCGCTTGGCATTCAAGATGAGGTAGTAAATAGAATCAGACATTGGCTTTGCGGGAGAAATTAGAGAGTAGTAGTAAATGTTTTCCTCTCAGTCTGGATGCCTGTGACTAGTGGTGTGCCATAGGGACCATACTGCAACCATTGTTATTTGTCATCTATATCAATGATCTGGATGATAATGTGGTAAATTGGATCAGCAAATTTGTGGACAACTCCAAGGATGAGGGTGTAGTAGACAGCAATGAAGATAATCAAAGCTTGCAGCGGGATCTGGAATAGCTGAAAAAATGGGCTGAAAAATGGCAGATGGAATTTAAAGACTTGAGGACCTGAATTATAGGGAAACGTTGGATAGGTTACAACTTTGTTCCCTGAAGCGTAGGAGAAGGAGAGGAGATTTGATAGAGGTATAGAACATTCTGAGGAGTATAGATAGGGTGAGACTAGAATGATGGGTCACGGGTTCAGGGTAAAACGTGAAATGCTTAAGGGGGGGGAATTCTTCACTCAGAGGATGGTGAAAGAGCTGCCAGCGGAAGTTGTGGATGTGGGTTTGATTGCAACATTTAAGAGAAGTTTGGATAAGTACAGTACATAGATAGGAGGGGTATGGAGAACTATGGTCCCGAGGTGCAGGTTGATAGGACTAGACAAAATAATAGCTTGGCATGGACTAGTTGAGCCAAAAGGCCTGTTTCTCTGTTATAGTGCTCTATGACTCCCTGTCTCTATAAAAAACCTCATGATTCCTATGTTTTCCATTTTCCATCTCCTTGTATTTGCCCACTCATTTAACCCCTCTTCATCCCCCTGAAACAGTCGTACAACAACACAGGCCACACTGTCATCTAGCTTTATATTATTAATAGATGGCAATCATTGTGAATGATCTGCTCATCCAAGTCATTGTTATAGATTGTAAACAGCTGGGCCTTGTCACTGATCTACTTGTCACAAATTCCCATCTAGAACTTGGCCCACTCACCTAAAGTCGTAAAAAAAATAGCAGATGTAGCAATTCAAACACTTAACCCTGCTCGACCACTTACAACAATTCAGCACGATCATGGCCAAACTGCTTTATCACCTTCTTACCTACAATTTCTAAATATCTCTTGATTCCTCTCATAGCCAGAAATCTATCAATCTCTCTTTGAATGTAATCAATGACTGAGTCTCACAGGCAGAGATTTGTGATATTTGAGCAAGTAAATCTAAATTTCGATAATAAATAGCCTATGCCTTATTTTGACCCCTAGCTCTGGAAGGAAAATATTTTCCTCATATCTACTCTGTCAAACCCTGTCAGAATTTTGAATTGAGTCCTAGTTTAAGTCTTTCCTCACATGATTCACCCACCCTCCCGGGAGCCAGGGTAGTGAATCTTCACTGAGCTTTCTCTATGGCACATATATCCTATTTTAAGTAAAGAGATCAAAATTGTTAACAGTGGTCCACATGTGATGTCTCCAAGGTCCTTAAACTGTAATGAAATCTACATATACCCTTGTACTCAAATCCTCTTGTAATAAAGGCCATTTGCCTTCAAAATTGCCTTCTGCATGTTAGACATTAGTGACTCCTTTGCCATTAGATATAGGAGCAGAATTAGGCCATTCAGCCCATTGAGTCTGCTCCACCATTCCATCATGGCTGCTTTATTATCCTGCTTTCTCCCTTTAACCTTTGACACCCTTACTAATCAATCAATCAACCTATCAATCTTCGCTTTAAATATACCCAAAGAATTGGCCTCCATGGCCACCTGTGGCAACGAATCCACTGACTCACCGCCCTTTGACTGAAGAAATTCCTCCTTATCTTTGTTCTAAACAGATATTTTTCTATTCTGGGGCTGTGCTCTCTAGTCTTAGAGTCCCCCACTATAAGTAACAAGGACATCCACATCCCTTTGAACAACATTTTCTAAAATTTTCAAAACTCATAATGTTCAGCATTTCTGTGTTGTTACTACAATATACCCAGCATGTTTTTTTCCTCTTCTGTTTATTACGATTTTCTTTTCTCCCAGTCAAAAAGTCTTCCACCCATTCCTATATATTACTCTCATTACTAAACATTCCAATTCTGTTTCATAATCTCTAGTGTGGTCCACTATCATGAGCTTTCTGAAACTTCAAATACATGACATCAAATGATTCACCCATATCTAAGCATCTATGGAGGGGGATAAATAGTTGACATTTCAGGCTGAGACCCTTCACCAGGACAGGAGCCAGAATAAGAAGGTCAGTGAAGGGAAGAGAAGGAGCACACGCTGACAGGTGATAGATGAGGGGGACGGTGGGTATGTGCAGAGGTGGGAATGAAGCAAGAAGCTGGGAGGTGATACACGGAAAAGGTAAAGGGCTGAAGAAGCAGGAATCTGACAAGAGAGGAGAGTGAACCATGGGAGAAATGGAAGGAACGAGGGTACTAGAGGGAGGAGAGAAGGGGTAAGAGGGAAGTCGGAATGGGGAATGGAAAAAGAGAACAAGGGGAAGGAGAAATTACCAGAAGTTAGAGAAATCAATGTTCATGCCATCAGGTTCTCAGTATTACTTATTTACTTTTTAATTATTTACACGATTTGCCTTACTTTGCACATTGGTTGTTTGCCGGTCTTTACTTATATATGCACAAAATGCTGGAGGAAATCAACAGGTCGGGCAGCATCTATGGAAATGAATAAAGTGTTGGTGTTTCAGGCCGAGACGCTTCTTCTCAGCCTGAAACATCGACTGCTTACTCTGTTCCATAGACGCTGCCTGGCCTGCTGAGTTCCTCCAGCATTTTGTGTGTGTTGCTCTGGGTTTCCAGCATCTGCAGACTTTCTTGTGTTTATGATTTATTTATATATAGTTTATCATAAATTCTACTGTATTTTTTTATTTTCATGTAAATGCCTGCAACAGAATGAATCTCGGGGTTGTATATGGTGACATATATGGACTTTGATAATAATTTTTGTTTGATTTTGGCTACCCAGATGGAATATGAAGTGTTGTGCCTTCAACCTGATTTAATTATTTACTTTTAACAAATCCCTCTATATCCTTACACTCCATGTATATGTTTCAGTCTGCACTACAGCTGTATTCCACTTTCACTTATTGATATTTCATTCAGCGTTTGTTGAACTCTGAAATTTATCCAATCCAGTTTATGTTTTTTTTCCCTGAATTTGTAATGAGCAATTTTTGTTAATCTGATACTATCTTTCACTTCACTTGATAACCACTGCTGGACTATATTTCATTCTTTCTTTTTGGCTTGTCCTTAAGGGATATATAAACACTTGTACCTGTGACTTGATCCTTTGCAAGTTGGTCATTGCTGGCATCATATCTTTAAGTTTTGTTCCTAAACCACCATACCAACCCAATGCCTCCTGCATTCATTGTTAGTGGATCTAAAACAATGGTTTCACATTGAACTAAACCACTTTCAATCTCCATCACATTTTCAGCAGTATTCTCAAAGGCACTAAAAGTCCCAAATCCTCAATTCACCCTTTTCCATTACATAATAGTACAAGACAACAAAATCCTCAGGTCAGAACTCTGCATTTCCTATTGCATTACATCATCAGACCAGCATTGATTATTGAGTCCGGATAACATTTGAATGAGCCAAGGTAATATGTTAATCAGCATGCAAAATATTTACATAATTTCAAACATGAGTACATAATCAAAGAAATAATACAAGAAGCTTGAAAGTTGGGAATCCACAAGAACACAAGAAAGCAGGTGGAAAGAAAGGCCTGCTGACCTCTCAAGTGAGCCCCCCCATTCAATATGATCATGGCTGATATGCATCAGACCTCATTTCTTTTCCAGATTCAAGAGATAAGTAACACACAAAAAGTGCTGGGGGAATCCAGCAGGTCAGGCAGCATCTATAGAGGGGGAATAAACTGTCGATATTTCGGGCTAAGACCCTTCATCAGGAATGGAAAAGAAAGGAGGCAGAGATCAGAATATGATGATTGAAGGAGGAGGATGAGTACAAGCTGGCAGGTGATGGGTGAAACCAGGTGAGGAGGAAGGAGGTTGGGCGGGGGCGAGGGATGAAGTGAGAAGCTGGGAGGCGGTAGGCAGAACAGGTACGAGGGGCTGAAGAAGAAGGATTCTGATCGGACAGAACAGTGGATAATGGAAGGAAAAGAAGAAGGGAGGAACTGGAGGGAAGTGATGAGGGTGGGGGATGAGAAGTCAATCAGAATGTGGAATGGAAAAAAAAAGAGAGAAGAAATGTGTGGGTGGGGGTGGGAGACAGAGGGAAAGGATTACCAGGGGTTGGAGAAAATTCTTTTCTGCTTCAGTTCCACGTAGCCCTTAATTCCCTAATCTTTCAAAGGACCAGGATGTTCATGGAGGAGACCTTGGCTAGTTTGTGGTTGATCCAATATGGTACTAAGCTAGTGGGAGGAAATACAGTACTAGATTTCAAAGAAGAATTGGAGGGAAAACATTCAGTTAAAAAGCAAGAAGAACTGGACTCATTGGATAACTCCCTAATTTTATTAGAGCCACCACCGGATGAATGGCCTAATTCCATGATGCCTGCTCTTAGTCTGCAAGTGCCATGTTAACCTTTTAACATTATTGTTTTCCAAGGAATTTACTAAATTTGAGGTTCTGCTACTGAAGCTTGTCAGAAATTGTTTAGATGACTAATTTAGCAGACTTCAACATCAATAAAAGACAAAAATCTGAGGAATGTGATAAGATTTATTTTCCTTTATTCCTGTGCATATTTTTATGGCTTTTTCAGTGCTGTTATTGTATTTATCCTTCCCCAGCACAATGGTAATCCTTCTCCGACCAAGCACTAATTGACTCAGAAAAGCATAAAAGCTTATAAAGAAAACATTACACTGAGGAGGTCAACCACCTAAAGTCTGAATTCCTCGTCAATCATCTAGGAAGAAAATGTTCTTAGTCCGCTAAGCTCTTTTTTGCTTTTGGTAACTGTTTACAACTTTAGTCAGAAATATTTTGAATTATAAGCTCTAAAGGGCTTGTGAGTGCCCCCTGTGAACATTATGAGAAGGTCCTTTCTCAGGGTGGACATTAAGCAATGTGTTTCCCTCAGATTTCATGCTGCAATCTCCTCCTCAAGAGAGACAAACAAACAAATAGACTGATTGGTCATGGACAGGTTATATGGCTTAGTTAAGTAACTCTGCAGAAACATCAAGGCAAATAGGTTGAATGTCAGATGACAGACAGTAGGTTAGATCCAGCCTGTAAATTCAGCAAGTATTGATATGAAGAGCAGAAGGGCAGGACAAAAGATTAGGAGCAACTCACTGGACAGGTGACAGTAATGACATCTAGTGGAGAAATAATTATTGATTGATTCAGCTCTGGCTTCTAATCTCAACATAGCATTGTTTACTGTGTCACTCTCATCACCGTCAGTGTGGACTCATTGGGCCAAAGGGTCTGTATCTGTGCTCTATTGCTCTGTGACTCATATGTTTCTGGTGTTTTCATGGAAATCCTGCGGAGCTGATAGTGACTGTAGCAGCTGGCGGTATAGATTATTGAGCAGATGGCTGCAGTGGGGAAAAACCCACAGCTTGACCACTGAGGTTTCCCCAGCCTCAGCTGGCCCAGATCTTTGATGTATAAGGTGTTGAAATGCTTAGCCCACACCAATACTCTTCCACATTATTAAAACATGTGAGTGACCCTAGGTACTAAATCATGAATAAGGCTTTTTATTCACACTGTGTACATAGCATGTATAAGAGGTTAGGGTTCTGGTACATGTAAGAACAAAGTGTTTGTGAGTTGGGATTTTTTTTTTCTCTGCCCAAGTGTTTTGAAACACAGCTTTGCACATGTGCAGTTTGAGACTGTCAGTGTATAGTATAAGGTCAACTTAATGTATCATCTGTCTCACTCTGGTTGTAGTCCAGGCTGCATCTATGATTTTCATTCATTGGTGTCCTGTGGGATCAGGGTGCCTCTGCATTGGGTTTCCTGGCTCTGTGAATTTGGGTAGGTTGATCAGATACCTGCTCAGTTTAGATTGAGTCTAACTTCCTCACTGGATTGGATGTGGTATATGCTGGTTTGAATATCGCTTTGCTGACTCTGTGAAATTGTTGTATGAATATAATACTGGATGCAATAAAGGCCTGAACATGATTTACTTGTCAATTACATGCTGTTCTTGTTACTTTTTATCAATCATCAGACCAAATCTAGCAGAACATCAACATTAACAAGTTTATTATCATTTTTAAAAATCTGTTATCTTCTTCCAGCCAAAGTGAATAACATCATACCTCTTCACATGATATTCCATCTATCATTTGTCTGCTCCCGTATTTATCCTACATCCTTTGACAGATCCTGTACCCTCTTCACATTTCACTCTTCCACCCAGCTTTTTTACACTTAGCAAACTTGGATACATTACACTCAACCTTTTCATCTAAGTCATTAACTTTGATTCAATACAGCTGCAATCCCTGGGTTAATCACTCTAGCATGTCCCTAGAAAGCATCTCAAATCTGAAAATGTCATATTTATTTCTTTAACCCTTCTGCAATCCATGTTAATCCATTACCTAAACCCTATGAGGCTTTATGTAACAATGTTTCATTTGGCACCTAATCAAGTGCCTTTGCAAAATTCACACTACACATTCACTGGGTTTAATTTATGCACCTTGCTAGACCTACAAAAAAGCCCAATTAGATTTGTCAAACATGATTTCCCTTTTATAAGATCATGTTGATTCTGCCTAACCATGTTATCGTTTTCCAGCTGTTTCTCCATTATTTCCTTATTAATAGATTTCAGCAATTTCCCAACAACCAACATCAGGTTTTGGGTTCCTGATTATCTCTGTTCCGCCTTTCTCGACAGATATGATTTGCTACCTTCCAGTCTACAAGGAACATTCCGGAGTCTATGAAATATTAGAAAATCACAAGGCAATGCTTCCACTCCTTCTGCAGGCATTATTTTTTGAAATCTGTGAAGCTATGCATCACTTCCAGTGTACAGGTTGATTTTTATCATTCACTAAATAATAATTACTTTAATATAACCAAACATAATGGCCCCTTGATACCTCATTACTTCTGCAGAATAGGTGTATTTTCCCACAATACATAATATTTCCCTATTCCCCATTACAATTCCTCTTGCCATAGCTGCAAAGGAACACATTTTAACTAATTTTTGTACACTTTTGTTGAAGCTCATGCGTCTATTTTCATCACCTTCGCAGGTATATTTTATATAGGTTTATTTTGTTGAATTTCCATGCGTGGAATGAGTTTTAGGAATTTTGTGATGAGATACCTTGACAAATGTATTAATAGTTGCCTTCCGCTGGTGGGATCAAGCTGTGCTGAGTCTCTCTCTGGGGTGGATCTGGTTGTGCTTTTTGGGATGAGTATGCTAAGGTGTTTATGTTTTATTGCACAAAGTTGGGCTCAGTCAATTTGTATTACTCCGCATTAGATTGAGAGCTTGCATTACCCTTGGTGGGTAGTTTAAATCAAGTAACCCAGTGTTAGCCTTGCTAGCTCTGTTGTCCTTTGCTGAATCTATTGGGTTCTGATGAGGAATGGTTGCGTGTGTGTGTGTGTGTGTGTGTGTGTGTGTGTGTGTAGGACTGCCCTGGCCTGGGTTTCGACATGGCACTAAACCAGTTGCAGGCCCAATACCTTGTCTCTGAGGACCAGCTGGATGTAGTGTTTATCTTCTCTAGTATATCAACTGTGCTTTACCCTCTGCCAAGTTTTTAGGTTGAGATGTGCCGCCCCCTGTTAGACTCTGGATGGGTGTAAATACATAATTAATCTCTGCTAAGTTTGGGGGTGCAAAGCGAGCCCTGTATCAGTTATAGATAAGTTGCTGGTCTTGTTAACATCTGCAGCATTTATATGTGCAGCTATTCATTGTCCCTTGAATGTGGATGTTGATTGGAAATGTAGATTATTTGTAGCACTGCCTTCTTTAAGGGATAGTTGAGGGGACAAGGGTAGGGTTAGGGCCTCATTGAAGAGGCCAGCATTGATTGTCTATTTCTAATAGTCCAATCTGAATTTAAATTTTGACAGGTATTGTGGTGGTATTTGAACTCCAGAACTCTGGATTTTTTGCCTGGGCCCCTGAATCACAAGTCCAGTGATTCAACGATAGCCCCGCCAGTGCTGTGTTTTCATGGTCGGGCTGCCTTTGGGGGCGGGGCGTGTTGTGACACCTCGGGGGTACTCCATTCCATTGAAGTTTATGGAGTACAGGCTGCTCTGCACTGAGTGTAAGGCTCTGTTCTCAGTTCATTGCCCTCTGGGTTGTAGTCCTGTCCTGAGTGAATCAGCATTATTGTCCAATGTGTATTGACAGTGTTTGTTGCCCTCTCCTAGGTATTGGGTCTGTTACCCTTTACCAGGGTGTTTGTGTTGCCCCAAGGCAGGAAATTGGTCCACTACCCTATAGTGGGATATTGGCTCCACTGGAGCTGTTTTATTGCTCCAATGCTCTGCGGTAGACTATTAGGTCCATTGCCCTGTAATAAGGTATTGGGTCTCTTACCCTGTGTTGGGGTGTTGAGTCTATTGTTCTGTATTGAGGTATTGATTTACTGCCTGTGGTGGGGTATTGGGCTCATAGCTTTGAGGTGGGGCATCTGTGATGAGGTATTAGTCAGTTCCCTGTGACGAGGTAAAGCTCCATTGCCCGGTGCTGGGGTATTGGTCCACTGTCCTGCGCCAGGTACTGGCGGGGTGAGTGCGGCTGTGGCGAGGACACTGGTCAGCCGCGGACGCTCTGCTGCCTGTTGTTGGGTGCCGGGCTGCCGCTGTGGGCGGAGTTGTTGCCTGTAGAAGCGCTGGATCCGAATGACTCTCAGAGAAGAGCTGGTGCTGAGCGGAGGAAGGAGCGGGACAGCGAAGAGAGAAGCGCGGTAACCAGAGGGCAGCGAGCGCCGAGGGATCAGACAGGGGAAGCTCGGTCCGGTCGCCCTGCAGACAGCGGTGGAGCGGTAACTCCGTACTGCAGGCTATGAACCCCCTGCTCCCGCTGCTGGTCGCTCTGCTCCTCGGGGAAGGTAACAGCCTCTGGTTGGATTTTATATTTTCTTTAATTTTGCTTATTCTCCCTGTCGTTGCCTGCATTGCCTGTTTCTCCTGTGATTTCAGCGGATGATTTGCCGTGGCTTATGAGGACTTGTGGCTCTCGTTTTGTACGGTATCGTTCACTTCTCCGCCTGCCCTGTAGACAGGAGCAGGTTGTTACTGTAATGTGTGTGTGTTTGGGGAAGAACGTGTTAGTTTTGTGCTGGCAAGCCTTCTCTCCTGGGTTTGACCCACTCAGGTGTCTCAGAGGACAAGGCTTGACACTCATTAGCACCGTTTCAGCCTCTCAACATCCTCACAACTTGTCGATTTCACTTTCGGGGTTCCCTGCTAGCAGACTGGGACCTCGAGGAAAAGATGGGAGACGGTTCTGAAATCAAGGTCTGAGTCTCGGTAGTCAGCGGAGAGTGACTATTAGCCTGACTACAGCGAACACGGTCTGCATACCAGCTTGTGTACAGAGGATGCAGTTTGCCTGTCAGGCTGTGCATGCTGTTTGGTGTGTATGACAGTTTGTGTACACTTATAGTACGTATGGTGTCTGTGTACGCTGGGGATAGTCTGTGTCAGTTTACGTACACTGTATATGGCCTGTATGCCAGCCTCGTGTACGGTGGAGATGGTCTTGCTGTCAGTCTGTATAGAATAGAGTGTGTCCGCTGGGGAAGGTTTTGTGTCAGACTGTACAATTGACTTAGTCTCTGTATACACCGGGTTTTCTACTCACTGGATTTGGTGTGCGTGTCAGTTTGAGTATACTGGATGTGGTTTGTGTACCATTCTGTTCATCCTGTGTATTATATGTGTATCTACCAGTTACTATTGGGCATGGTCTGTGCAGGAGCTGCATCCGCTGGGGATGGATAATCTACGTGTCTGTGTTCATGCTGGGGTTCGAGCTCAGTTTGAACTGGGTACACACACGTCTGGGAGTGGTTACTGACATTGTGCGGGATGTGTGCTGAATGTCAGTCTGTGTACACCGGGCACGTTCTGGATCAGTGGAGGCGAACGCTGGGCAGTCTGTGTTTCAGTTAATGAACACTGACTGTGCACATTGGAAAGAGTCTGGGTATCGATCCATGTACATTGGCAGGTCTGAGCTATTTACCAACATGCTCCCCTCATGAGTTTCGTATTGGCCGATGTGTCATCCTTATTACTGTAGCGGGTGACGAGACAGCGGGAAAGAGGGAACAAAGTGAGTGTGTTGGCTTGCGGAGTACAAGTGGTTCCCTCCGTGCGCAGCGAACCAAGTTTGCGCAGAAGAGCGGACGCTGGAACAGAGCGCCAACCGCTTCTCCGCCGCGCTGCCTGCGGCTGGATTTCGATGTTCCCGCGGCTCCTTCAGGCATTGTCCCACAGAGTCCCAGATCAGCAGTGACAGTGGGGAGAATTGTAATAAATCCCTCGTCCGCGTGACCGGCTTGTTCACTGACATTTACAGTGGAGAAAGCGGGGGTGAGAGGCAGCAAATTCCCGAGGGCGGGTAGGACAGCGGCGGGCTCGCCGAGTGATCTGGGACATCTCTACTTCCCGTGCCGCCACCGTGACGACTGGGAGCTGGTAAATTGCGCTGGGCACACCGTGCAAAGCTCGGACTGCAGAGGGCTGACGTTACATCTGGTCACACTGTATGTGTTTGTGTCTGTGGTTGGGAGCTGTCCGTGGCTGAAGCGGTGCCTACACAAACACACACACACACACACACACACCAGCGCCTCTGGGCTGCAGCCGCGGATCCAGGTCCCTGTTACGGGAGCAATGAGCGCCGGCTGCCGGATGCTGGACACAGGTGTGTGCCAGCGTGTCTCTCCCGGCTTTTCCACAAGTCAAGCGGAGGTCTAACCTGACCACCTGAACAGGTGAGATCACACGGAGCAGTCGGTAGTACTGCGATCTAGTGTACAACAGACCGTGTCCAGCGTTCACAAACTGGTACACAGACCATGCCGGCGTATACAGTGTCCAGTTTGTACATGCAGTACACAGGTCGTGTCCATCGCACACAGATGGTTATACAGGTCATGCCCATGCACAGACTGGTACACAGACCATATCCAATGTATACAGACTATGCATAGTGTATGCGCACCGGTACACAGACTGTGTTCAATCTAAGTACATTGCATATTCAGTATACACGGACCAATACATAAACCGTGCCATCTGTATGTCGACAGGAACTGGTACTGGGAGGCAGGATGCCGTGGACAGGAATCAATGAGATCTTTGAGGAATCCCAGCACCGGCCTCCGCCAGTGGAGTAGCGGGGGTGTGAGACTCTGCGGCGAGGCTTACAGTGTCTCTCCCGTTCACTGTAGCCGCTCCTACCGCCCGAGAGAGAAGAATTGCCCATTCCACTGCGCACCAACTCCGGAGCTCTGGGGTCGCGTTTCGCGGTTGTGGAGTGCGGACAGAGGTTGTTCTTACACCGAGCCCTAGCAGGCGGTATATGATGTAGAGTGTGCCGGGAGCTCTTCTAATGTTACCTTCTCCCTTCCTGAAAGCGATGGACACCGGTACAGCAACGCTCGGTTTTCGTCCACACTCAAGTCAGGTAGTTGTTTACCCTGAGGGAGTCCGAGAACAATGCCAGGAGGCTATTTGACTGTGCAAGGCAGCCGACCATATTTTCAACCAATGAACGATCGGCTGGAGGAACCAACAGGTTGAGCAACGTGCGTGGAGGTGACCGTGCAAAAGGACAGAGTGTTGGGGAGAGGAGTATGCAGCATAAAGAGTAGAGGGTGATAGGGGGAAGGGGCAGAGGTGATTGGTGGACCAAGGAGAGGTGGGAGGGTAACAGACAGGTGGAGCCAGGTGAGGGAAAGGGGTGGAGTAGAGAGACAGAGGCCGGATTGGCAGGAGCAGACAAACAAAACAAAAGGGCTGATGGAGAGAGGTGGGGGGGGGGAGAGAAGGGTGACAGTAACCCAAGACAACCCTCTCTGCCTCCCAGACGTTGTCACCAAAGGCAGTAGAATTCAAGACAACACTTATACCTGCTCCCCAAAGAGCACCAGAGCTGTTGACATCCAATGGCAACCACTGGGTGGTGCATCAGTTGTCATGTCTGGTGAGTGTGTTTCTCCCCTCCCACCCTACACCCTTCTGGTTCTATCCACCTTACCCACTAGGGTGAAGATGGAGACCAAGACTGCGTGGTGGTAAGCAAAAACACAAAGGATACCAGCTACTGGGATCTGCTAAGTAAGGGAGGTGGTCTACATGCAGGTCTATGGGACTAGGCAGAATAATAGTTTGGCACAGACTAGATGGGCCAAAGGTCTGTTTTTGTGCTGTAGTGCTCTAGCGCTCTATGATGTTCAGGGAGAGGTGAAGGACAGGTGGAACCAAATGGGGGAAGAGGGGCAAGAGATCCAGTGGGTTAAATGTGGGGGTGGTAAGATGTTTCAGTAGGAACTGGTGCGGGGGCTAGGGCACTCCACAGACCTCAACCAATGATCTGCAGGCCCTGAGTTCAGATCTCACCATGAGAGTCCGAGGATCTGTAATTAATTGTCATCAAAGCTGCAAATTAAACTGCTGTTTGTTGAGATAATATGGAACCACGTGGGCAAAAAGCAAGCCAGGTATAATCAGAGTGTGATTCTTGACCCACACTAATCTATTTGATTCCCCACTACTCTCTGTTCTGTTCCAGTGAGACATTCGGTCGAATAAACACTGACTAAGGTCAGCTTGAGATAGGCAATGGACACAGGCCTTGCCAGCAACACCCAGCTCCTTCAGTCAATGACCAATATATTTACCCACAGAGAATTCATAAAGATGGAGAGAGGGGGAAAAAAGGTTCTGAAGTGTGTCATTTACCGGATGTGGTTATCTCTGGAAAAGCTGGCATTTATTGTCCATTTGCAGATGCAGATAAGACCCAACAGCTTCAGTGGGTCTAGAATTACATATAGGTCAGACTGAGTAAGGATGGCAGGTTTGCCTACCCAAGCATGTTAGTGAACTAGATAAGTTTTTAACAATATTAGAACAGAATTCTGGCAACACTCAGTAGGTCATTCAGCATCTGTGGAGAAACAGCTGATATTTCAGGTCCAGGGTTTTATGCCAGGACTGGGATAAGGGAAAGATCAAGTTTGATCAAAGTAGCTGAGAAGGTGGGTGAAAGAAAGGGACTATCTGTGATAGGGTGAGACTGAAAGGGACTATCTGTGATAGGGTGAGACTGAAAGGAACTATCTGTGATAGGGTGAGACTGAAAGGGCTAGTGGAGATAATGAGGAATGCTTTTTTTTTGTCAATGTAAAGTGTTGCAAATGATGATATTATGGGAAAGGCCAATCCCACAAACAGAATAATAAAAACGCTGTACTACATTGATGACAGGCAGAAATGGACTGTTCTGATCCAGACAGAAAGAGCTACCTGAAGTTGTAGAGTTCAAAATTGTGTTCTGAAGGCTGCAGCATGCTCAGATAGAAGGTGAGACATTGCTGGTCAAACATGTACTGTTAGAACAGTGCAGAAGGCCAGATGCAGCTGTCCAGAGTGGAAGAGGGATGGAGAACTAATGCAACAGGTCACTGGAAGCTCAGCTCACTCCTGTTGAATGAACGTACTGGGATAAGGGAAAGATCAAGTTTGTTTAAAGTAGCTAAGAAGGTGGGTGAAAGACAGGGACTATCTGTGATAGGGTGAGGCTGAAAGAGCTAATGGAGACAATTAGGAAGCCGTCATCTGGTGGTATCAACAGGAATTGGTGCCAGCTCTCCTGTTGTTTGTCATATACTGTATATTATAGGTGCATGATTAGTAAATTTCTGGGTAATACCAAAACTTATGGTATAGTGTACAGTGAAGAAGGTTGTCTAAGATTACAACAGGAACACTGCATCGCTGAATGGTATGGAAACTGTACTGTGGTGGAGAGGAAGGTGCTACAACAAGTAGTTCAAACTGCCAAATGCACTACAGGCACCAGCCTGGCATCAGCCTACCCCCAACACGGACATATATACAGAAATGTGCTAGAAAAAGGCCAGTAACATCATGAAGGATCACACTCACCCTACACATGGACTGTTTGTCCCACTCCACGCCAAGACCACCAGACCCAAAAACAGTTACGTTCCCCCAGGTAGTAAGGCTGATCAACACCTCCACCCACTAACTCACCCCGCCACGAATTTACCACCTCCTGTCAGAGTCACCTTATGTACGTAAGTCATCTTATGTGCCTAGCATCACTTTATGGACATACAATCAATCTATGTATATAAGCTATCTTATGTATTTATATTTATTGGTGTTTTTGAAATTATTGTGTTCTTTATTTTACTGTTTTTTTGCGCTGCATTGAATCTGGAGTAACAATTATTTCATTCTCCTTTACACTTGTGTACCGGAAATTACATTAAACAATCTTGAATCTTGAATCTTAGTCCATAAGATGATAAAACTATAAGGTACTGGAGCAGAATTAGGCACATCAGCCCATTGAGTCTGCTCTGCCATTTCATCATGGCTGATTTATTATCTCTCTCAACCCCATTCTTCTGCCTTCTCCCTGTATCCTTTCACACCCTGACTAATCAAGAACATATTAACCCCTGCTTTAACTATACCCAAGGACAAGGCATCCACAGCCATCTGTGGCAATGAATTCCACAGATTCACCGCTCCTTAGCTAAAGAAATTTCTCTTCATTTCCTTTCTAAATCTACATCCCTCTATTCTGAGACTGTGCCCTCTGGTCTTAGACTCACCCACAATCGAAAACAACCTCTCCACACCCACCCTATCTTGGCCTTTCAATATTTGATAGGTTTCAGTAACAACCTCCTTATTCTTCTAAACTCCAGCAAGTACAGGACCAGAGCCATCAAACGGTCCTTATATGTTAACCCTTTCATTCCCATAATCATTCTCTTGAACCTCGTCTGGGCCCTCTCCAATGCCAGTGCATCTTTTCTTAGATAAGTGGCCCAAAACTGCTCACAATACTTAAAGTCCAGTCTAACTAATGCTTTATAAAGCCTCAGTATTACATCCTTACTCTCACATTCTAGTGCACTCGAAATAAATGCAAACATTGCATTTGCCTTCCTTACTACCAACTCAGTCGACAAGTTAACATTCTGAGAATCCGGCACATTGACTCCCTGGTCCCTTCGCACCTCTGATTTTTCTGTTTTCTTCTTGTTTAGAAAATAGTTTATGCCTTTATTCCTTCTACCAAAATGTATGACCATACACTTTCCTACAATATATTCCATCTGCCACTTCTTTGCCCATTCTCTCAAACTGCCTAAGTCCTTCTGCAGATTTCCTGCTTCCTCAATACTACCTGCTCCTCCACCTGTCTTAGAATTGTCCTCAAACCTGGCCACAAAACCATCCATTCTGTTATCCAAACATTGACATGTAATGTGAAAAGCTGTGGTCCCAATACCAACCCCTTCAGAACACCACTAGTCACCGGCAGCCAACCAGTAAAGGCTCCCTTTATTCCAACTCATTGTCTCCTGACAGTCAGCTAATCCTTTGCCCATGCTAGTATCTTTCCTGTAATACCATGGGCTCTTATCTTGCTAAGCAGCTTCATGTGCGACGCCTTGTCAGAAGCCTTCTGAAAATTCAAGTAAAGAATATCCACTGACTCTCTTTTGTCTATCCTGCCTATTATTTCCTTAAAGAATTCCAACAGAGTTGTCAGGCAAGACTTCCCTTGAAGGAAACCATGCTGACTTTAGATTATTTTATCATGAGAGAGCAGGCTATTCTAGACTGGGTATTGACCAACTAGAGAGCAGGCGATTCTAGACTGGGTATTGAGCAATGAGGAAGGGTTAATTAGCAATCTTGTCGTGAGAGGCCGCTTGGGTAAGAGTGACCATAATATGGTGGAATTCTTCATTAAGATGGAGTGTGACATAGTTAATTCAGAAACAAAGGCTCTGAACTTAAAGAAGAGTAACTTTGAAGGTATGAGACATGAAATAGCTAAGATAGACTGGCAAATGACACTTAAAGGGTTGACGGTGGATATGCAATGGCAAGCATTTAAAGATCGCATGGATGAACTACAACAATTGTTCATCCCAGTTTGACAAAAGAATAAATCAAGGAAGGTAGTGCACCCGTGGCTGACAAGGGAAATTAGGGATAGTATCAATTCCAAAGAAGAAGCATACAAATTAGCCAGAAAAAGTGGCTCACCTGAGGACTGGGAGAAATTCAGAGTTCAGCAGAGGAGGGCAAAGGGCTTAATTAGGAAGGGGAAAAAAGATTATGAGAGAAAACTGGCAGGGAACATAAAAACTGACTGTAAAAGCTTTTATAGATATATAAAAAGGAAAAGACTGGTAAAGACAAATGTAGGTCCCCTACAGACAGAAACAGGTGAATTGATTATGGGGAGCAAGGACATGGCAAACCAATTGAATAACTACTTTGGTTCTGTCTTCACTAAGGAGGACATAAATAATCTTCCAGAAATAGTAGGGGACAGAGGGTCCAGTGAGATGGAGGAACTGAGGGAAATACATGTTAGTAGGGAAGTGGTGTTAGGTAAATTGAAGGGATTGAAGGCAGATAAATCCCCAGGGCCAGATGGTCTGCATCCTAGAGTGCTTAAGGAAGTAGCTCAAGAAATAGTGGATGCATTAGTGATAATTTTTCAAAACTCTTTAGATTCTGGACTAGTTCCTGAGGATTGGAGGGTGGCTAACGCAACCCCACTTTTTAAAAAAGGAGGGAGAGAGAAACCTGGGAATTATAGACCGGTTAGCCTAACATCGGTGGTGGGGAAAATGCTAGAATCACTTATCAAAGATGTGATAACAGCACATTTGGAAAGCGGTGAAATCTTCGGACAAAGTCAGCATGGATTTGTGAAAGGAAAATCATGTCTGACGAATCTCATAGAATTTTTTGAGGATGTAACTAGTAGTGTAGATAGGGGAGAACCAGTGGATGTGGTATATTTGGATTTTCAAAAGGCTTTTGACAAGGATCCACACAGGAGATTAGTGTGCAAACTTAAAGCACACGGTACCGGGGGTAAGATATTGATGTGGATAGAGAATTGGTTGGCAGACAGGAAGCAAAGACTGGGAATAAACAGGACCTTTTCAGAATGGCAGGCAGTGACTAGTGGGGTACCGCAAGGCTCAGTGCTGGGACCCCAGTTGTTTACAATATATATTAATGACTTGGATGAGGGAATTAAATGCAGCATCTCCAAGTTTGCGGATGACACGAAGCTGGGCGGCAGTGTTAGCTGTGAGGAGGATGCTAAGAGGATGCAGGGTGACTTGGATAGGTTAGGTGAGTGGGCAAATTAATGGCAGATGTAATTTAATGTGGATAAATGTGAGGTTATCCACTTTGGTGTCAAAAATAGGAAAACAAATTATTATCTGAATGGTGGCCGATTAGGAAAAGGGGAGGTGCAGCGAGACCTGGGTGTCATTATACACCAGTCATTGAAAGTGGGCATGCAGGTACAGCAGGCGGTGAAAAAGGCGAATGGTATGCTGGCATTCAGAGCAAGAGGATTCAAGTACAGGAGCAAGGAGGTACTACTGCAGTTGTACAAGGCCTTGGTGAGACCACACCTGGAGTATTGTGTGCAATTTTGGTCCCCTAATCTGAGGAAAGACATCCTTGCCATAGAGGGAGTACAAAGAAGGTTCACCAGATTGATTCCTGGGATGGCAGGACTTTTATATGATGAAAGACTGGATCGACTAGGATTATTCTCGTTGGAATTTAGAAGATTGAGGGGGGATGTGATTGAAACGTATAAAATCCTAAAGGGATTGGACAGGCTAGATGCAGGAAGATTGTTCCCAATGTTGGGGAAGTCCAGAATGAGGGGTCACAGTTTGAGGATAAAGGGGAAGCCTTTTAGGACTGGCATTAGGAAAAACTTCTTCACACAGAGAGTGGTGAATCTGTGGAATTCTCTGCCACAGGAAACAGTTGAGGCCAGTTCACTGGCTATATTTAAGAGGGAGTTAGAATATGGCCCTTGTGGCTAAAGGGATCAGGGAGTATGGAGGGAAGGCTGGTACAGGGTCCTGAGTTGGATGATCAGCCATGATCATACTGAATGGTGGGGCAGGCTCGAAGGGCTGAATGGCCTACTTCTGCACCTATTTTCTATGTTTCTATGTGCCTTCAAGTACCTTGTAGCCTCATCCTTAATAATAGACTCCAAAATTTTGCCAACCACTGAGGTCAGGCTAACTGGCCTATAATTTCCTTTCTTCTGCCTCCCTCCCTTCTTAAAGAGTAGAGTGACATTTGCAATCTTCTAATCCTCTGGAATCATTCCAGAATCTAGATTCTTGAAAGATCATTTCTAATGCATCCACAATCTCTTCAGCTACCTCTTTCAGAACCCTGGGGTGTAGTCCATCTGGTCCAAATGACTTACTTACCATCAGACCTTACAGCTTTCCAAGCACCTTCTCCTTAGTAATCGCAACTACACTCGCTTCTGCCCCCTGACATTCTTGAATTTCATGCATACTGCTTGTGTCTCTACAGTGAAGACTGACAGAAAATACTTATTATGTTTGTCTGCCAACTCTTTGTCCCCATTACTACTTCTCCAGCATCGTTTTTCACCTGTCTAATATCCACTCTTCCCTCTCTTTTGCTCTTTATATATCTGAAAAAGATTTGTATCCTCTTTTATATTGTTTACTAGCTCACTTTCATATTTCATCTTTTCTCTCCTTCTGGCTTTTTTAGTTGCCTTCTGTTGGTTCTTAAAATTTTCCCAATCCTCTGATTTCCCACTAATTTTTGCTCTATTATATTCCCTCTCTGTTACTTTTATGCTGTCTTTCACTTCCCTTGGCAGCTACAATTGCCTCATCCTCCCTTTAGAATATGTCTTCATCTTTGAGACATATCAATGCTGCAGCTTCTGTAATTCTCCCAGAAACCCCAGCCTTTGTTGTTCTGCCGTCATCCTTGCTAGTGTTCCCTTCCAACTAATTGTGGTCATCTCCTCTCTCATGCCTCTGTATTTCCCTTGACTCCACTGTAATATTGATACATCTAACTTTATCTTCTTCCTCTCAAACTGCAGAATGAATTCTAAGATATTATAATCACTGCCTTCTAAGGATTTCTTTACCTTCAAGCTCCCTGATCAAATCTGGTTCATTGCAGCTCACTAGGAAAGTGGTGAAGAAATGGCAGATTGAAGTTAATGCATTCAAAGTAATGCATTTTGGGAAGTTAAACCAGGGCAGAACCTCATCATGAATGGCAGGGCACTGGGACAGGGACCTGATCGTGCACGGGTAGACAGGGTGATATTGAAGGCATATGGCATGCTTGCCATCATCATTTAGGATATTGAGTACAGGAGTTGGGATGCCAAGATGTTGGTGAGACTGCATGTGGAGTACTCGGTGCAGTTCTGGTCACCATGCTACAGGAACCATGGGGATTCAACCACAGAAGGTGCAGAAGACTTACAAGATATTTGGACAGCTACATGGATAGAAAAGGTTAATAGGGATATGGACTAAACACAGACAAATGGATCTAGTTTAAGTAGGAAGCTTGTTTGGCATAGACAAGTTGGGCTGAAGGACCAATCTCCTTGCTGGATAATTCTACAATATAACTCTGACCCATCCTATATGTTTGGTTTCTCCAGTGTAGAGGAGACCATATTGTGAACACCAAATACAGGACACTGGACTGGAAGAAATGAAAATTAATCATGGGTTCAACTGGAAAGCATTTGGGTCCCTGGATGTTGGGAACAGAAGAGATGAAAGGACAGATGAATCACCTCTTGGATACATGAGAAAGTGCCCTAAGGCGGGGAGTATTAGGCAGGGATGGAAGAGCACACTAGGGAATCACAAAGAGAGTAATTCCTTCAAAATGCTGCAAGGGGAGGAAAGGGGTGTATGTTTCTGGTGGCAGAATCTTGTTGGAGCTGTCAGAAGTTGCAAAGGATGATTTGCTGAATGTGAAGGTTGCAGGGAGGAAGGTGAGGACCAGGGCAACTCTGTCCAATAAGTGAGGGGAATGAGAGCAAGAGTGCAGGAAATTAGTGACACTCCAGCAGTTTCATAGTTACTGAGATCATTACTTCAATTTTTAAAAATTTTTTATTCAATTACTTGAATTTAATTTCACCAGCTGTCATGGTGGTATTTAAATAGTCCCAACTCTGGCTGCTGGTCATTAACTTAACCGCTGCATCTACTTCAAATGCAGTGAGCAACCAAGAAGCACAGGTCGACAGCTGCAAACGGATGCTCACATGCACACACCCATACATACAAGCATAAGGTTGAGATATCTAAGCAAACAAACAGGAAGATGGTTTGCATCGTATATAAATTGTAGTAAATGTTGGGAGAATGGGGAGAGATAAAGTGGAGCTCTCAGATATAGTGCAGTTAATGGTGACTATTGCAAAGGGTTTACAGTGGGCCTTCCGTGTGATCTTGGTTGTGTTCGCGGTGATGAAAAGGGATGAGGCAGATCAGTGACTGAGTGACCGGATCAAGACTGCAAGATCTCCAACAGCTGCTCTCTTCCTCCAGCAATAATACTACCTCTAATCCACTAATCCCTGCCTCTAATCCACTAATCCCGGCAATCTGCTTCTCTCAGATTCTCAATGTCTCATCCCACAGCAGTCTTGCCTTGCCTTGGGCTAAAACTTGCTCCTCAAGAGGATTCCACACTATTTTACATGTCAGTTTGAATTAGTCCAAGACCTTGTAATGAAATATTTATAACTGTCTCATCAGAATCCATACAAATTTTAATCAAATCTTTTGCAATGTTCTATAAAACCGATTTGAGGTATGTCATCCTGAGAATAAAAAAATAAAACTATGGCATTATAAAACAGCAGAAATATTAAGGACAATTTTGAATTTTAATCAAATCTATAATGCATGGGCATATTTATTTTCAATGATTCTGAAGTACAAAGAATTCTCTCTGCCCTTTTTTTGTCAGAGCTGTCTTGATTTTAATAACCCCTTGAATGTAGTGATTTTATATGGAGTAATGAATAAAAGTTGCTCTGTGTTACTTTATTCCTCTAATCGTCTTTCAATAAAACAAAATGCAGGGTGTTAGGGAACATTAGATGCTATTGTATAATGTGAGGTGAATTAATTTTTGAACAAGTTTTGGATATTTTTGTTCTGACAATGCTATTTCATTTCCTTCTGCCCTCTCCACACCAATGTAATTTTCTTGGGGCTTCTCACTGACAGAATGCCACTTTTGCAGTATCATAGCCAGCAGATCTTAAATGGTTGGATGATGAGAACTAGTTTGGTATACGCAGTAGGCACTCCTTTGCGTTTAGAAACGTTGGAATGAATGACCTAATCCAGGTGTTTTAAGTGATAAATGGATTCCATGAAAAAGATACGGACAGATTGTTCCTCTACTGGGGAATCCAGTACAAGAGGACCTGATTTTCAATCAGTGTTAGACATTAAACAAAACTAAGATATTTTTTTTCTCCTAATGAGTAACAGAAATTTGGAATTCTCAACCTGTTCCTGTTTGTCAGTAACAGTCTTTTCCAACTCTACTATTCCAACAAGAGCAATGACTTTCCTCACAGAATATAACAGAGTGTGATTAACACTTTAAGGAGATATTTGCAGATGTACAGGTCAATAAAGTGTTGAGCTAGCATTAGCCCTCAGAACAGTGAGATAACAGTGCATCTAAGGTTCATTATCTCCGTTGCTGTGTACTCTACTAATAATCAGCACACACTATGGTAGTGAATGGTTCTATAATTAATTTATACTTTTTTCTTGTTTTTTGTGCTCATTAAACATGAACAAATATTATTTTGATCATACACAAACCCTGTGTTCTAAGAATGTTTTTTTTAAGTTTTGATATAAATGTATCAATATATAGAACTTTAATTTCATTTTCTTGTGAATTAATTTCAGGACTCATTAAAATGTACCCATCAAAATTGATTTGAGTTTTGAAGATTGTACCATGATAAAACTTAATTGCGTTTGACTTAACAGTTCACTTGAGTGCATGTTTCTAAAATGATTTATATCAAAAAGCTAAGACAGCATTACCCAATGTGCTGGAGAAAAAAATATTTAAAAAGTGCCACATCACATGCTCAGCAAATCTGAAACATGAAATGGATTCATTAAATTTTTTGAAGCATATTCACTGACTTTGCACATGAAAAAAATTACTGCCATTTTGCACGGTGCAAGTCCCACAAACAGCAAACGAGATAAATGATCAGATATTCTGGTTGAGATATTTTTGCTCAGAATACTGAAGAACTTTGCTTCACAGTGTATCCTGCTCGTATGCTCGCCTGAGCAGAAAAACAGATGACAGAACTAATGATGCCACACTCCCTCACAAATCTGAAATAGGGCTATTGAAGGTATTTAACATAGGTGCAAGGATACCTGTAAGTTGACAAGTTATCTAACACTGAGTCACAAAGGCAAGGAGATAATAAAAATAGTGATTGTTAGAAATACTCAGCAGGTCAGGAAATATCCATGGAGAGATCAAAACAATTAACATTTGATTACAATAGGTTGTTAGACATGAACCTATTATAAATTGGAGGGAAGTGTGAGAATGGAGGGAAGGTGCCCGTGATTCAATGAAATCGAAGGATACACATTGTATCGAAAGGACAGGTAAGTAGGCAGAGGGGTTGGGGTTGCTGTGCTGGTAAAAAATGAAATCAAATCCTTAGAAATAGGTGATATAGGGTAGAGGGTGTTGAATCATTGTAGATAGAGCTAAGGAACTGCAAGGGTAAAAAGACCCTGATGGAAGTTATGTAGAGACCCCCAAACAGTAATAAGGATGTAGTCAACAAATTACAATGGGACATAGAAAAAGCATGCCAAAAGGACAGTATTACAATAGTCATGGGGGATTTCAATATGCAGGTAAATTGGAAAAATTAGGTTAGTGCTGGATCCTAAAGGGGAAATTTGTAGGATGCCTACGAGATCATTTTTTAGAGCAGCTTGTGGTTGAGCCCGCTAGGGGAAGGAATATTCTGGATTGTGTGATGAAACAGATTTGATTTGGAAGCTTATGGTAAAGGAACACCTAGGAGACAGAGATTATAATATGATAGGCTTCACCCTGCAATTTGAGAGGGTGAATCTCAAGTCAGATGTATCAGTATTACAGTGAAGTAAAGGGAACTACAGAGACATGAGAGAAGAGCTGGCCAAAGTTGATTGGAAGGGGACACTAGCAGGGATGACGGCAAAACATCAATGGCTGGAGTTTCTATGAGCAATTCGGAAGGTACAGGATAGACAAATCCCAAAGATGAATGTAAGCTAGTCAACAATATCAAAGAGGATACCAAAGGTTTTCTCAGATATATAAAGAGTAAAAGAGAGGCGAGAGTAGATATCAGACCACTGGAAAATTATGCTGGAGAGGTAGTAATGGGGGACAAGGAATTGGTGGATAATCTAGAACAGTATTTTGCCTCCGTCTTCACTATGGAAGACACAAGCAGTATGCTGGAAGTTTGAGAGTATCAGGGTGTAGAGTGAGTACAATTATTTATTACTAGGGAGAAGGTGCTGGAGAAGATGAAAGGTATGAATATGCATAGGTCACTTGGATCAAATGGATTGTATCCCAGGGTTCTGAAAGAGGTGGCCAGGGACATTGTGGATACATTGGTAATGATTCTACAAGAATCACTAGATTCTGGCATAGTTCCAGAGGACTGGAAAATTGCAAATGTCACTCCACCCTTCAAAAATGGAGGGAGGCAGAAGAAAGGAAATTATAGGCCAGTTAGCCTGACCTCAGTGGTTGGGAAGATATTGGAGTCGATTGGCAAGGATGAGTTCTCAGGGTTCATGGAGGCACATGATAAAATAGGCTAAAGTCAGCATGATCTCCTTAATGGAACATCTTGCCTGACAAATTTGTTGGAATTCTTTGAGGACATAACAAGCAGGATTGACAAAGGAGAATCAGTGGATGATATGTCCTTGGATTTTCAGAAGGGCTTTGACAAGATGCCACATATGAGGCTGCTGAGCAAGATAAAAGCCCATGGTATTACAGGAAAGATACTAGCACAGATAAGGAATAAGCTGATTGGCAGGAGGCAAAGAGTGGGAATAAAAGGAGCCTTTTCTGGTTGCCTGCTGGTGACTAGTGGTGTTTTGCAGGGGTTAGTGTTGGAACCGCTTCTTGTTATGTTATATGTCAAAATGGATGATGGAATTGATTGTTTTGTGGACAATTTGCGAATGATACAAAGTTTGCTCATGATATGAAGATAGGTGGACGGGCAGCTAGCGTTGAAGAAGCAGGGAAGCTGCAGAAAGGCTTAGACAAACAAGGAGAATGGGCAGTGAAATGGCTGATGTACTACAGTATTGGGAAGTGTATGATCATGCACTTTGGTAAAGGAACAAAAGCATAGACTACTTTCTAAATGCATGGAAAAATCAGAAATCAGAGGAGCTAAGGAACTTGGGAGTCCTCCGTGCAGCATTCCCAAAGTTAACTTGCAGCTTGAGTTGGTGCTGAGGAAGGCAAATGCAATGTTAACATTTACTTCGAGAGGACTAGAATATAAAAGCAAGGATATAATGTTAAGGCTTCATAAGGCACTGATGAGGCCACATTTGGACTATTGTGTGTAGTTTTGGGCCCCTTATCTAAGAAAGGATGTGCTGAAATTGGAGAGGGCTCAGAGGAGGTTCATGATAATGATTCCAGGAATGAAAAGTTTATTGTATAAGGAGCGTTTGATGGCTCTGGGCCTGTATTTGCTGGATTATAGAAGAATGGGGGGAATTTCATTGAAACCTCTTGAATGTTGAAGGGCTTAGATAGAGTAGATGTGGAGAGGATGTCTCCTATAGCGGGGGAGTCTAGGACCAGAGGGGACAGCCTCAAACTAGAGGGACATCCATTTAGAACAGAGATGAGGAGGAATTTCTTTAGACAGAGGGTGGTGAATCTATGGAATTTGTTACCGCAGGCCAGGTCATTGGGTGTATTTAAGGCAGAGGTTGAAATGTTCTAGACGAGTCAGGGTGTGAAAGGATACAGGGAGAAGGCAAGGGAATGGGGTTGAGAGGGAAATTGGATCAGCCATGATGAAATGGCGGAGGAGACTCGATGGCCTAATTCTGCTGCTATATTTTATGGTCTTATGGTCTAAATCCAGCAGAAATGGAATAATACTGTGATGGCAATGCAGACTTGTTAATCACAGCTGATCTGTCTGGAGGAGGTGTAAATAGAGGGAGGTGAATGAGAGCAGAGGAGAGAAAGTTAAAAAAAGTTCCTGAGTTAATCTAATTACAATTTGGCAGCAGGTGTGGCATTACTATTGTTCTTAATTGTAGGTGTAAATAGAATATTTGGACAGGACCATCAAACAATCCTGCTAGGAAGTATATTTGAAGTCAGGTGAGGATTAAGACTTGGCTATAACACTTATCCTTGTGAAAAACCCACAAGCATACAGTGCCCAAACTCACCTAAAGAATAGGCTCACTGAGCAGGGTCTGAAGAGCTGCTATTAAGCATTATATACATATCTACCTCCCTATTTGTGAATTGACATGTTGGTGTCTCGCGTCCCTTTAAGGTATTGAACATCTTTTACATGATTCAAGAAGAGTCACCTCACAATGACACAATGGGGAATGGGGAGGAGGTGTCTCTGAACAATAAATCAGAAACACAAACACTGCCAATGCATTCTGGAGAGCAAGGCAGAATGCTGATATTCCTGTGGGACAAGGCACATTGAGGCACACGCATCCTCCTTAATTCCCCAAAGTACGTCCACTCTGACAAATCTATCTGTGACCTCCTGCACTGTCAGAATAATGCCCAAAGCAGGTCAAAGGAACAGGACCTCATTTCCCATCTGGGCACATTTCAATCTGCAAGGCTCAATATTGAATTCTCCAACTTTAAGTGATTTGTTCTTTCTTTTACTCTGTGCTGGAATTGGCCATTATTGCCTGTCATTCTTTTGTGTTTGGCCTCCCTCACACTGCCAGACCGACCAGCCATCTCCCACAGCCCTGCTATTAGCAATGCATAACAGAGACAAAGAAACAGTGTGCTTCTCATCATCTCATTTGGTCTCACCTTGTCAGAGATATTCTCGTCATTCTCCCCACCCTCTGCACTCTTGAAATCCAATGCTTTTTCTCTTTCCCAGTTCTGGCCAAAGGACTCAGCCCTGGATTTACTGTTTTATTTTGCACAGGTGCTGCTTGTTTCCTGCACTTTTTGTTATGTTGCACAAAGTCCTCTTCTTAAACAGAAATTGATCAGAGGGAAAGTAGCGATGTTGGTCATTCTGTTATTTTGTCTGACCCACATCATTTGGGTCATCAGCTCATCCGCCACCTTAAGGACACTTCATCCTCAGCTGCTCTTTGACACAAGGAAAAACAGACACAGCAGTTAGCCATTCAGCCATTCAGCCCATAAGCCTGTTGTGGGATTAATAATATAGAGGCTGATCTGTTACCCAGCTCCATATACTTTCCTCTTCCCTGTATCTTTGGTTATCAACAGTCTAATAATTCCAACTTTAAAATTAAAAACTGTTGCTATTTGCAGATAGAATATACCAAGTTCTGCCTCATTTTGCATTTAGAAATGTTCTTAACTTTACTTCCAAAACACCTGGCTCTACTTTTTCAATTTTTTGCCCCATCCTAAACTTGTCAAGTAATAGAACAATAATTATGCAGATTATCTCTTGGACTTTTACATTCCAGATACGGTAATATGAATTTAGCTTGCTAATTCTCTCCTAATAATTTAATCTTCAAGAATAATTTAATCTCTAAGAAAGGTATGCTGCATTCTCTCCACATCCCTTCTTAAGGAGTGGAGGCTAGAACTACTTAGGTTTTCCTAACCAGAGTTATGTGTAGGTGGAACATTGCATATAACCATGTTTATGCTCATTCTCAAGATATAAGAGATTAGAAGGCACATGGATAAGAGAATTATGGAGGACTTGATCTTCAAGGATTCCTCCTCAAGTTCCCCTTATGTTTAAGGGGAACATGAAAGAAGGACAAGACATATTGTGTGGCTAGGCACGCCTCAAGTGCCATCTATAAATTTGGCGACACTACTGTTGTTGGCAGAATTTCAGATGGTGGTGAGGAGGCATACAGGAGCGAGATAGATCAGCTGGTTGAGTGGTCTCACAACAACCTTGCGCTCAGTGTCAGTAAGACCAAGGAATTGATTGTGGACTTCAGGAAGGGGAAGTCGAGGGAACACACACCATTCCTCATCAAGGGATCTGAAGTAGAAGGGTGAGCAGTTTCAAGTTCCTGAGTGTCAACATCTCTGAAGATCTATCCTGGGCCCAAACTATTGATGCAATTACAAAGAAGGCACACTGGCAGCTATATTTCATTAGGAGATTGAGGAGACTTAGTATGTCACCAAAGACACTTGCAAATTTCTACAGATGTACCGTGGAGAGCATTCTAACTGCTGGCATCACTACCTGGTATGGAGGGGGCCACCGCACAGGATCAGAAAAAGTTGCAGAAGGTTGTAAACTATGTTAGCTCCAATATGGGCACTAGCTACCTCTGCATCCAGGACACCTTCAAAAGGCAATGCCTTAAAAAGGTGGTATCCATCATTAAGAGCACCCATCACCCAGGACATGGCCTCTTCTCATTACTACCATCAATGAGGAGGTACAGGAGCCTGAAGACACACACTCAACATTTCAAGAACAGCTTCTTTCCCTCTGCCATCTGATATCTGAATGGACAATGAATCCATGAACATTACCTCTGTATATTTTGCCTCTCTTTTTCCACTATTTATTTAATATAATTTTTTATATCTACTATTGTAATTTATAGTTTTTATTGTTATGTATTGCAATGTACTGCTGCCGCAAATTAACAAATTTCATGACGTATGCCAGTGAAATTAAACCTGATTCTATTCTGAGACCAGGCCTGCTGAAGGAATTGTTTCTATGCTGCAGTGCTCAATGACTTCATGACTATGGCTAGTGGACATAGGTTTAAGGTGGAGGGGAGAGATTTAATAGGAACTTGAGGAGCAACATTTTCAACCAGAGGATGGTCAATATGTGGAATGAACTTCCAGAGAAAGTGGCTGAGACATGTACATTAAAAACATTTAAAAGGCAGTCAGACAGCAACATGGATAGGGAAGATTTAGAAAGATATGGGCCAGATGCAGGCAAATGAATCTTGGTCAGCATGGACTGGTTGGTGCAAAGGGCCTGTTTCCTTGCTCTATGACTTTTATAGGCATCCGTTAGTCTCATGAGACCATGGATTTGCGCCTTGGAAAGTTTCCAGGGCGCAGGCCTGGGCAAGGTTGTATGGAAGACCAGCAATTGCCCATGCTGCAAGTCTCCCCTCTCCATGCCACCGATGTTGTCCAAGGGAAGGGCATTAGGACCCATACAGCTTGGCACTAGTGTCGTCGCAGAGCAATGTGTGGTTAAGTGCCTTGCTCAAGGACACAACACGCTGCCTCAGCCAAGGCTCGAACTAGTGACCTTGAAATCACCAGCCGAACGCCTTAACCACTTGGCCATGCGCCAACTATGACTATGACTGTATTATATGCCTATTCATGGAGGGGTTTGCAATGTGACTTTTTGATTGAATTTCATCACAAATACAGATTGACAAATCTAT
This sequence comes from Mobula birostris, assembly GCF_030028105.1. Lineage (NCBI taxonomy): Eukaryota > Metazoa > Chordata > Chondrichthyes > Myliobatiformes > Myliobatidae > Mobula > Mobula birostris. The sequence goes on along the minus strand of NC_092389.1, from coordinate 31,151,940 downwards.
AATGCTCCTTTTGCTCAATAGGCACATCTACCTTGTCATACAAATGTGAATTAATGAAGTCCAAAAGATATACTGTATTTGACAGAAACCAGGAATCCTAATAGTTGAATTTTTATTGGAGACCATTTCACTCCCATGGCCCTTAGCTTGGTAAAAATTGGAGTGTTTGTAGCTAGAGAGTTCTCCTTATCTTGAAGCCACATACTAGTTGGTGCAGGGGCTGTGGAATAGGGATACAGTGTATGCATAAAGCATGAATTCAGGGTCAGCTTTGGTCTATTGTTATTCCATTATTATACTTTGTATCTTCTGCCACTTAATCCATTTCCTAGCAAGACCAATGCATAACGTCTGGAGACAATATACCACTCCCTCAATTCCTCAAAAAATACAATAATGCTTGTTTAATAAAACCATCCTCTTCTCTAATCTACTGAAAAATATCAGGGTATTTAATCACCCAACCTTCTAACTATAGATCACAAATATTCAGAAGGAGTGATTTAAATGATTTTTCCAGTTAGGAGGAAAATAGTGGCGAAATTGGAAGTTTTTGGAAAAGTATATTTTGGCCACCTATATTTTTTTAAATGTGCTTATTACAATTAAAGGATGGAAAACATCTAATCCTCGCCATTTGTCATTCTTGTGCCCTTTCTTTGATCTATCATTTTGCTTATGTCAGGCTGGTGAGTTCAGCTCTCTGACTTAATATCACTTTTCTACAACAAACTGAAATATAAATCAGTCATTAAGTAGGACTGCTATTTTCATATTTTCATTTAAATTTTCATTTTCATTTTTTACGAGTTCACAATGCTTGAGGTGACCCTTTTATTCTTTACATAATTGTAAGTTCTTGGCTTGATTTTGACACTCAGTAAATCTCTCTGTTGGGTTTCACAGCTTTGCCAGCAGGTAGTTCTGTTGCCTCACTACTCCAGGAGCACAGGTTCAATCCTAACCTCGGGCACTATTTGTGTGGAGTTTGCATGTTCTCTCTGTGACATTGTGATTAATTTGGATGCCTCAGTTTTCTTCTATATCTCAATGACGTGTCAGCAGGTTGATTGACAGTGTAGGTAGGTGGTAAAGGAACTGAAGGGGAGCTGAAAGACGCAGGAGAGAGATAAAGTGCAGAGCTACGGAGAAGTAAGGAGGAGAGATTGCTCTGGTGATATTGGTGACTGGGCTCTATCTCTAGCTGTTGATCCTTGTTCTCTTGAACCTGACACTTTTTCTATGATTTGTATTTCTTGCACTCACCAGGATTGTACTAGCTTTTGTATTTTTTGTTCTCTTTGCATACTGTATCGCCATTTATTTAATTAATTACTCTCGGCTTTTTATTTCTGTGAGTAACACTCCTGCCTCTTTGCACAGTAAATTCCTTATTGTATCCCTCCAAGTATTTCACCCTTGTTTTACCTGTTGGTTTATTTGCCCATTTTATTAGGGACAGTCTTTCTCCCGTTTCATGGAAGTCAATCTTAACTGATTCTAGAACTTTGGGTGCTATTCACTGTTGTTCCTTTGAAGCGTAACATTGAACTCAATTACGATTACTATCAGATTAATGTTCATGCATCATTTGGTTGTTAGTGAAAATCTGCTCATTACTCAATACTCAGACTAGAATGAGCTGTTCCTTTGTTAGTTCTTGGAGATAATTTTGCAGAAAGCTACAGAGTGCATTCTCCAGAAATATAGCAGGTCTGCTTATCCCAATTGATATTAAAATTAAAATTACCCATTAAAACCACACAATCCTTACAATATGCTTATCTAAATTCTGCATTCACATATTCTTTCACTCTGCACCTCTTACCAACGGGCAGGAGGAGCTTAGGCAGAACCCAAATAGATTCAAGCATATGAAGACACACAAGACTGCAGATACATATTCATGCAGATGTTTCTTTTCTTAATTCTACACATAAAATCATCTTGCCTGTTTTCCTCTTGTTTCTTTCTGACCCAGCAATCACCTGATTTCATCCCGAATCTCCCTAACTTCATTTCCACGCACAAAGACCACTCTGCAGCCAGGTGGTAGTGCTGACAGCCATGGCATACTCTCCAAACTGAACTTGTCTTTGCCAATCAATCGATCTGTGCTTGCATATAGAGATTTTATTTTGGTGACACACTCTGCTCACATTTTGCTCTCCTGTCTCACTCCTAATTTAATTAAATCCTTCCGCATCTCCTTTATTGAAGAGTCACATGACCAATTCCAATAGACCACATTCTCCTCCCCTTCATTGACTCTACAACCATATATAACATGTGCCCTCCCTCGCACACCCATGACAATGCCTGACACTTACAAGGTCATCACTTTGCTTTAATTTAATTAAGTGATGTGGGTTTTCAGGCTGAGCCAGCACTTAAGTACACATTCCCAGTTGCCCTAGGGAAGGGGGAGGTGAGATGCCTCCTTGAACAGCTGTCACCCCTGAGATGTGGGTACGCACCCACAATGCTGTTAGGAATGGACTCCAGGATTATGACACAGCAACAGTGATAAATTTCCAAGTCAGAGTGGTGTGTGCCTTGGAGGGAAACCTCAAGCCATGCACCATGGTGGTGTCCCTATGCTTTAGCTACCCTTGTTCTTTTATCTCGGAGTCTTGGTGAGTGGCTGCAGTGTTGAGGGTGGATTGAGTGAACAGCTGTGGATGGCCTAATAAGTGAGCTGCTATGTCCTGTATGGTGTTAAGATTCATGCATGTTATTGAAGCTGCACTCATTTAGGCAAGTGGAGATTATTTTACCACACTCCTGACTTTATTCTTGTTGATGGTGGACAGGCTTTGGTGAGCCAGGAAGTGAGTTATACGCAACGAGGTTTCTAGCTTCTAACCTCATCACACAGCCACTTTGTAGCCACGTATAACTAGTCCAGTTTAGTTTCTGGTGATGTGAAAAGTATTTTCATTTTGCTACCAGCAACATCCTGAGGGAACCATCATTGACCAGAAACAGACCTAGACCGAGTGTTTGATTATCAAGGCAGGGAAAGCCCATCAGCGATTGTGTGGGATGCAACACAGGGCTCAGTTCCTGACCAGCCACAAAACAAGTGAAGCACGATTTTTATGAGACATTCATTCTCTGCAGATACAGAAACAATGGAAAAGAATCAACTTGTGAATCAGTCCACTTCCATTAAAACATCTCTATTTATCACCCTGATGCTTCTTTGCTGCTCAATATTTTTCACTGATTCTTAAGACTTCGGCGAAAACGTATCCCACTAAGAAAAGTGCTAATACCGTTGAAAATGAACAACATTTTCTGATTTAAAATAATCAGGGTTGATCATCTATGGATCTTTTGCACAAATGCAACATTTTTTCATATGTTTGTTTTTAATTTTATAAATTATATGATTATATGGTAGCCCAGTACCCACAAAATCAGTTGTCCTCAGACAAGAGATTATTATTTCAATTTGATAAAAAAGTGTGACAAAAATCATTTAAAATGTATAATATATATATATGCCAGATGAAAGAGTAGAGTGAAAAACCTAGAAGCAGTGAATTTTCAGCAATATTTACTCTTATTTTGTGATTGCTCAGAATGTGTCCCAAGTTTTTGTCAACAGCATCAGATATTTATTAAAAAAAGCAATAAAATCAGGCAACCACATGGTCAACTATATTCCTGAGGACCCCCTTTCCACCCTCCACATCTGCTAAATGCAACAAGGTCAAACAAGCTTCTGTAAGTTTGCTATTTTTTCAATAATTTTTACATATTTATTGATGTTGCTACCATCACAACCATGATGTGTCAACACTGTCTCTTTTGTATTGAAAGAATTATTTTAAATTATGACATAAATTTATGCATTTTAAGTAGGGGCCAGAGGCAGCTAGCAACAGAGGGAAAACAGGATGGCTTCTGTATATAACTCATGCATGTCAAGTAAAAAAGTGTGTTTTTGTCACCACCGTCAGGTTTTCTGTCTGACAGTGTTGACAAAAACATCCAAATCATCCTCAATGGCTTGAATATAATTTATGATCACAATAAATAGTAATATAGTTTGTAATATTTCATTAACCTCTTTGTTTATAATATACATAATTTCCCCTTTATTTCTTCCACACACAGGCCTACAATATTTCCTTACTATATGTATCCCCAGTGACTAAAACCATAAATGAATTTAGTTGCACCATTTCATAATCATTTTATAAAATTTCATTTCATAGTAATTCCATTAAATTCTGACCTTCCTTTTATGTATTTTAGGAAGTTATGGCTAGGCAGCAGCTATCAGTGGAAGAGCGAAGGAGAAGAAACAGGGAATACCAAAAAAAGTGGAGAGAGAAAATACTTTAGTGAGCCAGAGTTAAAGGAGGAATACCTGAAAAAGGAAAAGCAAAGATGGAAGAAGAGAGTAGAGAAGATAAAAGCTATCAGTGATTTGAATGAAAGGGAAAAGAGGAGTAAGAGAAAGGCATGGAAATGTAGAGAGCAAGAGTCAAGGGAGCATAAGAGAAAGGGCCCAGAACACCCAGAAACTCCCCCAGGTAGTCCATTGGATCAGACTATACAGGAGCCAGCTCGCAGTAGGCAGTCAAGAGCAAGGGAAAAGGAAAGAAAGAAAACAAGAGCAAGTTACTTGAAAGAGATGAAAACTTTGGAAAAATAAACTTCAAGAGATAATAAACGATAGGAACAAACTGAAGAAGCATTGGCGACAGAGCAAACTAGAAATTAAAAAACACAAGAATCACCAAGAAAGAAAACAGAGCAGATGCTACAGGGAAGCAAAATCTTCCATGAGATGGTTGGGAGAATCCTTTGCAGTACTCGGCTCTATCATTTTGCTGAAGGTGACATGCAGACATATGATGCACTCCTTTCTCAACCACTAAAACCTGTACCAGCAACGAGGAAAATCCATTAGGTCATACCTTACGGAAGCAGCATCCATTGCGGATCATTGTCATGTCTCTGCAGTGAGCTACAGATATGCCAGCGTTTCAGCCCAACAACATTTCAGTTGACTGAAAATACACATGCCAGGGTACAGGCTGAGGAGAATGATTGCCCTACCACAATGGGAAAGAACAGTGGGCCTTTGGCAATGCTGATGGAGGAAATAGAGCAGGAACCCCAGGGTGGTCCTGATGGGACTACGACAGATATATCTGCTGGTGTCATTAATTGTGGAGATTGGCTTACAGTCATTTATGACCAAAATTGGTGGTTAGCAGAGGCCGTCACTGTGGATGCTCATCATCAAGATGTTCAAGTGGAGTTTTTCCACCCTCATGGGCCCAACACGCACTCCCAACCAAAACCAGGTGGAAAGGATATGTGCTCCATACCAGTTGAAGATATTCTGGTCAAACTGATGGAGCCATCATCACTGGGTCATGCAAGCAGGGTGAGGGAGATCTGCCACCTGTCTGCTGAAGTCATGGACTTCATAGAGGAGGAGCATATTAATTGCCTACTTCCTGATAAAGCGGACTGAACGTTTTTGAAGATTTTCAAGCCCAGAAATGGATGGTTTTTTTTATAGTTCCTGGTGCGTTTTCTGATGTTTATGCTTAAACATTGCAGTTGTACTGTAGTTTTTATTTTGCTGTTTAACGTTGTTGTTAATATTTACAATAGGATAAAATGTACATGACAAATTGTTATCTGTTGTACCAAATTGTTAAATAAAGTTGTTAAGCAAGGAAGCATTGACTTGAGTGGTGAAAAGGTTGGAATTGTTTGTTGTAATTAGGCCACTGCCACCACCGTCAGGTCTCAGTCACCACCGTCAGATTAATTTGTTTTAAATTAATATGCTTACAATCTGTTCCTCCAGAACAGTTGATTTATTAAAGTAATTGTCTCTTTAAAATTAAAAATGTGCTTATGTCCAAAATTAATGCTAATGATAAAAGTTGCATGATGTAAGAGTTTTTAAAGGAGTACATGTGAAATAGTATAAAAAATGAACAAAAGTGAATATTCAACATTTACCTGCATATATGTGTACCTATGGTGTAGACACAATGATTTAAAAGCTCTAAATCTATATAAGACTAAATAAATAGGAATTATTAGCTTTTTATTATGTCTGACTGTGTTGACAAAAGCTAAGTAATGACAGGAAAAACATATATTTTATGAAAAAATTACAAAATCAGGAGGTTGCACCGAAATATTGCTTGATTGCCGAGACCTTGTTCTATAAACATATAAGTTCAGATTTCTTAACATTTAAATGTTTTTCCTTTCAAAATTAAAACCTGTTTTATCCAAATTCTCAAGAATCAGTGTTCTGTAATCTATATAGTGTGTGGTCTGTGCACACTGTATGATAACAGTTGTTTCTAACCGCAGTGTAAACCCTCAGACCGCATCACCTACACACTCAGGGGTAACTTTTGTCGTTACCCAAAAACCATACAACTGCTGACTAATCACCATTAACACAAAATAATCTGCAGATGCTGGGGTCGAAGCAACACTCACAACATGCTGGAGGAACCCAGCAGGTCGGGCAGCATCCGTGGAAAAGATTGGTAGACGTTTTGAGCCAGAATATACAAAATAACAATTTTGGACATAAAAAAACACATTTTTAATTTTAAAGAGACAATTACTTTAATAAATCAACTGTTTTGGAGGAACAGATTGTAAGCATATTAAATTTAAAACAAAGTAAGTTCCACCTGACGGTGTTGACTGAGACCTGACGGTCCTGACGAAGGGTTCCGGCCTGAAACGTCGACTGATCTTTTCCATGGATGCTGCCCGACCTGCGGAGTTCCTCCAGCATGTTGTGAGTGTTGACTAATCACCATTGTCTCCTTTCTTGGCGACTGCCTTCTACATGTCCTTGCTCGGCAGTCTTACATGATTATGAGCCCTACTGGTTTCAGTGGCAATGGTTCATGAGAATAATCCAGAGAAAGAAAGGGTTAATGTATGAGAAGTACTTGATGGCTCTGGACTGTACTCACTGGAGTTTAGAAGAATGACAGAGGATTTCCTCTGCAAAAATCTATAAAATCTTGAAAGAACCAGACAGAGTGAACGTGGAGAGCATGTTCCCAAAGTGGGAAAGTCTCGGACCAGAGGGTATAGAAGAACGTCCCTTTAGAACACAGATGAGGGGGAATTCATTGAGCCAGAGGATGGTGAAACTGTGGAATTCATCGCCACAGACTGCTGAGGAGGCCAAGTCATTGGGTATATTTAATGTGGAGGTTGGAAGGTTCTTGATTAGTAAGAGCATTAAAGGTTACAGGGCAAAGGCAGGAGAAAGGGGGTGAGAAGAATAATAAATGAACGAATGGCCAAGTAGACTCGATGGGACAAGTGGCTTAATTCTGGTCCTACGTCACATGGTCTTATGAAAGCTTGCTTACTTGCAGAGGAGAAGGATGTAGATGGCCACCAAAGCAATCAAAGGCAGCTCAGGGCTGACAATAGCATGTACTTTATCTGTACCATCTGGGCACAGGTGCCAGCTGGCTGATTAGTCACAGCAAAAGTTCAGATGGATTAGAGATGATGGGAGCAGAAGGGCTGTTATCCCAAATGAAGAGTGGACAAGGGCACTGCTACTTCCTCAAGGTGGGATATCAGCTGTCTAACCCAATCTGCTGGAGGGAGATTTGTGGAATGCTGAAATGTCCATATACAGCCCCTTCAAACATGGAACACCCAGCTAGAACAGCTACGGATGAATCTTCACTGCAAGAAAATGGATGTGGATGGCAGGGTTCAGAAATTCCACTGCCACACGCGTGTTCGTCCATCGTGGACGGCGATGAGGACCTCGACACCATTATGATGGTGTCGAGACTAGCGCGTGATTTGGATTTAAGTGAGGGAGAATTGCGTAGCGTCAGCCTCACTCTCTCTTCCCAATTCCCATCTGGATCCAGTGGCAAGACAGAGTCTAGACGGCTGGAGATGGGACTAGGCGCAGTGGATGACCAGGACGTCTTCTGTGTCTTGTCCTGCTCTACATGTTCCATGACGCTTGCAGAGACCGCCTTCTCGACCGTCGGACCTTCCATTGGTCTCGTCCGCTCAATCCGCCGGAGTCTGTCTTCACATGCAGGGATAGACAACTCCCTATCTCACCGAGGGTTTGAGACCCGTCGGCTATCCTCACCTAGTTTAGCCGGCTTGTCGAAGCCATTGCCCGGGGTGTGGCCACTGTCACATGCAAACAGCTACGGGGAGCCACAGGTGAGAGCTGAGTGCCAGATGGGGACCAAAGGTGGACTAACCGCCCTGAAAAGGACGTGATATGTTCCCCCACCAGAGGTGCTACCCCTCCCTGACACCCCAAACACATTGGGAACATGTCAGCGCACCGCAGGAAGCTGAGACCTCAGCATCAGTTGCTGGACCTTGGATGGACCTTTGAGAGATGAAGCAGAGCTGTATGAAAGCATGATCTCCAAACTGAAAGTGAGGTCATGTGTAAGGTTAGATGTTGGACATCCTCATCTTATGTAGGGCCTCCTGTGGGCCATAAAATGTCCCAAGCACTTCCAAGTGCATGCTCATAATCCACAGGCCATCCAGCTATAGTTCACATTTGAGTCTTGTGAGTGACCTTGCTCTTCAGGAACTGCTCTTTTCTCCTGCCCTTTCCTCTCCTCCTAGCTACAGCCACTCTTGGCTGGTAACTTGCCACAAAGAACCCCTGATGTGCTAGGTTTTGACTTGCTGGATGGGGTGTCACTGGATCTTCTGTCAGCTACGGTCCCTCAGGTGGGGTCCAAATGGTGGTAAGCTCCTGCAGATACAAAATCAACACTGGAAAAAGTCAAGACCAATAGGGAGGGGAATGAATTGGGTCAGACATCTGAATCTTGTAAATGAAAAGAGAATATGTGATGAGGGAGAAGTGGCTTGTGAGAAGAGGGATTACTTTTGAGCATCGCTAGTGATCTGCTGGTCACAACAAGGCTAATAGCCACTTTTCGGTGCAACTGAGTCTGCGTGCCAGGTAAGACCTGCTGGTAGTCTGCTGCAACAGACTGCAGTGATGTTCCAGATTCCTCAGAAGCGTTCGAGGCTCTGTTGCAGTAAAACGGCGCGATATGCAGAGCATGGTTAAATAGCTGGAGGTGTACATTTTGTGTAAAATGTGTGTAAATATGCTGATGCACAGGAATATTGGATAGGAGTATTTGTTGTTAGGTGAATGATTAGTATGTGTTGCATGAAAACATGGAGCAGTGCATGAGTGCCATTTTGCAGTAGTGACCTTTGCTGGTGCTTACACTGACCACCGCAAGTGTGAGGTCATTAAAGTTCTTTCTGCACCAGGACCAGCGCCTAGCACAAGATTCTGTGTATTGATATACCTGGCTGTGCCCTCTTGGTGGCTTTCCATTTTTCCCTGGAATTGCTGGGCAGCCGGGTATCCAACATTCCTATGAAGATCACAAGGCCAGTGTGGATGAAGCCAGTATGTCATTCCCATGTCCATGCAACTGTTGTCAACAAGCTGAAAAATGACTTCAGGCTGGACGGCCACTCAAAGGAATGGGTCCTCATGGAGAGGTCCGGGGTGGGTAGGGGTCACTTAAATGAAACTGACAGAGAAGTGGCAACCAGGATACAGCAGCAGAAAAGGGGGGAAAGGTGCTCAAAATACAGCTGTTAATGAGTACAGGACCAGGATGTAGTAGAATTTTGGATCAAAGACTAGTTTCGAATGAATGTTCATACATACAGAAAGTGTGGTGAATAAGGTTAGTGAGCTTCAGGTACAAGTAGGTGTGTGGGAATATAATACTGCGGTGATAACTGAAACACCGCTCAAGGGCAGGATCAGGCACTTACCATTCCTGGATAAAAGGTGCAGAGAAAAGATATGTCAAGAAGAAAAGAGGCAGAGTAGAAATACTGATTAAGGAGGATATTATAATGCTGGAAAGATCAGACGTCATTGAGGGCTCGAGGACAAAATCCATTTAGTTGGAGATAAGAGGCAAAAGAGATATTCCGTACGGAGATAGGGAACAGAATTAGAGGAGCAAATCTGCAAAGGAAGTACAGAAATGTTCAAGGGCCAGAGTGTGTTGAAACTGGGGATATGATTCATCTCAGTAAGGCTGGAATTATATCAGAGTAAAGGCCAAAGGAGAAAAATCTCTGACCTGTGTTTCAAAGAATTTTCTTGATCTGCCTAACCTCAGCACAAATAGGAAGTCACTAGTGTTGGGGAATAGGCTGGGCCAAGTGGACCAGGTTTCAGTGGAGGAAGCTATGGAGCAGTAATGGTGTAGATTTTAGGGTGCTCCCTATTTTCTCCATTACTAAAAGAGAGAGGAGAGGACACGTTTCAAAGTGTGAGGGATAAAATGGAACCAAAGACTGGCAGGTAAAAGTTATAATGAAATCTGATTGATCTTTTCACAGGAACCATTTCAGTTACAGGCTTGGAAAATTCTCGTAAGAGACAGAGGTAGGAGAACTGAAACCAGGACTCCTTGCATGATACAGACAAATGATGAAAGGTTAAAGGACATTAAGACACTTTTCTGGTGAATAATTTAAGTTGTATCTAGTAAGCTGAAAATAAAAAGAAAATGAACTGGGCAAAGAGAAAGCATGAGAAGACTACAAAATAATAAAAGACTTCTACAGGCATATACTGTAACCAATAAACAAAAGCAAGAGAAAGGAAGATGAAGGCAGTGGAGAAGATGTCACCTTTTTGGATTTTAAGATGCTGTTTGACAACGTCCAACATTTGTCACGTGTATTATCAAGCAACGCAACCGATGGTGTACTGGGGGCAGCCCACTAGTATTGCCACATATTCTGTTGCCAACATAACGTGCCCAGAATGCTCAGCAGAACAATGCAGAACACAACAAGCAACAAAAACAGCAACACCCAAGCAAGCCCTGTTCCTCCCTCCCTCCCAGCACACATACGCTCTGTTCTTAACCCCTTGTTCAGCCTCCACCGGATTTGAACTCGGGCTCGCAGACGTCGGGCTTTGACTCAAATCTCCTACAATGAAAGGTTCAATGACAACATGGACAAGAATATAACTTGATGAGAGGAAACAGTTTTTCCCACACTGGAAGGTGACATGATGTTCTGCAGGGTCATCTGTGGGGCTTCTAAATTTTTGTTATACATTAACAAATGCTCAGGAGTATATTTCAGCCAAAGCACATTTTTTAAAGAAATGTGGGTATTTAACAAGGCTCTACCTAACAGAACAGGGAGACAACTAAGAGGTAAGTGGTGATGAGGAAAGATGATTGACTAAATCATCCAAAGGCTATGGAGCTACAGATGAATCCAAGTGTATGTGTATAAAAATATTTTGAATTAGCAGGGCATTTTGAGATATGATTGGGATCCTAGGCAAAGAATTTAAAAGCAGGGAGATAGCGTTGACCGCTTTTAAAACAATGCTAAATCACATCTTCATGATGCATCCAATTCTGGATATCTCACATTTGGAGGAATGCAGGGAAGTTAGAATAGCTACGGAACAGATAGGGTGGTGTTTTGAGGGATAGACTTAATTGAGTGGCCTCCACTGTGCTGTATCAATTCCATTGTTTCTATGGTTACAGGTAACTATTCCCTCTCATTTAGGAGATAGTAATATCACACATTTCAGTGCAGGTCAGTTTCACTGGTGGACAGGACTGCTGAAATTACTTGAAATTACCTGTGCTAATGTGCTGAGAGGTCGTTGTTTGCTCGGCTGAAAGTGGACTAAGCAGAAAGAGCTTGAGTGTGAATAGAACTGGGGAAAACTGCCACAAGCCTCTTGCACAGCAGTAAATTAGCGCATTTTTTGCCAGCAGTTGAACATTTAGGCCCAAATCTCCAAACTGAGCAAAACACAAAATAATCTGCAGATGCTGGGGTCAAAGCAACACTCATAACACGCTGGAGGAACTCAGCAGGTCGGGCAGCATCCGTGGAAAAGATCGGTGGACGTTTCGGGCTGGAACCCTTCGTCAGGACTGTAGAGGGAAGGGGCAGAGGCCCTATAAAGAAGGTGGGGGGAGGGTGGGAAGGAGAAGGCTGGTAGGTTCCAGGTGAAAAACCAGTAAGGAGAAAGATAAAGGGGTAGGGGAAAGGAAGCAGGGAGGGGATAGGCAGGAAAGGTGAAGAAAGAATAGGGGAAAACACAATGGGTACTAGAAGGAGGCGGAACCATGAGGGAGGTGATAGGCAGCTGGGAGAGGGGGCAGAGTGACATAGGGATAGAGGAAGGGAGGGGGAGGGAATTACCGGAAGTTGGAGAATTCTATGTTCATACCAAGGGGCTGGAGACTACCTAGACGGTATATGAGGTGTTGCTCCTCCCACCTGAGTTTAGCCTCATCATGGCAGTAGAGGAGGCCATGTATGGGCATATCTGAATGGGAGTGGGAAGCAGAGTTGAAGTGGGTGGCTACTGGGAGAACCTGTCTGTTTTGGCAGATGGAGTGGAGGTGCTCGATGAAGCGGTCCCCCAATCTGCGTTGGGTTTCACCGATGTAGAAGAGGCTGCACCGGGAGCACCAGATGCAATAGATGACCCCAACAGACTCACAAGTGAAGTGTTGCCTCACTTGGAAGGACTGTTTGGGGCCCTGAATGGTGGCAAGAGAGGAGGTGTAGGGACAGGTGTAGCACTTGCGCTTACAGGGATAAGTGCCGGGTGGGAGATCCGTGGGGAGGGACGTGTGGACCAGGGAGTCGTGGAGGGACCGATCTCTGCGGAATGCGGAAAGGGGTGGAAAGGGAAAGATGTGCTTAGTGGTGGGGTCCTGTTGAAGGTGGCGGAAGTTGCAGAGGATAATGTGCTGGATCCAGAGGCTGGTGGGGTGGTAGGTGAGGACAAGGGGAACTCTGTCCCTGTTGTGGTGGTGGGAGGATGGGGTGAGGGCCGAAGTGCGGGAAATGGAGGAGATGCGGGTGAGGGCATCATTGATGACGGCAGAAGGGAAACCATGATCCTTAGAGAAAGAGGACATTTGACTGTCTTGTCTCCCTTTCTCTTCACCATTTACACCTCTGACTTCAACTACTGCACAGAGTCTTGTCATCTTCAGAAGTTTTCGGATGACTCTGCCATAGTTGGATGCATCAGCAAGGGAGATGAGGCTGAGTACAGGGCTATGGCAGGAAACTTTGTCACATGGTGTGAGCAGAATTATCTGCAGCTTAATGTGAAAAAGACTAAGGAGCTGATGGTAGACCTGAGGAGAGCTAAGGCACCGGTGACCCCTGTTTCCATCCAGGGGGTCAGTGTGGACATGGTGGAGGATTACAAATACCTGGGGATACGAATTGACAATAAACTGGACTGGTCAAAGAACACTGAGGCTGTCTACAAGAAGGGTTAGAGCCGTCTCTATTTCCTGAGAAGACTGAGGTCTTTTAACATCTGTCGGACAATGCTGAGGATGTTCTACGAGTCTGTGCTGGCCAGTGCTATCATGTTTGCTGTTGTGTGCTGGGGCAACAAACTCATTCGTAAGGCCAGTGATGTTGTGGGCATGGAACTGGACTCTCTGACGGTGTTGTCGGAAAAGAGGATGCTGTCCAAGTTGCATGCCATCTTGGACAATGTCTCCCATCCACTACATAATGGACTGGTTGGGCACAGGAGTACATTCAGCCAGAGACTCATTCCACCGAGATGCAACACAGAGCGTCATAGGAAGTCATTCCTGCCTGTGGCCGTTCAACTTTACGACTCCTCCCTTGGAGGGTCAGACACCCTGAGCCAATAGGCTGGTCCGGGACTTATTTCCTGGCATAATTTACATATTACTATTTAATTATTTATGGTTTTATTACTATTTAATTATTTGTGGTGCAACTGTAACGAAAACCAATTTCCCTCGGGATCAATAAAGTATGACTATGACTATGAGATGTCCTGGAACGGAAAACCTCATCCTTGGAGCAGATGCGGCAGAGGCGGAGGAACTGGGAATAGGGAATGGCAGTTTTGCATTTTTTCCTGTCCCACCGAACTTGTATCTGCCTACCTGGACTCCATTTTGTCACCCATAGTTCAGTCCCTCCCCACCTACATCCGCAATACATCCCATGCCCTCCACCTCTTCAATAACTTCCAGCTCCCTGGTCCCAACCGCTTCATTTTCACTTTGTATGTCCAATTCCTATACACCTCCATTCCCCATCATGAAGGCCTCAAAGCTCTCCGTTACTTCCTGGATAATAGACCTCACCAGTTCCCCACCACCACTATCCTCCTCTGGTTGGCAGAACTGGTTCTCACACTTAATGACTTCTCTTTTGGCTCTTCCCACTTTCTTCAGACTAAGGGTGTAGCTATGGGAACTCGCATGGGACCCAGCTATGCCTGCCTCTTCGTTGGTTATGTGGAACAGTCTGTGCTCCAAACCTGTCCTGGTACTGCTCCCCAACTTTTCCTTCGGTACATTGACGACTACATTGGTGCTGCTCCCTGCACCCATGCTGAACTTGTCAATTTCATCGACTTTACTTCTAACTTCCACCCAGCCCTCAAATTCACTTGGTCTATCTCTGACACTTCTCTCCCCTTTCTCGATGTCTCGGTCTCCATCTCTGGAGACAGACTGTCCACTGACATCTTCTATAAGCTCACTGACTCTCATAACTACCTCAACTATACCTCTTACCACCCTGCCACATGCAAAAATGCCATTCTCTATTCTGACAGAGTGATCAGCAGCACTGGGGCTCCACAGGGGGCTGTCTTGTCTCCCTTTCTCTTCACCATTTACACCTCGGACTTCAACTACTGCACAGAGTCTTGTCATCTTCAGAAGCTTTCTGATGACTCTGCCATAGTTGGATGCATCAGCAAGGGAGATGAGGCCAGTGCTATCATGTTTGCTGTTGTGTGCTGGGGCAGCAGGCTGAGGGTAGCAGACACCAACAGAATCAACAAACTCATTCATAAGGCCAGTGATGTTGTGGAGATGGAACTGGACTCTCTCATGGTGGTGTCTGAAAAGAGGATGCTGTCTAAGTTGCATGCCATCATGGTCAATGTCTCCCATCCACTACATACTGTACTGGGTGGGCACAGGAGTACATTCAGCCAGAGACTCATTCCACCGAGATGCAGCACAGAGCGTCATAGGAAGTCATTCCTGCCTGTGGCCATCAAACTTTACAACTCCTCCCTTGGAGGGTCAGACATCCTGAGCCAATAGGCTGGTCCTGGACTTATTCCATAATTTACTGGCATAATTTCCATATTATTATTTAACTATTTATGGTTCTATTACTATTTATTATTTATGGAGCAACTGTAACGAAAACCAATTTCCCCTGGGATTAATAAAGTATGACTATGATTATGACTATGACTATGACATTCAGATATGTCCATACATGGCCTCCTCTACTGTCATGCTGAGGCTAAACTCAGGTTGGAGGAGCAACACCTCATACACTGTCTAGGTAGTCTCCAGCCCCTTGGTATGAACATAGAATTCTCCAACTTCCCGTAATTCCCTCCCCCTCCCTTCCTCTATCCCTATGTCACTCTGCCCCCTCCCCCAGCTGCCTATCACCACCTCCCTAATGGTTCCGCCTCCTTCTACTACCCATTGTGTTTTCCCCTATTCTTTCTTCACCTTTCCTGCCTATCACCTCCCTACTTCCCCTCCCCCACCCCTTTATCTTTCCCCTTACTGGTTTTTCACCTGGAACCTACCAGCCTTCTCCTTCCCACCCTCCCCCTACCTTCTTTATAGGGCCTCTGCCCCTTCCCTCCACAGTCCTGACGAAGGGTTCCGGCCCGAAACGTCGACTGATCGTTTCCACGGATGCTGCCCGACCTGCTGAGTTCCTCCAGCATGTTGTGAGTGTTGCTCCAAACTGAACAATGTGTTCTCTCTCTCGATGAATCCCTTCACTTAAATCCAGCAATCTTTCACTTAACACTCATCTATCACTCAGTGAGCAACAGACATACTTCTGACCCAAATTATTGACTCTTTATTCCTTATAAGGTCATTTATTGAAGTCCATCTCCAAAGAACTGAGCACAAAAGTCTAGATTGATATAAGGCTTACAAAGCTGCTATCTTTCAGATGTTGCCTTAGACCGAGGTTCTCTTTGCTGTCTTTGCAGAGTGGTGAGAATCTTTAGGTTCCTTTAAAGTAGAGCTGTCCCTGATGTCCTGGCCAATGTGGATCCTCTAATTAACCTTTCTAAGAGCAGACAGTCTCGCTCTTGCTGCTGAGGGGTGGTACTGTGTGTGGATTGATGGCTGTATCTTTCTACACTGAAGCCCTACTTTTTTTACAGGAATGTGAGAGATGCTATTGCAGGTGATATTCTTTAAACATCAAACCTGCAGAGCCCCAGAAATCAAAATACAAATGGAAAAGCTAGCATTTATGAATTTCACCCGTGAATGATCAGGAAATTGATCCACTGGTGATAGGCCTTAGTCCTAATTACATGTAATCAATGAGCTGCAAACACAACTGACCTTTAGAGGGAAAGCATCAACAAAGAGGCTTGAACTTATCCTCTAGAGAGATGTTGGAGATCCAGATAACACACACAAAATGCTGGAGGAACTCAGCAGGTCAGGCAGCATCTATAGAGAGGAAGAAACAGTCAACTTTTTGGACCAAGAGCCCTCATCAAGACAGGAATTTTAGGCACCAGTTTTGTTGGCTTCAGGCTTGCTTGAGGTGAACAGGAATGTTGGAAAGGGACAGCTTTGCCTGGCTACATATATGGGTAAGTAACTTTAAATAATGTTCTTTTTTATTAGAACAACATAGAATAGTACAATACAGAAACAGGCCATTGGGCCCACAATGACTGTGCTGACCATGATGCCAAATTAAATGATATCTGTACTCATTTCCCTACATATTCATCTGTCTGATAGCCACTATCATTCTGCTACCATTTCAACCACTGGCAGTCTATTTCAAGCACCCACCATCTTATTCACACATCTTATGCAAATATCTTAAAGGGAAACCAACAATAATTCGCTTGCTGAATTGTTGTTGGTTTCCCTTTAAGAAGTGTGTGTATTCCTTGCTCCCTCCATCTCCCCTTCAGCTGCAGAGTTTTTCAGCCCTCCTGCACCCAGCCTGGCTGCAAATCCATATCCCAGTCCATCTTCTTGCTGTGTACACAACCCAATGCCATTGCCTGACCTTTGAATTTGATGACTCTTTCTCTCTGAAACTCAAGGACCCTATTTCTCACAACCATGCCAGATCTACTCTGCTATCCCCAGGACCTCACTCAGGTGGATCCTGTCCCTTGACTCTACCTCTTGTTAATCCACGAGCTGGGGAATTCATGTGACATGTGTTAGAGGCACTTGCATGTTTTTGTGTGTGGCTTCGCATGCGTTGTGCACAACAGTAGACGAGACTTGAGATTATTGCTGAAGGAGGCTTGCACACAAAATGTGCTCTGGCACCTTACACATTTGAGGCACAGAGCATTCTCTCAGCCATGACATTTGAAGCACATCAATATGATTGCCTGCAGCTCTATTATTGACAGGTGTCTCATTAATAAATGTTCATGTCTACTGCTTTTATTAGCAAGGAAAAAAAAATCACAACTAAGTGTGAAAGAAACACTGCAGTTCTTCAGATAACAAGAACAAGGCTTCATCTATTTCACAGGCAAATGATATCCAATAACTGAATTACAGATTGCAATGAATCAAGAGAAAATTTAACAATTATTAAAAATTTTCTTTTAATAGTTAGAGATAAGAGCCAGCAGTAACAGAGATAACCTCCGTAACATTGAACTGCCTCATTCCATTTTCCAAGAACAGTGAAAGAATTTTGATGAGGCTGACATCTACTTCCTGTAGGAGGATGGATTAGAACACTTGTCTATTGTTTTGAACAAATCTGAAAGAGAGACTGTTTCTGCAGCTGAGTCCCTGGGCTCCCATTACGACTGCACAAAGTTAACTCCTGCCTTTTAGGCAAAGGACCACTTTAACAGAGTGAAACAAGGTTACAGCATTTTTCTGTTCCCTTGCCCTCCAACAAATGTTCCGTTTTTACTTCGATCTATCGGAGCAGCTTCACCTCTTTGCTGATACCTCACCGCGTGGCGGTTCTGAGCAGTTGCAGGTTGAGAGTGAGGTTCACCGAGCATTGGCAGCTTGCTGCAGAGCATCCTGTCGATTGTACACACGGCACTGCTGGTGGGAAGAGTCTATACTTAAAGCATTGGTTGGTGCTAACTGGAAGCGCTGTTCAGGGTATTGCAGCAATCATTCATCCAGACAAGTGAGGGGGAAAAAAATCCATCATGCTCTTGACTTGTTCCTCGCGGGTGATTGGCACCCACTGCGGTTGTAATACTTTTTATGTGACAGTCAAGTTCAGTTAGTGGTGAGGCTGTTGGAGGTGGTTTGTGACTGTGGCATGCACTTACCACTTATTAGCCCAAGTTTTGATTTGGTCCACATCTTTCTGGGTTGGGGCAATTGTCTTAGTAATTGTGAATACAGCGAACTATTTGATAGTCACATCTGTGTTTTGTCTTCAGAGGAATTTGTGGTCCTTACCTAATCTAGGCCAAACATCAGCCAAGACCCTCAACTATGTAGTTGACTCTTAACTGTCCTCTGTACCCTCTGACAAACTGGCATCAAGTAGGTGGAGATGAACAATATGTTTTGGCCTTAACTAATACATTTTAAAAGCTCATCAGCAAATAGTTCAACAGCAGACTTTTCAAAGGTGCCACTTGTGATGAAGGAACTGAAGGCCCATGTGCCTCAGATAACAAACCATGGAACCAAGCAGCATTGTTCTGGGACTTAAATACCCATTGGTGAAGCAATTGAAGGTAGTTCAGCCTTAGTCATTAACTTAAGGAACTCCAACTGCAGTATCCTGGTTTAGAGGATTGGCATCCTAAGCCATTACTCCAGTCAATGAAGAATATTCTCCCTCAACCACATTGACTTCACATGTGCTGAGGTTTACTGGTCAGTTAATGATAAATGCTGGCATGACGTCAAATGCAGTCACTCTCAATGCTGAAATCCAGCCCTCGTTTTTCTGTTCACACCAACGTATTATGAGTTCTGAAGTGTGGAAACCATGCTGGGCATCAATGTCTGTATAAGTACGTTCAAGTTTGTCATTCAACCGTACACATGTAAACTGCCAAACGAAACAAAGTTCCTCCAGCCCAAGGTGCACAACACAGTTCATATAACCCACATAAAACATATAAAGTAATATTCTCACAAAGAAATTAATAATTAATAAAATATATTCCAGAAGACTGACATTTAGCAAATGGTGCATTTACAATACAAGCGAAAAAGTAAACAGTATAACTCTACTGATGCTTCATACGTGATAAGACTTGGGTGGTGGCAGGGAGTTCAGTAGTCTCACAGCCTGGGCGAAGAAGCTGTTTCCCATCCTAACAGTCCTTGTCCTACTGCTACCCCACCTCCTGCCTGATTTTAGGGGATCAAAGAGATTGTGGGATGGATGGGAGGGATCCTTGACCATGCTAAAGACCTTGGGTAAGCAGCACTCTTGATAAGTATCTTGGCTGGGTGGAAGATCCTCTCAGCAATACCCACAGTCCTTTATTGGGTCTTGTGATCAGATGTCTTGCAATTCCCACACCAGACAGTAATGTAGCTGGTCAGGGCATTCTCAATGGTGTTTCTATGGTTAGAATGGGGATTCTGGGGAGCCTCACTCACCCCAGTCTTCTCAGGAAGTGATGATGCTGCTGTGCTTTTTTGACTAAAGAGGTGATGTTATGGACCAGGTGAAATCATCTGTGCTGAGTACTAAGATGCACTCCCAGAAGCCATAAATACCTCTTGACAGCACTGCTAATTCTCCTTCCATTTCTTTACGCTTCATTGAGAGTGGAGTTGGAGAGATCTGTTTCAGCATTCAGTTCATCCAGAACGAGGGGTCACAGTTTGAGGATAAAGGGGAAGCCTTTTAGGACCGAGATGAGGAAAAACTTCTTCACACAGAGAGTGGTGAATCTGTGGAGTTCTCTGCCACAGGAAACAGTTGAGGCCAGTTCATTGGCTATATTTAAGAGGGAGTTAGATATGGCCCTTGTGGCTAAAGGGATCAGAGGGTATGGAGGGAAGGCAGGTACAGGGTTCTGAGTTGGATGATCAGCCATGATCGTACTGAATGGCGGTGCAGGTGCGAAGGGCCGAATGGCCTACTCCTGCACCTATTTTCTATGTTTCTATGTTTCTATTCAATCAGCTCACTGCTGATTGGTACCTTAAATCTATCACTTGTTCTATATCTCTAGTTACCATTACCAGACCAAGATCAATTCTTCTGCTTTGACAGATACTCAACAGTTTTCTTTGAATGAAATTATTCTACATTTTACTAACATTACTGTGAATTAGCACGCTTATGGTTCATGAAATTTTGGTAACATTTTAAGGAAACTGAATGCTGCTGGTTTGGGATGGTTTCTACTTAAACGGAAATGGAAACTGTATCCAAATGAATAGGATAAACAGATCCCCAAGGAGGCCTTGAAATTAAGAAGAGTTTTTTTGGAAAGGTTATAAATTTGTGAAAGGAAGTCACATTTCTGCAGTGAAGTTTCCGATCTGAGTGCGGATAACCAGAGTGTCCACTATCTTTTACAATACTTACCCATTATCGAGGAAGGTCAGATCAAGGAAAGTTGGCAAAAAAGTTAAAATTAAAACTACTTTATCTGAGTATATAAATGATTTTTAAAATCTAAATAGATTAGATCAAACCCATTTGTCAAATCAAGATAAATAGGTTTGTTTGAATGGCCATTACTGTTGCTCTGTGACGAAGACTGAAAGTTAAAGATTCCCATGTCTTTGATCTTTAGAAAGGACAATAAAAAATAGAAAAAGGGATAAGTGGACAATCCTGGTGATAAAGGGTTGCAGTGAGAAATATTCTTAGCTGAAAGATCAAGAAATAAAATCAATACAGGTGGAAATAAACAGTAACAAGAAATATTGTTGTTAAATGTAGGATTCCTGCACTGTTGGAGGAACATAAACAAAAGTAACAAGAACTTGTTGCAAAGGTAAAATCAAATTGCAAGGGTGATTTGTCTTGACTTGGACCAGAAAATTAAATTAATAAAAGCAGTTTGGAGGACAAATTCATTAAATGTGTTTGGCACAGTTTCCTGGAGCAAAATGTGAGGAAACCAACTAGAGAACAAGCTTTCACATCTTGAGTCAGGCACTGAGGCAAGGGTAATTAGCAGCCTGACTGTAAGAAGATGTGATCATAATATGATAGCACTTTATGTTGACTTTGAGAGTGATGTACTTAAATTGGGAACTAGACACATGAACTTAAATAAAACCAATTAACTGGGTATGAGTGGTAGATTGGAATCTTAATGGTTTATTGGTAGATGAAATGTTTCAGGAAATATGTAATAAGCATTAATGAATGTACGTTCTCATTTGGTGTGAGATTAAAAAAGAGGGATTGCAGTTGAAAGAACAGTGGTATAAATGGAGAATGGAAGAGTTACAGATATCAGCAAACCATGACCAAAACAATTAATAATGAGGCAAAAGATAGTTTATGGGAGTCAATTAATAAATGTAAAATATGTGATTCTACAAGCAAAAATGGAAGGGATTACCAAAAGTGAAAATGGATTGCC
The DNA here is from genome assembly GCF_030028105.1 of Mobula birostris. NCBI lineage: Eukaryota > Metazoa > Chordata > Chondrichthyes > Myliobatiformes > Myliobatidae > Mobula > Mobula birostris. The sequence continues at coordinate 31,130,264 of NC_092389.1, read as the reverse complement.
TGGAGGCAGCGGCAGGAGAAATTGCAATCGGGAACAAGGAAACGGTTGAAGCATTAAAGAGATATTTTGTGTTTGGCTGAATATGAGAAAGCCAGGGGTCTAATGAAAGAGAGAAATATAAGGTTAATGATATTAAATAGAAATGAATAAGGTTTAAATCTTATGGCCTGCACTCCAGAGTTCTAACGAAAATAGTTTCAGATGTTGGATTTTCCTGACGAAGGGTCTTGGCCCGAAATGTCGACTGTAGGAATGTCTCTTTCTAGAGATTCTGCCTGGCCTGCTGCATTCACCAGCAATTTTTATGTGTGTTGGTTGGATTTTCCAGATGTTTTAGACCATAAAACGATAAAACAATAGGAGTAGAATTAGGCTATTTGGCCCATTGAATCTCCTCCACTATTCCATCATGGCTGGTTTAATATCCCTCTCAATCTCATTCTCCTGCCTTTTCCCACCCCTGTAATCAAGAACTTATCAACCTTTGTTTCAAATGTCCCCAATGATTTGGCCTCCACAACCATCTGCAACAATGAATTCCACCAATTCACCACCCTCACGCGAAATAAATTCTTCCTCATCTCTGTCCTAGAGGGCCGTCCTTGTATTCTGAGGATGTAGCCACAGGTAGTGACTTCTACAACTAAACTTCCAATATTGCCCATCAGCTGTTATTTCTGTGTTTATGACCAGTTATCCACAACACAGCAACAATAGCTCCAATCAATGGTCCTTTGATATGGTTCCTTTAAGAATGTAATGAAATGTGCAAGTTAATGCACTTTTGAGGCAACAGCTTCAACATCTGCAGGATTAATCAATATACCCAGCTGGCAAAAAACAAGAAGCATCTAGAATCAAGCATTCCCAAGAACTCTTTCTTGGAAACAAAGTTAGCTATAATTTTTATACTCACATCGTCAGCCATATACTTGACTAATATATACATTGATTCACTGTGTGTGATCAACCTCATTTAAAAGCAATATAATTACAGGTAGAAGAAAAACTTCCCTCAGTTGAAAAGTTGCCTTTAAGAATGGCTGCCGCTAATGTACTGATAATGAGCTACTTAACTTCACATAACGCAAGGAAACGAGAAACATTACAAAGTCTTCCCAAAGGCAACAAGTCCAAATGAGGCATTTTAGTCAAAGGGCAATGTGGAACTCATGCATCGCTCTCAGTGCATGCTCAGAATTCTTCTCTGATAAAGGCGGGGCAAACTGTTGGGAAAGAAAACCAGCAGCTAACAAGCCAACAGAGGTGGAAAACATTATAAACACTCGAGACTCTGCTGAGCAACACACACAAAATACTGGAGGTCCTCAGCAGGTCAGGCAGCATCTATGGAAAGGAATGAACAGTGAAGATTTTGTGCAAAGGAACTTCATCAGGACTTGAAAGGAAGGAGGCAGAAGGCAGAATAAGGAGGTGGGGTAGGGGAAGGAGTACAAGCCAGCAGGTGATAGGTGAGACCAGGTGAGGGGGAAGGGGAGATGGAGTGAGAAGCTGGGAGGTGACAGGTGGAAAAGGTAAGGGGCTGCAGAAGAAGGAATCTGACAGGAAAGGAGAATAGACCATGGGAGAAAGGGAAGGAGGTGGGACAACAGAGGGAGGTGAAGGGCAGGTGAGGAGAAAACAAGAAGTGAGAAGGCAACCAGAATGGGGAATTATTCTCAATACCAATCCCCTTCCAAACATTTTCACTGTCATGGTGAGGCCCAGCATGAACTCAAAGAGCAACACAGAATCCCAGAATCATACAGGAAAAAAACTGAACATGTAAACGGCCTTTTTGACCTGCCTCACCTATGCTGACCATAATGTACATATAAATCTACATTGATCCATTTGCATTCATTAGGCCTACATACCTCTATGCCTTTCCTATGAAAAGTCCTTTAAATATTGTGATTGTATACATTTCCATCATCTCCTCTGGCAGATCATTCCAGATAACCACCCACCCTCTGTGCAAATAACTCTCATACCTCCTCTAAATTTTTCCCCCTCACTCTAATGCTATGCTCACTGTTTCTGGACTCCTCTACTCTGGGGAAAAAGTCTCTAACTATATATTTTATGTAATGAGTGGATCTGCAGAGAGCTGTTTGCAATGAGTTGCCACACTTCATCACGCTCTTCATAACTCTGTAAATCTCTTTGTTGACCGTTCATCAATGGAACTAGGTCAGGCAACTCTTAGTTAATCAAAGCTTGCACTTTATTGACTCTGCACAAACAACAACGTAACTGTTGACCTCAGTCCAACAACTTAAAACATGAATTCTGCTGTTTGCTCAATCAGACCACTTCTCCAATTTATAGTACCGAAATAGAATCTCCCATTTGCCAGAAGCTCAGTCCTTCTTCTCCCAGCTTCTGGCATGGGGGTTCCTTCTTGTGATAGTTAGTCTCCAGGGTTCCCACCCCTTTGCATTTGAAACCTCTCACTTTTAAACACTTCCTAGCAGTTTGAATGTCATGCTTCAATCTTGTTGGCTCGAGGTCAGATTCCCATTGAATGTAGACCAAGGGCTACACAACTTTGTGCCTTAGGTGACTTCTTTTGTTCTATTTGACTCTGGTTCAAAGCAGTCAAACCAGGTCACTTAGACACTGGGCTGAGACAACAAGATTACATCTGCAAACTAGCCATTGTACACAATACACAGCTTATCTGAGACTGATCTCAGGTTTAGCAGATCAGTAGCAGAAACTCCTTGTCTCCATGTTCAATTGCTCTGATTAAGTTATCCCAGAGCAAGAATCAGTTCTTCAAACAGTTCACAAAATGGAGGTTACAGAGCAGCTTCACAAAATGGCAGCCTCCATTTCTTCAAGCTCATGACAAGAACAAAGACAATTTAGTTTGTCTACCTCTATTGCTTTGACCTGTTTGAGTTCAATGTTTCCTTCCATATTTTAATTCCTTCATGGCCAACATCTATATGATCATTTCTTCACCTCTTATGTTCCAGTGAAAACAAGCCCAGCCAATCCGATCTCTCCCTGTGGTATACATGGATTTTAGCAAGGCATTTTATAAATTCCCTCACGGTCAGTTTATTCAGAAAGTCAGGAGGCATGGGATCCAAGGAAACGTGGCTGTGTTGATTCAGAATAGACTTGCCCATTGAAGGCAGAGGGTGGTTGTGGACTGTATTCTGTCTGGACGTTGGTGACCAGTGCTGTTCAGCAGGGACCCCTGCTCTCTGTGACTTTCATAAATGACTTGAATGAGGAAGTAGAAGGGTGCAGATGACACAAAGGTTGGTGGTGTTTTGGATAGTGTGGAGGGTTTTCGTAGGTTGCAATAGGACATTGACAGGATGGAGAACTGGGCTGATAAGTGGCAAATGGAGTTCAACCCAGAAAAAAAGTGAAAGGATTCACTTTGGAAGGTCAAAGTTGAAGGCAGAATACAAGGTTAATGGCAGGATGCTTGGCAGTGTGGAGGAACAGAGGGATCTTCAGCCCCACATTCATAGATCCCTCAAAGTTGCCACATAAGTTGATACAGCTGTTAAGAAGGTTTATGATGTGTTGGCCTTCATTAGTTTAGACCTGTGAAGTAATGCTGCATCTCAATAAAACCCTGGTTAGACCACTCATGGAATGTTGTGTTCAGTTTTGGTCACCTCATTATAAGTAGGATATGGAAAATTTAGAGAGGGTGAAGAGGAGATTTACCAGGATGCTGTCTGGACTAGAGAGAATGTTTTGTAAGGATAGATTGAGAGAGCTAAAGCGTTTCTCTTTGGAGTGAAGGAGAATGAGAGGCGTGCAAGATTGTAAGAGGCATAGATCAAGTGGATAGGCAGAGACTTTGTTCCCAGGGTGGAAATGGCTAATATGAGAGGGCATAATTTTAAGGTGATTGGAGGAGAGTATAGGGGAGATGTCAGAGGTAAGTTCTTTACACAGAGAGTTGTAGGTGTATATAATGCCCTGCCAGGGGTGGTGGTCGATGCAGTCACATTAGGGACATTTAAGAAACTCTTAGAGAGGCACATGGACGATAGAACAATGAAGGGCTATGTAGGAGGAAAGGGTTAGATTGATCTCAGAGTAGGTTAAGGGGCCAGCTCAACATCGTGAGCTGGATTGCACACAATGTGCTGTAATGTTCTGTGTTATATACATAACTGCAGCCCTCCACTCCAGCTGAGCGATATCTGGTGAATTATGCATCATCTTGTGTCACAATGAGGTCACCCACAGGGTGAAGGAACAACACCTTGTATTCTGTCTGGGTAGCCTCCAACCTGATGGCATGAGTATTGATTTCTCCTTCTGGTAAACAATTTTGTGTTTATCCCCCCGCCCCCAGCCTCCTTCTTCTATTCTCCACTCTGGCCTCTTACCTCTTCTCACCTGTCTATCACCTCCTCCTGGGTCCCCTTCTCCATCCCTTTTCCTATAGTCCACTCTTCTCTCCTATCAGGTTCTTTCCTCTTCAGCCCTTCAGCTTTCCCACACACCTGACTTTACCTATTATCTTTCAGCTATCCTCCTTCCCTTGCCCCCATCATTTCATTTTAGCATTTTCTCCATTCCTTCTCAGTCCTGAAGAAGGGTCTCAGTCCAAAATGTTGACTGTTTATTCATTTCCATAGATGCTGCCTGACCTCCCGCATTTTGTGTATGTTGCTATGCGTGTTCTCTACTGCAGATTGCCCATAAATGTACTTAATACTTTATGTTCTGTCTAATCAATGTTTTGTACAGCTGCAGCATGAATTCTGTACTCTGATATTCAACGCTTGGCCTATGAATACAGGCACACCAACATGGAGACACGAAAGATTCTGCAGATACTGGAAACTTGAGCAACACACACAAAATTCTGGAGGAATTCAGCAGTTCGGCATTTTGTATGTGAGGCACACCAGATGCTTTTTTCACCACACTTTCCACCTGTTACACCATTTTCAGGGAGCTATGGACTTGCACCCAAGGCCTCCTTGTTTATCAATGCATGGTTTCGATTGGACAATTTGTTTGCCTTCACAGATGCTGCTCAACCTGTTGAGCTCTTCCAGCAGATCGTTTGTTGCACCAGATTCCATCATTTGCAGTCTCCTTTGTCTCGCTGGAGGGATGGATAATGGAAACACCCACTTCCTTTTGGACTCCTGACACTCTTGGGGTGGGGGGAGGAAGTGTGGTTTTGGCAGAAGAGGTTCTCCTTTAGCCTGGTTTAGTTCTGAGTACAAGACAGCGTCCTCTTGTGTACTGCCTTTAATGGACAATCTTTGCCTGAAAGACGGGATTATATCCTTATCTGATGAGCAACAACAAAACTCTTGCTTCAGGTCAGGGTGAAGTGGGTGGTGCGTGACGTGGGAAGATGCTGTTTGTTCGCTGGTGCCATCAGGAAGAAGGTACAGGAGCCTCAGGACTCACACCACCAGGTTCAGGAACAGTTATTACTCCTCAACCATCAGGCTCTTGAACCAGAGTGGACCACTTCAATTAACTTCACTTGCCCCATCATTGAAATGTTCCCACCATCTATGACTCAATTTCAAGGACTCTTCATCTCATGTTCTCGATATTTATTGTTTTATTTATTTATTATTATTATATCTTTTTTTTTGTATTTGCACAGTTTGTGATTTCTTGCACACTGGTTGAATGCCCAAGTTAGAATGTTCTTTCATTGATTCTATGATGGATTTATTGAGCACGCCTGGAAGAAAATGACTTTCAGGGTTGTATATGGTGACATATATACTTTGAGAATAAAATTTACTTTGAACTTTAAACTATTTGGATCACACTCAGGGGTTGCTGATTCAACCTTGCAAAAAGGGTCAGATTCCATGGTGCTTCGGTGATGTGGGTGAGGCAAGTACTTAATGTCACAATAGAACCCAAAACAGCACATAGAAGCAGAATTATCCTGAATGCAGTATTTTGTGATTTGTGCCATTCCTAGGCCAAGTTATGTGTGGACAAAGGGCACATAGGTGCATCCTAGCATGCACTAGCATGGCCACTTGGCATATCCAAACACCACCAAGTGTTAAATCACTGACTTTGATTCACCCTGCTTCTGATTTCTCTTATAGATAGCTTTCTCCACGAACTTGAACCAGATAGTGCTCATAACTATTCAAATACATGACTGAATTTCTAGGCCATTCAACTCGCAGAGGTTGGAGACAGGTGTTATGTTTTACACAATGGACAGAGGAGCTGTTACTGGAGACTCAGTGAAAGGCTGCAGTGTATCTTGTGAAATTACAGAATGCAGTGGTTGTGGGATGCATACCACACATCTTCATCAAGTGTGCTTTTATCAGATATTAGGTAAGTGGTAATTAGCTGTAATTATTCATTTTAAATTAAAATTATATTGATGCACAAAGTTTTGATATCACCAGGAATTAGTTTCAATTTTAGTCCCATCTTTTCTGCACTGTGATGGTTCCATTGAATGCTTTAGCTGGCTGATCGAGAAAGTACTTTGTATTGCTCAATGTTTAAGTTCTGAGTGAGAGGAAGCTGTACTTTAGAAGATGGAGCTGGCCTCAATTCCTAAAAGGTTGAGCAAGATGTCTGTGAAGTTTTGAAGCTCAATGTGTCTGAACTGTTTTACTTTGAAATTTAATGATAGTAGATATCATAAACACAGAGGCCTGTGATTCTCAACAGTGCTGTATTTTACCTCGATAAAGGTATCTCTATTTCTCAGAGATCTCAGAAAAATATACTATTATTGAAAAAGGCAACGTGCAAAGCTGAATGATAAGTTTTCTCCATTGTGGTTTGGGTGAGAATGATCTTTCGTTCACCACCACTGAGTTAGAATCCTATAATGCCCCATGTAAATACACCATAGACACACTTTCATTACACAACTGAAGTGTTCGGAAAGGCAGCAATCATGAGAAGAACTGAGCAATGATTTCCAGTGATATGCAAATCACATGAAGGAATATCAGAAATGTCTCTGTCTGCAGCTTGAATCCTTGTCTCTCCTCATTTCTTCTTCAAGATTGCTCTAACTAAGATAATTCCTGAATCTGTCTGTGCCTTGTGCCATTAAGATGGGAAAACAACCATCACTGCTCAAAGTAAATCATTCCCTGCAATGACAGGGAAGGTTCTTGAAAGACAATCTTCATTTCCAGATAAATACATTTTTTTTGGCATTGACTCTGTTTAGACAAAGCTTTAATGCAATGAGAGACAAGACGTGTCAGTGCCAATTAAACCATTATTTTGGCTTGACATCAATTGATGTCTTATTGGGATGCATGGACCTGCTATTATTGGCTTCTTGTGAAATCACGTCAGGGTATCCATATTCAGCTATTTGGTGACCAGTCATCCATGCGTTTGTTACTATCTTACTTACCCTTCCCGGCAAATATAAAGCTGTTTTTAAATTCAGGAGGTGGTTGTGGCTGTTCATCTAGTTGTGAAGAACAGTTGGGGTTGAATACCTTGCTACTGAAGTGAAGAAAACCTGAATTATAAATGCTAGCAAAATGAAGAGCATCCCAAAGCACACTTTAATGAAGTATCTTGGAATCATAGTGACTGTTGCAATGTAATTCATATTTATCAAAGATCTACAAATGACAAAAAAAAGAATGATTCAGTTAATCAGTTTTTTAAGCAATGAATATTAGTCCAGTCACTCGGGAAACACCCTAGCTCTTTGGGTAGCATTAGGAAACTAGAAGGGCAGGGTGTGCCCTGGTTTAAAATATCCCCTGCTGACAGGAGGGGCCTACTGCAGCAGCAAGCCAAATGTCAGATTAATTTTTTCAGGGGGTGAGGCCTCTGCAATGCTGGGAGCGTTCTCTGTGGATTAGGACTGCAGAATGAATGGGAGCTGAGTTTATCTGAGTGAAGGTACTGGAATAAGCATTGAAAGGAGGAAGGATTGTGCTAATGAACTCTTCCCTTTAAAAGTCAAAATATGATTGGTCTGAGTTAGGATATTAAATGTCCATTTCTCAAAAAGTTAGACAGTCAATTTCAAGGAATTACATTTCCTAAAATGTTCTGAATTTACTTTCCATTTGCCAAGATGGTACAGCTTTTGCATTTTTGTGTAACTCAGCATCTATCTTCATGGAAATAACCACGTACCAGCTTGCACTGTATGCCTGAGTCAACACACAGGAAATTTTGGAGGAACTCAGCGGGTCAGGCAGCATCTAGGGAAAGAAGTGGGCAGTTCACATTTCAGATCTTGCTCCTTGATTTGGATAGAAAGAAAGCAGGGAGATAGCTGGTATAAAAAGGTGGCAGGAAGGGGCGGGGCAAGAGCAGGTAGTTGATAGGTGAATCCAGGTGAGGGGAGGGTGATAGGCAGATGGAGGAGGAGAGGATAGAGATAGTTCCAGAGGCTGGGAAGCGATAGGTGGGGCTGAAGATATGGAATTCGATTGGAGTGGAGTGGGTGTTTATGTTTATGTGTGTACGTCTGTGTGTGTGGGTGAGTGTAGCCTACAATGAACTAATACCTGTGTTAGTTCTTCAAACCAACATCTGATTTTTGCGTCTAGAAATGCTTGAAAGAGACTGACTGACATTAATAGCAATCCATGATTGCATTGTTATAGGAGGGGGAAAGGGTGAACACTTGATTTATCTCTCCTATTTTACTGTCCCCTCTTGTGAGGCAAGCACATGCTCAGTCAAATCGCAAAGAGCTCTCAATTATCTGATTCGTCATCCAAGAAAGATTTCTTTACAAACCAAGCCATTTGGTAAATGTTCGATAGAGTACTATCTGTCCAAGTTGCTCTGGCAGCAATTCAAGCATTTCTATTAAACTGGAAATACTGCTGCACTCTAGTTTCTGTGATTTTATTTATTAAAACCCATTTTGCACTCTAAAAAAGTTTCAAGCTTTAAGTAAATTGTATAGATTTTAATTTTAACGATCCTTTAAGTGTTTCAATAACATTCTTAATTGACTGTACTTTCAAACCAGCCTATTGTCTATCTCAGCGCATGCAATGCCCAGAAGACACCAGCAAACAGTGATCAGGACCAAGGATCCTGATGGATTTTTGACACCAGACATTTTGCTTCCATGACGGGCTGAAATCAATAAGCTCAGTCCTGTCTGGAAACAGAGCTAGAGTCCAGAGACCATGCTCTGAGATGTCTTACTTCTCTAGATCAGTACATCGTTTTGCACAATTATGATGATAGCTCAGAAAATAGACCACTTCCTATTTCTTGGAAAATACCCCTCAGCTAAGGCAAATATTGATCACAAAACCCCCTCCATTGACTTACTGCTGGCTCGGGAAAGCAACCAACATAATCAAAGACCCCCTCATTCTCTTCCCTTCCCTTTTTCATTGGGCAGAAGACACAAAAACCTGAGAGCACAAACCACCAATACAAGGATAGTTTCTATCCTGCTGCTACCAGAATCTTGAACAGATTGCTGATTAATATGGTTCTGAGTTGTGAACTACCTACAGCTGGAAAAATACCACCAATAATCTCTCTGCACAATCCTCCAAATTCACTGGAAATATAAGCAAATCAACACCAGCGTCCAACCCAAGGCAACAGCCCCTGCACTGAGGGCCTAGTGACTCTCGGCCTACAAGGTTGGGCAGGCCACATTGTTTGCGTGCCAGATTCAAGAGCACCCTATTCCAAGCTCTGTTGTGCAAGGAAAATTACCAGAAGGAGATTCAAGGAGCTCCTGAGAGTGTTCTTGAAGAAATGCAACATTCCCTAAGAATGTCTGGCCTGTTCAAGCAGCACACACAGGTCCAGAGGCACAATGGCAGAACCACACTCCCTCATGGAATAGCCACCCACCTGCCTGTGAGGCACATCTTGTTCCATCTGTGGAAGGGTCCACATTCCCACTTGGGATTCATTAGCCACCTTAGAACACAAACAAACAGAATGAAAGAAAGGCATTCTTGTTCCAAAGGCACTGCCAAAGTAGAAACTATTTCCAGGTAATAAGAGAGCTGAGCAAATACTCTAATAATTCAGAAGCTTTAACTGCAGTTTGGATTCCATTGTACGACTAACAGATGGTGTGGGGATGACTGATGTTAAGCACACCTATTTCACAACTGCACGCACGATTTCCCAAATAATCAACACTACCACAAAAGGGAAGGTAGCATCTTCAATGAAAATAACATCTCCCTATTCAGCTTTTATGTATCTCTGAGCTGATTACAGAATGACATTCTGTCACAACAGGCTTCAGAGACTTGACAGTCTGCTCCTGATCCTGTATCTTTTTCAGAAGGTGGAATTTTGAGAGTACATCACTGTTCTAAATCTCAGCACCACCGATTAGTTACAGAATTAAAATAATGAATTATTACTGAGAGTGCAAATACTGGTGGATAAGTGCTGCATTCATTTTATGAACATCAAGGTCCTAGGGACAGAAACTGCATAACTGACAGTTTATGTATAGCTATTGAGATGGAGATGCTACTGTGATACTGAGGTTTATGCCACTATCTGAGGGTGCTAGATGCCCATGAGAGTTTCAGGGGTCTCCTGCTGCAAGACCCCAGGTGAACACCCGGGGAAAAGTGGATACCACTGAGTCTATATTGCCATTTCCTAGAGGATATTTGATTCCTCTGCTTTGATTATCAGGTAAGACTGAACAGCCACTATCAAATTGCATGATGTGGAAAACATAGAAAGGGTGCAGAGGAGATTTACAGGGATGTTGCCTGGATTGGGGAGCATGCCTTATGAGAATAGGTTGAGTGAACTCAGCCTTTTCTCCTTGGAGCGACAGAGGATGAGAGGTGACCTGATAGAGGTGTATAAGATGATGAGAGGCATTGATCATGTGGATAATCAGAGGCTTTTTCCCAGAGCTGAAATGGCTAGCGCGAGAGGGCACAGTTTTAAGGTGCTTGGAAGTAGGTACAGAAGAGATAACAGGGGTAGGTTTTTCACACAGAGAGTGGTGTGTGCGTGGAATGGGCTGCCTGTGACGGTGGTGGAGGCGGATACAATAGGGTCTTTTAAGAGACTCCTGGACAGGTATATGGAGCTCAGAAAAATAGAGGGCTATGGGTAACCCTAGGTAATTTCTCAGGTAAGGACATGTTCGGCACAGCTTTGTGGGCTGAAGGACCTGTATTGTGCTGTAGGCTTTCTATGTTTCTATGAGTATAAAACCAACTCCATCTGTTATTTTGTTCTTAGCCAAGTATGATACAGGCTAATTTTTCTTTTAGCCTAGCATTGTAGGGTCAAAGCCAAATTCACCAGTTTTAACTCAAGCATCTTGAATGATTCAGTTATAGGTTGTAAGACTAGCCCTCATTCAAGCTCAGATGAATCGGGGCCGTTTTCTTATTAAATAAGGCTATGCTATTCAATATTCTAAAGATAGCCTGGAACTTCACGGAGACCAGTCAGTCAACATTACGCTCTGAGCGGATGGAAAACAAAGCAAAAGTTAAACACAGAAAGAAAATAATTGAGATGGCAAACCATTTATCAGATCCTTATGTCCTTGCAGCATCTGCTTTATTATAAATTCTTTACATTGATTCACGGGATGTAGCATCACTGGCAAGGCCAGTATTTAATGCCCTTTGCTAATTTCACTGATGGCGAGCTCTCTTTGTTAGTTGCTTTGCTTCAATGGATATATGACTGCTAGAAAAAGAGGCCAGGGAAATAATAAAAGGGGACAAGGAGATGGCAGATGAACTAAATGAGTATTTTGCAACAGTCTTCTCTGTGGAAGACACTAGCAGTGTGCCAGGTGTTACAGGGTGTGAAGGAAGAGAAGTGAGTGCAGTTACTATTACAAGGGAGAAGGTGCTCAAAAAACTGAAAGACCTAAGGGTGCCTAAGTCACCCAGACCAGGTGAACTGCACCCAAGGGTTCTGAAAGAGGTAGTGGTAGAGATTGTGGAGGCATTAGTAATGATCTTTCAAAAATCATTGGACTCTGGCATGGTGCCAGAGGACTGGAAAATTGCAAATGTCACTCTACTCTTTAAGAAAGGAGGAAGGCAGCAGAAAGGAAATTATTGACCAGTTAGCCTGACCTTAGTGGTTGGGAAGATGTTGGGGTCAGTTGTCAAACATGAGGTTGTGGAGTACTTGATGACACAGGTGAAGGCAGGATAAAGTCAGCATGGTTTTCTTAAGGGAAAATCTTGCCTGTCAAACCTGTTGGAATTCTTTGAGGAGATTACAACTAGGATAGATGAATGGGGTGCAGTGGATATTGTATGTTTGGACTTTCAGAAGGCCTTTGACCAAGGTGCCACACTTACAGACAATAGGTGCAGGAGTAGGCCATTTGGCCCTACTTAAGGCTGCTTACGAAGTTAGGAACCCATGGTATTACAGAAAAGTTACTGGCATGGTTAGAGCATTGGCTGATTGGTAGGAGACAGTGAGTGGGAATAAAAGGATCCTTTGCTGGTTGGCTGCCAGTGACTAGTGGTGTTCCGCAGGGGTCGGTGTTGGGACCACTTCTTTTTATGCTGTATATTAATGATTTAGCTGATGGAATGGATGGCTTTGTTGCCAAGTTTGCAGATGATACAAAGATTGACAGAGGGGCAAGTAGTGTCGAGGAAACAGGTAAACTGCAGGAGGTCTTAGACAGCTTAGGAGAATAGGCAACAGAGTAGCAAATGAAATGCAATGTTGGAAAATGCTTGGTCATGCTCTTTGGTAGTAGAAATAAATGTGCAAACTATTTTCTAAACGGGGAGAAAATCCAAACATCTGAGATGCAAAGGGACTTGGAAGTCCTTGTGCAGAACACCCTAAATGTTAACTTGCAGGTAGAGTCAGCGGTGAGGAAGGCAAATGCAATATTAGCATTCTTTTCAAGAGGTCTAGAATACAAGAGCAGGGATGTGATGCTGAGGCTTTATAAGGTACTGGTGAGGCCTCACCTTGTGTATTGGGAACAGTTTTGGGCTCCTCATCTAAGAAAAGATGTGCTGGCATTGGAAAAGGCTCAGAGGAGTTTCACAAGAATGATTCCAGAAATGAAAGTGTCGTCATATGGGAAATGTTTGATAACACTGGTCTGTACTCCCTAGAATTTAGAAGGATGAGGGGTGATCTTATTGAAACCTTTTGAATGTTGAGAGGCCCATACAGAGGTGATGTGAAAAGAATGTTTACCCTGGTGGGGAGTCTAGGACAAGAGGGCACAGCCTCAGAATAAAGTGGTTTCCATTTAAAGCAGAGATGCGGAGAAATTTCTTTAGCCAGAGGGTGGTAATTTTCGGAACTTATTACCACAGGCAGCTGTGAAGGCCAGGTCGTTGGGTATATTTAAGGCAATGCTTGATAGGTTCTTGATTGGACATGGAGAAGGCCGGGGACTGGGGCTGGGGAGGGGAAAAAGGGATCAGCCATGACTGAATTGTAGAGCAGACTTGATGGGCCAAATGGCCTAACTCTGCTCCTATGCCTTATTGTCTTAAGTGGTGAAACAGTGAAGCTTAAAACATAGGTGCAGAGTAAGTTTATATGAGACCCCATCTACTTATTTTATGCCACAGTAAATTTCAGCCTGCTGAACACAGTCCTGCTGTCCCAGGGATTAGCCCGGTAAGCTTTTCTTGTACTTCCATGGCAAGAAAGCAGTTCTGCAGATTCTTACCCTACTATCTTTCTCACTGGAGCAGAGGAAGGATGGTAGGTAAAATGAACCATGGTTGACAAGAGATTTGGAACATTTAGTCAAGAGGAAGAAGGAAGCTTACCTAAGTTTAGGAAGCGAGGATCAGATGGGGCTCTGGAGAGTTACAAGACAGCTAGGGAGTGTTATACATTGCGTGGAGCAGGAACAACAACGGAATAATGTGATTAAAGGCTTTTACTGAGTCATGTTAGTAACAGTACACCCTGGGCAACCTACAGTGTGGGAGTTACAAACTGGACCTGCCAAGGTGAACGACGTGCGTGCTTGAAAGCCTATGCCCCAAAGAGAGAGAGGAGGAGGAGGTCCAATCAATTCACCATGCAACTGATAATCAGTTGCAGGCACACTCACCTCATTCTCACAATCAATCTGATACGGCATATCCCTCGCCGCTGTAGATGGGAACCACAGAGGAAGGGAGTAAGTGAGGTGAACTGGGAAACGTGATAAAATGTCTGTCCCACTTGGAAGCAGTAAACTGACTGGTGCAACCTCAGGGACATCCACTGGGGGACAGCTTCTCTCTCTCTGCTTTCTTGGTTACCTAATGTTGAGAGCAGTAGGCTGTGAACCTCCTCTTCTTTTGAGGAAGCGTTTATTGCACGTGAGTTTCCCTACAGCGATGGCCTCTCTGTGGAAGCTTGTATGATCTCTGTGGAGACTAGACTATCCAATGATAGTCAGCATGACTTTGTGAGGGGCAGATTGTGCCTCATGTGTCACGATGGGGGTGCTGGGAGTGGACCCAAATGCAACACACATCTTGTGAGGTTAACTTAAATTGAGTTTATTGCTCATTACAAGGAAAACAAAGCAGAAGCAGAAATAGAGTAATGGACAAGGACTCAGGCCCTGGACTAGGTTGGGACTAAGGGTCTGGGCTAGGACTTGGAATCACGGATCTCCAGGGCCAGGACTCGGAACATGGACCTCCAGGGCCAGGACTTGATACTTGAAGCCTCCAGGGCCAGGACTTGATACTTGAAGCCTCTGGAGCCAGGAACTCTTCTTATTCATGGCACAGACTCAGACACAGGACATAAAACATAGAGCCGGGAATCCTCCTAGGACACAGGATGGAGTCGGGACTCTTCTTATTCATTGGACAGACTCAGACACAGGACATAAACACTGAGCCGGGAACCCTCCTTAGGCACAGGATGGAGTCAGGACTCTTCTTGACACAGGGTCAGGACCTTTCCAGGGTACAGGGCCGGGACCCCTTTTAGACGCAGGACATGGATACAGGACCATACAACGATGGACAGTACTATGACTGGGCACAAGTACGCTCCAGGCCGCGGCGAGCTCTTGACTTACCCCGGCGGGTTAACTTTGACTGACCCATACTGACAAGGGAAGGCGGCTTGCTGGCACTTGCTTCGGGAGGAGACTAGGCTTGCTCCGGCCGGATGACATGGGCTCACAGTACCTTCAGTGACTTTGTTAACACTCTCGCACTGAACGGCTGAAAGCCGGAGACTTATAAACTGCTGGTTCAGCCAAGAGTAAGTTGCCTCTAATCACCAAGCCTGAGGGACACGAGAAAACAGGGAACCAAAGGGAAACAGGGAGTCAACAGTCCGGATCATAACACAAACAAAGTAAATTTAAGGGGAACCCGATCCGGACCATGAAATCATGAGCCTGATTTGAGTAAGTGACAAAACAAATTGATGAAGATAGAGCAGAAACCATATGGATTTTATTAAGGCATTTGACAAGGTTCCCCACAGTAAGTTCATTCAGAATGTCAGGAGGCATGGGATTCAGGGAAACTTGGCTATGTGGATTCATAGTTAGCTTGTCATAGTACATCAAGGGAAGTTGTAGATGGAGTGTATTCTGCCTGGAGGTTGGTGACCAGTGCAGTTCCATAGGGATCTGTTCTGGGACCCCTGCTCTTTGTGATTTTTATAAATAACTTGGATTAGTAAGTGGAAGGATGGGTTAATAAGTTTGTAGATGATAAGATGATTGATTTTGTGGATAGTGCTGAAGATTGTCATTGGTTTCAACAGAACATTGACAGGGGGCAGATCTGGGCTGAGAAGTGGCAGATGAAATTCAATCTGGAAAACTATGAAGTGATATCCTTCGGAAGGTTGAACTTGAGAGCAGAATACAGGTTTAATGGCAGAATTCTTTGTACCATGGAGGAACAGAGGGATCTTGAGGTCCATGCCGTTCAGAGAGGAGGGTCTGCGCAGGCGTGTGACGTCGGGCAGTGCAGCGCGGCAGATTTAAAAGGAACAGAGCCTCATACAGCGGGCAGCGGAGTTTGCGGGCTGCGGAGTGAGCCGGGAGCGGAGTGAAGGCTTAAGGGCTTCGGCTCAACGGGCTTAGGCGGAAACGGGCGAGGCGAGGAAGGTTTGGTATTCATTTTCTGTTGTTATTTGAGGAGAGGGGCAGTATGGGTGTGAGGGCAGTTTGTTGTTCTCGGTGTCGGATGTGGGAGGCCCTGGAGTCTCTAAGCCTCCCGGACATCTACATCTGCGCCAAGTGCATCGAGATGCAGCTCCTAAGGGACCGCGTTACGGAACTGGAGCTGCAGCTCGATGACCTTCGTCTGGTCAGGGAGAGTGAGGAGTTGATAGAGAGGAGTTATAGGCAGGTGGTCACACCGGGGCCACGGGAGGCAGACAAGTGGGTCACGGTTAGGAGGGGGAAGGGGAAAGGTCAGGTAATAGAGAGTACCCCGGTGGCTGTGCCCCTCGACAATAGGTACTCCTGTTTGAGTACTGTTGGGGGGGACAGCTTACCTGGGCGAAGCGACAGTGGCCGTGCCTCTGGCACAGAGTCCGGCCCTGTAGCTCAGAAGAGTAGGGAAAGGAAGAGGAGGGCAGTTGTGATAGGGGGCTCGATAGTAAGGGGGTCAGATAGGCGATTCTGTGGACGCAGTCCAGAGACCCGGATGGTAGTTTGCCTCCCTGGTGCCAGGGTCTGGGATATTTCTGATCGTGTCCAAGATATCCTGAAGTGGGAGGGTGAGGAGCCAGAGGTCGTGGTACATATAGGTACCAATGACATAGGTAGGAAAAGGGAAGAGGTCCTGAAAGGAGAATATAGGGAGCTAGGAAGGGAGTTGCGAAAAAGGACCGCAAAGGTAGTAATCTCGGGATTACTGCCTGTGCCACGCGACAGTGAGAGTAGGAATGCGATGAGGTGGAGGATAAATGCGTGGCTGAAGGATTGGAGCAGGAGGCAGGGATTCAAGTTTTTGGATCATTGGGACCTCTTTTGGCGCAGGCGTGACCTGTACAAAAAGGACGGGTTACACTTGAATCCTAGGGGGACCAATATCCTGGCAGGGAGATTAGCGAGGGCTACTGAGGTGACTTTAAACTAGAATGGTTGGGGGGTGGGAATCAAATTAAAGAGGCTGGGCGTGAGGAGGTTAGTTCACAACAGGGGGATGGGAACCAGTGCAGAGAGACAGAGGGGTGTAAAGTGAGGGTAGAAGCAAAAAGTAGTAAGGAGAAAAGTAAAAGTGGCAGGCCGACAAATCCAGGGCAAGCATCAAAAAGGGCCACTTTTCAACATAATTGTATAAGGGCTAAGAGAGTTGTAAAAGAGCACCTGAAGGCTTTGTGTGTCAATGCAAGGAGCATTTGTAACAAGGTGGATGAATTGAAAGTGCAGATTGTTATTAATGATTATGATATAGTTGGGATCACAGAGACATGGCTCCAGGGTGACCAAGGATGGGAGCTCAACGTTCAGGGATATTCAATATTCAGGAGGGATAGACATGAAAGAAAAGGAGGTGGCGTGGTGTTGCTGGTTAAAGATGAGATTAACGCAATAGAAAGGAAGGACATAAGCCGGGAAGATGTGGAATCGATATGGGTAGAGCTGCGTAACACTAAAGGGCAGAAAACGCTGGTGGGAGTTGTGTACAGGCCACCTAACAGTAGTAGTGAGGTCGAAGATGGTATTAAACAGAAAATTAGAAATGTGTGCAATAAAGGAACAGCAGTTATAATGGGTGACTTCAATCTACATGTAGATTGGGTAAACCAAATTGGTAAAGGTGCTGAGGAAGAGGATTTCTTGGAATGTATGCAGGATGGTTTTTTGAACCAACATGTTGAGGAACCAACTAGAGAGCAGGCTATTCTGGACTGGGTTTTGAGCAATGAGGAAGGGTTAATTAGCAATCTTGTCGTGAGAGGCCCCTTGGGGGTGGTGGAATTCTTCATTAAGATGGAGAGTGACATAGTTAATTCAGAAACAAAGGTTCTGAACTTAAAGAGGGGTAACTTTGAAGGTATGAGACGTGAATTAGCTAAGATAGACTGGCAAATGACACTTAAAGGATTGACGGTGGATATGCAATGGCAAGCATTTAAGGATTGCATGGATGAACTACAAAAATTGTTCATCCCAGTTTGGCAAAAGAATAAATCAAGGAAGGTAGTGGACCCGTGGCTGACAAGAGAAATTAGGGATAGTATCAAGTCCAAAGAAGAAGCATACAAGTTAGCCAGAAAAAGTAGCTCACCTGAGGACTGGGAGAAATTCAGAGTTCAGCAGAGGAGGGCAAAGGGCTTAATTAGGAAGGGGAAAAAAGATTATGAGAGAAAACTGGAAGGGAACATAAAAACTGACTGTAAAAGCTTTTATAGATATGTAAAAAGGAAAAGACTGGTAAAGACAAATGTAGGTCCCCTACAGACAGAAACAGGTGAATTGATTATGGGGAGCAAGGACATGGCAGACCAATTGAATAATTACTTTGGTTCTGTCTTCACTAAGGAGGACATAAATAATCTTCCAGAAATAGTAGGGGACAGAGGGTCCAGTGAGATGGAGGAACTGAGCGAAATACATGTTAGTAGGGAAGTGGTGTTGGGTAAATTGAAGGGATTAAAGGCAGATAAATCCCCAGGGCCAGATGGTCTGCATCCTAGAGTGCTTAAGGAAGTAGCCCAAGAAATAGTGGATGCATTAGTGATAATTTTTCAAAACTCGTTAGATTCTGGACTAGTTCCTGAGGATTGGAGGGTGGCTAATGTAACCTCACTTTTTAAAAAAGGAGGGAGAGAGAAACCGGGGAATTATAGACCGGTTAGCCTAACGTCAGTGGTGGGGAAACTGCTGGAGTCAGTTATCAAAGATGTGATAACAGCACATTTGGAAAGCGGTGAAATGATCGGACAAAGTCAGCATGGATTTGTGAAAGGAAAATCATGTCTGGTGAATCTCATAGAATTTTTTGAGGATGTAACTAGTAGAGTGGATAGGGGAGAACCAGTGGATGTGGTATATTTGGATTTTCAAAAGGCTTCTGACAAAGTCCCACACAGGAGATCAGTGTGCAAACTTAAAGCACACGGTATTGGGGGTAAGGTATTGATGTGGATAGAGAATTGGTTAGCAGACAGGAAGCAAAGAGTGGGAATAAACGGGACCTTTTCAGAATGGCAGGCAGTGACTAGTGGGGTACCGCAAGGCTCAGTGCTGGGACCCCAGTTGTTTACAATATATATTAATGACTTGGATGAGGGAATTAAATGCAGCATCTCCAAGTTTGCGGATGACACGAAGCTGGGCGGCAGTGTTAGCTGTGAGGAGGATGCTAAGAGAATACAGGGTGACTTGGATAGGTTGGGTGAGTGGGCAAATTCATGGCAGATGCAATTTAATGTGGATAAATGTGAAGTTATCCACTTTGGTGGCAAAAACAGGAAAACAGATTATTATCTGAATGGTGGCCGATTAGGAAAAGGGGAGGTGCAACGAGATCTGGGTGTCATTATACACGAGTCATTGAAAGTGGGCATGCAGGTACAGCAGGCGGTGCAAAAGGCGAATGGTATGTTGGCATTTATAGCGAGAGGATTCGAGTACAGGAGCAGGGAGGTACTACTGCAGTTGTACAAGGCCTTGGTGAGACCACACCTGGAGTATTGTGTGCAGTTTTGGTCCCCTAATCTGAGGAAAGACATCCTTGCCATAGAGGGAGTACAAAGAAGGTTCACCAGATTGATTCCTGGGATGGCAGGACTTTCATATGAAGAAAGACTGGATGAACTGGGCTTGTACTCGTTGGAATTTAGAAGATTGAGGGGGGATCTGATTGAAACGTATAAGATCCTAAAGGGATTGGACAGGCTAGATGCAGGAAGATTGTTCCCGATGTTGGGGAAGTCCAGAACGAGGGGTCACAGTTTGAGGATAAAGGGGAAGCCTTTTAGGACCAAGATTAGGAAAAACTTCTTCACACAGAGAGTGGTGAATCTGTGGAATTCTCTGCCACAGGAAACAGTTGAGGCCAATTCATTGGCTATATTTAAGAGGGAGTTAGATATGGCCCTTGTGGCTACGGGGATCAGGGGGTATGGAGGGAAGGCTGGAGCGGGGTTCTGAGTTGGATGATCAGCCATGATCATAATAAATGGCGATGCAGGCTCGAAGGGCCGAATGGCCTACTCCTGCACCTATTTTCTATGTTTTCTATGTTTCTATGCCAAGAGATACCTCAAAGTTGGCAGACCAGTTGACAGGTTGCTTAGGGTGGTATATGTTGTGTTGGCCTTCATTAGTTGAGGGATTGAGTTCAAGAACTGTGAGATAAAACTTGCAGCTCTATAAAACTCTGGGTAGACCACACTTGGAGTATTGTGTTTCGTTCTGGTCACCTCATTATCGGAAGGATGTGGAATCTTCAGAGAGAAGCAGAGAGGAGATTTACCAAGATGCTGCCTGGATTAGTGACCATGTCTTATGAGGAGAGGTTGAACAAACTAGGGCTTTCTATTTGGAGCACAGGAGAATGAGAGGACACTTGATAGAAATGTACCAGATAAGAGGCATAGATAAAGTGTTGGAAAGCCAAAGGCTTCTTTTCCCCCAGGGCTGAAATGGCTAATACATGAGGGTATAATTTTAAGATGATTGGTGGAAAGTATAAGGGGAATGTCAGAGATAGGTTTTTTTTTTAAAACACAGAGAGCGGTAGGTAAAGTATATGGAACGTGCTGCCAGGGATGGTGGTAAAAGCAGATGCATTAGGGACATTTAAGAGACTCTTGGATAGGTATATGGATGATAGAAAATGGAGGACTATGAGGCAGGGATGGAATTGAATGATCCTAATGTAGTTTTAAAGTTGGCACAAGTTTTTTGGCTTAAGGGCTGTATTGTGCTGTAATGTTCTATGCTCTATATTCTGTGTTCTATCATGAGACCAAAACTCTACATAAACCCTTTCTTGTAATGCAGGCCAACTTGCAATTTCCCTTCCTAATTGTTTGCTTCACCTGAACACATGCTTTCAGGGAGTGATATGCAAGGCCAGCCATTTCTTATTGTACCTCTCCTTTTTCCAATCTGTCAGCATTCAGATATAAGCTGTCTTTCTGTTTACAGGTGGATGACATTGCATTTATCCATATTAAACTGTATCTTCCATGCATTTTCCCATTCACCCTATTTCCCTCAATTACATTAAAACCGCTTTGCATCCACTTCACAGCTCCTCTGTCCCATCCCACCACCTTCGTATCATATGAAATCTTGGAGATCTCAGTTTCTTTGTTCAAATTATTGGATATACATTGTGAAAAATAGGGTCCAAAAAACTGAACCCTGTGTCATTACTTGCCAACTGGAAAAAACACCTGGTTATTCCTAATCTCTATTTTCAGACTGTCAATTAAATCAATTCTGAATGTTTATTTATTTGTTTGTTTGTTTTATGAGATACAGCAAGGTAATAGCCCAACAAACCTGTGCCACCCAATTGCGCACATGTGGTCAGGAACCTTCTAACCTGTACATCTTTGGAATGTGTGTAGAAACCAGAGCACCCAGAGGAAACACACACAGTCACAGGAAGAGCATACAAACTCCTTCCAGACAAAGCTGGAATTGAACTCTGGTCACTGTACTAGCATTTCGCTAACTGCTATGCTGCCTTGCAGCCCCAGCACGGTATATAGCAATATTTTATCCGCTTACTTTACTTTTGTGGGATCTCATTAAAAGTCTTCAGGAAGTCAAAATACAAACCTTCAGTAGTTTTGTTATGCAAAATCACCCTTTCATAAACCATTCTGGTTTTGTCCGATCCCATTCTTCCAATTTTCTGCTGTTATATAACTTTTTATAATATTATTACCATTTTACAATGACTGGTATTCGGCTTACTGGTCTGTAATTACCCCGTTTTTTCACATTTTTTTTAGAATTAAATCAAGGCTATGTTCTGCTCATTACACCTTCCAAGCTGTGGCAACTGATATAAAGTCTGAACAATTTTAGTAGGTGACCACCAATGTATCCATTACTTCCAAGGCCATATCCAGAGTACTCGCGAATCTCTGGGATGTAGACTAAAAGGCTCTGGAGGTTTGCTGACCCCTAGATCCATTAATTTCCCATAAAATTATTTCTTTACTAGTATTGATTTTCTTCAGTTCCTCTCTTCCTCTACATCAGGGGTACCCAAACATATATGAAAGATTATTCTATGACTTTCTTTGTGAAGTCAGAATCTAAGTATGTGTTTAATTGTTCTACTATTTATTTGCTGTCAATTATAATTTCCTTCATTGCTAACTGTAGGGGACACTTCGGGAGTAAAATGAAACAGGAAAATATGCAGTAAATGGTCGGATTCTTCGGAGCATCGGCGTACAGAGCAACCTTGGGGTGCAAGTCCATATTTTCTGGAAAGTGATAGCACAAGTGCATAGACTGGAAAAAGAAGGCATATTGCATGCTTGCCTCCAGCAGCTTGGGCTTTGCTGTAAAAGTCATGAAGTAAAGTTGCTGCTGTATAACACGTTGGTTAGGCTACATTTTGAGTATTATGTGCAGTTCTGGTCACCCCATTACCAGAATAATGAGGAGATTTTGGAGGAGATTTGAAATGATATTGCCTGGATTAGAGAATAATTAGCTATATACAAAGATAGAGCAAACTTGTAAAATTCTCTGGAATTCTTTTCTGTAAATGCCTGTAAGAAAATAAATCTCAAGATAGTATGTGATAACATATCTGTCTTTGATAATACATTTATTTTGAACTTTGAACTGGAGAGAAATAAGCAGGAGAATATAAAATCCCGGATTCTGATAAATAAAGGTGGTGAAAATGAGAACCGTTGAGGGAGAGGTGACCAGCAGATGGAACCAGACTCAGGTTGTGGAGAAAGTAGTGAAAATTCCTTGGGTGAACTGTGTGTGAAGTAGGTGATGGAACCAGAAGAGGGAGGGGGATGAATATGAATGATGGGAGCAGGGGAGCTGTGGGAAAAGGACAAAAGTAGATGCAGCTGTATAAGACCCTGGTCAGACCTCACTTGGAGTACTATGCTCAATTCTGGTCGCCTCACTACAGGAAGGACGTGGAAACCATAGAAAGGGTGCAGAGGAGATTTACAAGGATGTTGCCTCGATTGGGGAGCATGCCTTATGAGAATAGGTTGAGTGAACTTGGCCTTTTCTCCTTGGAGCGACGGAGGATGAGAGATGACCTGATAGAGGTGTACAAGATATTGAGAGGCATTGATCGTGTGGATAGTCGGAGACTTTTTCCCAGGGCTGAAATGGCAAGCATGAGAGGACACAGCTTTAAGGTGCTCGGAAGTAGGTACAGAGGAGATGTCAGGGGTAAGTTTTTTACGCAGACAGTGGTGAGTGCGTGGAATGGGCTACCGGCGGTGGTGGTGGAGGCGGAAACGATATGGTCCTTTAACAGACTCCTGATTAGGTACATGGAGCTTAGAAAAATAGAGGGCTATGGGTAAGCCGAGGTAGTTCTAAGGTAACGACATGTTTGGCACAGCTTTGTGGACCAAAGGGCCTGTATTGTGCTGTAGGTTTTCTATGTTTCTATGTTTCAATATGTGGGCACATGGCCAAGTGGTTAAGGCATTGGACTACTGACCTGAAGGTCGTGAGTTCGAACCCCAGCCAAGGCAATGTGTTGTGTCCTTGAGCAAGGCACTTAATCACACATTGCTCTCCAACGACACTGGTGCCAAGCTGTATGGGTCCTAATGCCCTTCCCTTGGACAACATTGGTGTCGTGGAGAGGGGAGACTTGTAGCATGGGCAGCTGCTGGTCTTCCATACAACCTTGCCCAGGCCTGCGCCCTGGAGAGTGAAGACTTTCCAGGTGCAGATCCATGGCCTTGCGAGACTAATGGATGCCTTTATGTTTCTATAATATTCATGAATGATCTAAAAATCTAAGGGCAGAGGGGAAGAAGCTGTTCCTAAGATATTGAGTGTGGGTCTTCAAGTATCTCTTCCCTGATGGTAGTATTGAGAAGCAGGCATGCCCAGATAGTGACAATGATTATTTACATCTTGCATTTATGCCAGTGCTTCTATAGTTGTACATTACTAATACCCCTTTTATCTGTATAAGTTTCAGTGCCAGGTCGGGAATGTGAGACAAGTTGCACTCATGTCTGAATCCCTCTTCTGCTTCCGTCGTAGCAAAGGTCTGCACTCAACACTCAGCCTACTCTGCTCTGTTCACTAGTCCTATCTCCTCTATGTCTTGGTTCATATCATGACCTTCACCTTGACGTTCTTTCTCTCATCCATCATCCATCAGGAACTGTATGCTGGTTCTGTACTCTTCACTATGACCTGGTCTTCGCTCTTTCTTCGAATCCCTCTGCTTTTCGCTTTGCATGGGAATAGAAAGTGAATTGCCTTTATGATCCTGTGGCATTTTTTCCTATAAACTAAGTATTTTTCCTTCTGGCAAACATGCTCTACACTACAGTGTTCCTATATTTTACACTGTTACTGTCCTTTTGTGGTTTCGCTTTACCCTATGAACCTAGGTTTTTGCTGTTCACAATGAAATTCATCATCTTTAGCTGTTGTCAGCTCCAAAGCCCAACAGGATACAACACACTTTACTCAGCTTCTCATTGGATTTGCTCAAAAATCACTTCCCTAACTGCTTCGTCAGGCATACATGGAACCTATGGATCCAGCAACTTCCTTGCACTAGCGCTAAAAACATGCTGTGGAATTCTGGAACATTCTGACACAAGAACATAAAAGCATAAGAAATCGGAGCAGGAGTCAGCCATCTGGTCCATTGAGCTTGCTCTGCCATTCAGTAAGATCATGGTAAAAACAGTGTCTATAAAAAGTATTCACCCACCTCCATTTTAGAAGTTTTTATGCTTTATTGTTTTACAACATTGAATCACAGTGGATTTAATTTGGCTTTTTTGACACTGATCAATATGAAAAAGACTCTTCCATATCAAAGTGGAAACAGATCTCTACAAAGTAATCCAAATTAATTCCAAACATAAAACTCAAAATAATTGATTGCATAAGTATTCACTCCTTTAATATAACACACCAAATCATCACTAGTGCAGCCAATTGGTTTTAGATGACACATAATTAGTTAAATGGAGATCACCTGTGTGAAGTCACGGTGTTTCAATTGATTGTGGTAAAAATACACCTGCATCTGGAAGGTCTAACTGTTGGTTGCTGAAGAGATTGCTGGCTGACCAGGGGGAGCGGACTGGAAGCTGGCTGTGTTTTGCTTGATGCGTGGATGTGGTTTGGAACCTGTTGAGGGAAAGAGAGTGGGGAAGGAATGGAAATTGCTGGGAGGGGGTCGTGTGGGTCCGGTAATGGCGGACAAGATAAGAGGTGGGGTTGAGGGAAAGAAAGTGGAGAAGGAGAGGGATAGAGACTTGGGACCAGAGGTAGGCAGCTGGGGAGAGGTGGATTATTGTGAAGGGAGAAATAAAGGGAATGAGGAGGTAGTGAGGGGTCAGATGAATAAAAACCAAGACAAAGGGAATAAAAGAATAAGAAATGATAGTGGAGAAAGCTCTGAAAGTGAGGAAGATGAACAAGCTCAGAGAGGAGGTGTTGTCATAATTAGGTTTAATGAGAAGGCTCAGGGACATATAAAGAAAATTAACCCATTTGTGCTAACAACAACTCTGACAAATAAGGTAGGGGAAATAGTATTTGCAGAAGTCCTTAATGATAGCAACTTATTGGTAAGATGTGCGAATGAGGAACAACTTGAGAAAGCACTCAAGCTAAAAGAGATAGGAAAATGCAAGGTGGAATACACTGGGAGGGTGGGAGCACAAAACAGTGGTTGTAAAGGAGTGATCACGGGGATACCAATGAGTATAGATATGGAGGAGATAAAGAGGAATATCAAAGGAGGGAAAGTAATGAATATTCAAAGACTGAAAACAACAAAGGAGGGAGTGAAAAAGGAAAGTGAATCAGTATTGATTGAATTTGAAGAAGAAAGAGTGCCAAGGAAGGTGTTCCTGGGTTTCATGAGTTACCCAGTAACGGTGTATATGCCAAAGCCATTGAGGTGCTATAATTGTCAAAGGTTTGGACACATAGCTAAAAACTGTAAAAGGCAGAGGAGATGTGCTGGATGTGGGGGTGATCATGAATATGGAAAGTGCGGAACAGGAGTTCAACCAAAATGCTGCAATTGTGGAGGAGCTCATAATGTTGCATATAGTGGGTGTGAGGTCGTCAGACGGGAGACTAAAATTCAAGAAATAAGAGTGAAAAGAAAGATCACTTATGCAGAAGCTGTAAGAATGTCAAGAGAACAGAATAATGCTCCTAATGAACAGGGAGCAATAGGGATACGAGAGATGCAACAAAGAACAAATGACAGGATTTATGTAGACAAAAAGGCTCTAGTAACATTCATTGCAGGAGTGATTAATAGTACGGCTGAGGTAAAGTCAAAAAGTGACAAAATTCAGCTGGTGGTAAAAGCAGCAGTAAACCATTTAGGGTTAGTAGGACTGACATGGGAGGAAGTGAGGGAGAACCTCAGTAATCAGTCAAGCCAGGAAGTGTCATGTGTTGGTTAATACTAATTATGGTGATTCTTTTACAATGGAATGCAAGGAGCTTACTGGCCAATAGCCAGGAATTCAAGCACTTTATTAAAGAAATGGTTGTAAAACCAGATGTAGTGTGTATTCAGTAAACTTGGTTGAAACCAACTTTAGACTTTGTGGTATATGGGTATACAATGATAAGGAAAGATAGAAATCTAGGGGGAGGAGGGGGTTGTGCTATGTTAATCAAGCAAGGTATACCATATAGGGTACTGGAGAAAGGAGATGATCAGGAATACATAGTGGTGGAAGTGTGGGAGAGAGGGGAGGGAGTGGTTATAATTAACTACTACAATCCATGTAAAAGGTTGGATTTGGACAGCTTATTAAAGATACAAGGACAAAACAGACATAAAGTAGTGTGGTGTGCAGCTTTCAATGCTCATAGCACAATATGGGGGGATCAGATTACAGATCCAAATGGAAAGGTAATTGAAGATTTGATGGAAGAAAGGGATTTGGTGTGTATGAATGATGGTAGCGGCACAAGGATAGATATAACAACAGGAACTGAGTCAGTGTTAGATATGACGTTAGTGTCTAATACCTTGGCTGGCATTAGTAACTGGGGAGTTTGGACTGCTTCAACAGTAGGCAGTGATCACTACCCAGTTTTGTGTTCAGTGGGTGAAAGAGTTGAAGTAAGACCAGGTGGCGGAACCCCAAAGTGGGTGTTTGAAAAAGCTGATTGGGGTAAGTTCCAGAAGTTGAGTGAAGAAGGGTTGACAAAGATTGATATTTCTGGAAATGTAGATGAATTAAACAGTCAGGTGACTTCAGCAATTATCATGGCAGCAGAAGGATCTATACCTAGGAGTAAAAATAGGATGAATAGAAAACTGGTACCATGGTGGACAGAGGAATGTTGTCAGGCTGTAAAAAACAGAAATAGAGTATTCAGGCTAGTTAAAAGAACCCATAATATGCAGCATTTGGTTCAATATAAGAAAGCACAGACAGTGGTGAGAAGAACTATACGTCAAGCTAAAAGGGCAAGTTGGAGGAGTTTTTGCGACAAGGTAGGAAGAACAACACCTGTGGGAGAGATATGGGGAATGATTAAGAGGATGGGAGGAGATAGAAGGGAATGGGAATATCCAGTAATGATATCTGAGGAGGAAACTGCAGTCTCCAGTAGGGATAAGGCTGAGGTCATGGCCAAGTCATTTGTACTGATACACAGTTCAGAAAATTTGTCTGAAGAAGGGAGAAGAAGGGAAAGAATAATGAGCCAACACCCAGGTGTGTTAAGCAGGAGGGAAGGAACAAGTGATATAATTGATGATCCATTTACATTAGCAGAAATGGTGAGAGCAATAAAGAGATTGAGACCAACCTCCTCAGGGAAAGATCTGATATGCTCTGTGATGCTAAAAAATCTAGGAGAAGGAGTGCTCTTGAAGTTGCTGCATTTTTATAACAGAGTGTGGGAGGAGGGAAGATTACCAAGTGCATGGAAAGAAGCAGTAGTAATTCCAATAAGGAAGCCTGGCAAGGATCTGTTAAAACCCACTAGCTACAGACCAATTGCATTAACATCAAGTATATGTAAGATAATGGAAAGGATGATAACAGAAAGGTTATCATATGAGCTTGAGAAAAGGGGAATGCTGGCAAGTTATCAGAGTGGTTTTAGAAAGGGAAGGAATTCCATGGACTCAGTGATTATGTTAGAGACTGAAATAAGGAAGGCCCAGGCAAATAGAGAGTCAGTAATGGCAGTGTCCTTTGACATTGAAAAAGCCTATGATATGATGTGGAAGGAAGGATTATTAATTAAACTGCACAAGATGGGGGTTGGTGGGAGAGTTTTTAATTGGATTAAAGATTTTTTGTTTGGTAGAAAAATTCAAGTTTGGATTGGATCAGAATTATCAAAACAGTACATAGTGGAAAATGGCACACCTCAAGGTAGTGTGATTAGCCCGTTACTTTTCATCATTATGATCAATGATGTCTTCACAAAGGTACCAGTGGATATAGGTAGGTCACTGTTTGCGGATGATGGGGCCTTGTGGAAAAGAGGCAGGAACATGGACCATATAATCAGGAAACTACAAGAAGCAATTGATGAAGTGGTAGAGTGGGGTTATGATTGGGGATGTAAATTTTCAGTAGACAAAACTCAAACTGTATTTTTTTTACCAGGAAAAGGGTTGAGGTAGGGAAGAAGTTAAGGATGTATGGGGTTGAATTAGAAAGGGTTGCATCATTTAAATTTCTGGGAGTTATATTTGATTCACGATTAACATGGGCAGACCATATCAGGAAAGTTGAGGAGAAATGTAAAAAAGTAATAAATGTGATGAGATGTTTGACTGGTAGGGAATGGGGAGCAAGTTGTTCAGCTTTGAAGAGAATGTATGTGGCTTTAGTAAGATCTGTATTGGATTATGGAAATATAGTATATGGATCAGCAGCTAGGTCTCTTATAAGGAAACTGGATGTGATTCAGGCTCAGGCCTTGAGAGTGTGCAGTGGGGCTTTTAAAATGTCACCAGTGTCAGCCCTACAGGTAGAAATGGGAATAATGCCTTTGGAACTAAGAAGGATGCAACTGATGGCAAACTACTGGGCTAACTTGCAGGGGCACAATGATTCTCACCCTACTAATGGAGTGTTGCAGGAGTGCTGGGAAAATGGGAAGTTTCAGAGGGATACCTTTAGTCGGGTAGGGAATGATATCGCGAAAGAATGTGGAGTATTTGATCTGAGGATAAGTCCTTCAGTAGTTTATCCGGTTGTAGCTCCATGGAAGCTTGTATGGCCTGACATAGACTGGCATTTGTTAGAGGTAAAAAGGAAAGAAAGATATAAAACAGATTTGGTAAATGCATTTAACTGTCATGTGATGGAAAAGTATAGTGATTATACTCACATTTATATGGATGGTGCGAAGGAACCTGAAACAGGAGTGACAGGGTTTGGGGTGGTCATACCAGCAAAAGAAATTGGAATCAGCAGAAGAACATCTAATAACTCAGGGGTGTTTACAGTGGAGATGCTGGCAGTGTTGGTTGCGTTGCAATGGGTGCAGAAAGCCAGACAAGCCAAAGCATTGATATGTTCAGATTCATCCTCAGTTCTAGCAAGTTTAAGGTCTTTTCACACAAACAGTCAGCAAGATGTACTTTATGAAGTCCTTCAGTTAGTTACAAGAATTGCAAATCAGGGAGGTCAGGTAAAATTTCTATGGGTTCCAGCACATGTAGGGGTGAAAGGGAATGAGAGGGTGGATGAGTTGGCAAACAGGGCGTTAAAGAAAGAAAATGTGGAAATGCACATTAGTATCAGTAAAGCAGAGGTTAAGTGTGTAATCTGGGAAAAAGTCAACCGAATGTGGCAAGAAAGATAGGACAGGGAGGGGAAAGGGAGGCATTTATATCAAATACAAAAGAGTGTTGCAGTTACTAGGGTAGGTAATGGAAACAGAAGAGAGGAAATTGTGTGGACTAGGTTAAGGCTGGGGCATTGTGCATTAAACAAAACATTGAAAATGGTAGGGAAACACCAGACAGGATTGTGTGAGGAATGTCAGGAAGAGGAGTCAGTAGAACATGTAGTTCTGAGTTGCAGGAAGTATGGGATACGGAGAGAGATGATGAGAAATAAATTAAGGGAATTGGGGATGCAGGAATTCACATTAAAAGGGTTGCTGGGCATGGGTGAGAGAGCACAAGTCCGGGTATTTTTAGCGTTTTTAAGGGGTACAGGGGTTTTTTATAGAATATGACGAATAAACAGGAATAGGATACTAGGATGGTCAAAGATGGGAGGGTGAAGTGTAGGTTTGTGTGTGTGTATGTATATATATATATATGTGTGTGTATATATATATATATATATATATATATACACACACACATACACACACACATATATACACACACACACACACACACACACACACACACACACGTGCACGCGATTGGGTGAAGGGATTTAGAATGTATGTCTAGTGCACATTCTGGAGCAGAGGGTGGCGGTAATGCACCATTAAGCTGGATGCCAACCGCTGTAAAACAAGATACAGACAGACAGGTCCAACTGCTGGTGAGTCAGTATCCTGGCAAAAACTACACTATGAAGACAGAAGAACACTCCAAGCAACTGTGGGAATGTAATTGAAAAGCACAAGTCAGGAGATGGATACAAGAAAATTTCCAAGTCACTGACTATTGCTTGGAGTACAGTTAAGTCAATCATCAAGAAATGGAAAGAATATGGCACAGCTGTAAAGCTGCCTAGAGCAGGCCATCCTCAAACACTGAGTGACCGTGCAAGAAGGGGACTGGTGACGAAGACCACCAAGAGACCTATGACAACTCTGGAGGAGTTACAAGCTTCAGTGGCTGAGATGGGAGAGACTGCACATACAACAACTGCTGACTGGGTGATTCACCTGTCACAGCTTTATGGGAGAGTGGCAAAGTGAAAGCTGCAGTTGGGGGAAAAAAAAAATCACATGACTCTTGGCAGTGTGGAGGATCAGAGGGATCTTGGGGTCCGAGTCCATAGGACACTCAAAGCTGCTGTGCAGGTTGACTCTGTGGTTAATAAGGCATACGGTGCATTGGCCTTCATCAATCATGGGATTGAGTTTAGGAGCCAAGAGGTAATGTTGCAGCTATATAGGACCCTGGTCAGTCCCCACTTGCAGTACTGTGCTCAATTCTGGTCACCTCACTACAGGAAGGATGTGGAAACCATAGAAAGGGTGCAGAGGAGATTTACAAGGATGTTGCCTGGATTGGGGAACATGCCTTATGAAAATAGTTTGAGTGAACTCGGACTTTCCTCCTTGGAGCGATGGAGGATGAGAGGTGACCTGATAGCGATGTTCAAGATAATGAGAGGCGTTTATCGTGTGGATAGTCAGAGGCTTTTTCCCAGGGCTTTTTACCATGATCTTACTGAATGGCAGAGCACAAGAGGGCATAGTTTTAAGGTGCTTGGAAGTAGGTACAGTGGAGATGTCAGGGGTAAGTTTTTTTACACAGAGAGTGGTGAATACGTAGAATGGGCTGCCAGCAGCGGTGGTGGAGGCGGGTATGATAGGGTCTTTTAAGAGACTCCTGGATGGCTACATGGAGCTTAGAAAAATAGAGGGCTATGGGTAAAGCCTAGGTAGTTCTAAGGTAAGGACATGTTCAGCACAGCTTTGTGGGCCGAAGGACCTGTATTGTGCTGTAGGTTTTCTATGTTTCTATGACTAGAGGAAGATTGGAAGGAGAGAGAAAAAGGAGGGAGGGAAAGTGGCAAGAAACCCCACTGGATGGCAGGGCCACGTAAAACTGGAAAACTCAATCAGTTGCAGGCTACCTATGTGGAATGTGAGGTGTTGACTCCTGATGTGACCTTCTCTACATCAGTGAAGACAAAGTTTGGACTGAGTGACAGTTTTGCAGCACACTTGTACTTTGTCTGCAACAGTCATCCGGAGCTTCCTGTTTTTTGCCATTTCAATTCCTCTTCTCACTGCCAGGGTGAAGCCCAATACGAACTAGAGGAACTACAGCTGATATTCCACCCAGAGTGGGCTTGGTCTACAACCCAATGATATTAACATTGGATTTTCCAATTTTAGGTAACCCTTCTCTCCATGGAATTCTCTTCCTTCCAGGGAGTGGAGTTGATAGGAGAGTGCGGAGAGTGAAATGTATTTGTGTATGATTACCAGAAATGGATGCTCATTCAGTGGACTGATGAAGCTGCTTTTGTGCTGTATCTCTCTAGAAACTGTCAAATGCAGTAAGATGATGACTGAACTCAATACAACAACTTCCAGAAACTGTTGTATTTACAATAAATATAACATTGACCCCATTCTAACAGCAACTGAACCATTGGGACTTGATCTAGGATGTCCTTAAAACCTGATATAAAACTCTCTAACAGCAGGCTCCTCTCCTTGTAAAAAGAACTCGGGAACTTTCATCCAGCACCCATTCAGTATAATAAACAATCCTGTTGACTGAAGGAAGTTAATTTGGTATTTCCATCCTTAAATTGGGAGTTTATTGATTATTCAAGATGGTGGCATTTCCACATGCAACAGCCACTGCGGCTCCAACTAATGCTGCAATTGTTCAGCAAGCCACTGCTGAATATTAAGACCAAGAACTGCAAGTCTACCTCACTAGTGAGTTGTTGGATAGCGGATGAGCTCTGCAGCGTGGGCTTATTGCGTACCTTGCTGTCGCCTGCTACAGCCACCCAGGGAGACGTCATTGGAAGCGGTACACAAGGAAACAAAAGTGAGGAAAGGGAACTGGTATTCATGCAAGATTAAAAGCAAAACCCTTCAGGTCAGCTTTCCCATTGATTCTGCTTTCAAATGTTGAATCGCTTGAAAATAAACTGGATTACCAGCGTCCAAGACTGAATCAGCGTGAGATGAGTGACTGCTGCATGCTCATCCTGATGGAAACATGGCTCCAGGATACCATCTCTGAAGTGGCCATCCAGCTAGAGGATTTCATCTCTTTTTGGGCTGACAGAATTCTCGTGATCTCTGACAAGACTTGCAGTGGTACCTACATTAATAACACTGGTGTGTGAACTTTTTGGCAATGACGCCCCACTGTTCGTCTATGGTAAAGTTCTTAATAGTGAAGTGCAGGCCCTTTTAATTACCAAAGGAGTTCACTACTATTGTCATTGTGGCTGTATACATTCCACCACCCTCCCCACCGTGCTAAGACAGGGAAGTGCTACATAAGATCTACAGCACCATCAGTGACACAATGCAATAGTTCCTTTATTGTTGCTGGTGGCATCAACCACGCTAACTTTAAAATTAACACTGCATTCTCAGCCCAAAAGTTCAAAGTAAACTTTGCACCTCTCCTGAAGTCTACAGTCAGTTCCTTGGATATATTGACATTGGGTGAGAGGTTGTTGTTATTACACCACTCAGCCAAACTTTCAGTCTCCCTCCTGTATACTGATTCATCACCACCTTTGATACAGCCCACAACAGTGGTGTCATCAGCAAACTTGTATATGGTGTTGCAGTTGTACTTAGCCACACAGTCATACGTGTAAAGCTAGTAGAGCAGGGGACTAAGTACACATCCTTGTGATACTCCTGTGCTGATGAAGATTGTGGAGGAGACGTTTTTGCCCATCTGAACTGATGGGGATCTACAGGGGAGAAAATCCAGGATCCAATTGCACAAGGGCGTATGGAGGCCCAGGTCTTGGAATTTACTGATCAGTTTTGAGGGGATGGTGGTGTTAAATGCAGAGCTGTAATCAATAAAGAGCACCCTGATGTATGCATCTTTGCTGTCCTGATGTTCCAGGGTTGTTTGAAGAGCCAATGAGATGGCATCTGCCGTAGACCCGTTGCTTAGGTAGCCAAATTGGAACGTATCCAAGTCACCACTCAGAAAGGAGCTAATATGCTTCAACAGCAGCCTTTCAAAACACTTCATCACTGTGGGTGTAAGCGCCACTGGGTGATAGTCATTTAGACAGGTTACCATGCTCTTCTTGGGTGCCGGTACAATTGAAACCTGCTTGAAGCAGGTGGGGGCAGCACACTCATTGGGAGACGGGGGGCTGCGCAATGGCTCTTCCATTTTCTGGTGGTCAAAGCGAGTATTGAAGGCATTCATCTGGAAATGAAGCTGTGCAAGGTTTAGCTTTGTAGGAGGTTATGACATTCAAACCCTGTCAACAGCTGTCGAGCATCCCTCATTGATTCCAATCTAGTCTGGAATCTTCACATCGACTGAGAGATGGCTTTCCAAAGATCGCATCTGCACCGCTCGTAGCATCCTCGATTTCCAGACTTGAATGACTCTGATCTGGCTCTCAGCAGGTTCCAGATTTCATTGTTCATCTAGAAGTCCTGACTGGGGAAAACCCTGAATGATTTAGTGGGACACACTCATCCACAGCTGTCTTAATAAAGTCTGTAACGACCCTGGTGTAGTCATTCAGGTCCTCAGATATGTTCTTGAATACGGCCCAGTCTACTGACTCAAGGCAATCCTGTAACCATTCCTTCACCTCCCGTGAACACCTTTTGGTTGTTTTGATCTCTGGAGCCTTGCTCTATAAGGTCTGTCTGTGTGCAAGCAGCAGCAGTACAGCCAAATGAACTGACTTGCCAAAATACGGTCTCAGGAAGGGACGATAGGCATTCCTTATCGGAGTGTAGCAGTGGTCTAGTGTGTTGGGACCTCTGGCTCAACAGGTTATGTGACTGCCTCACCGAGGAGCCCACTGATGTTCATGCTGCTGATGCATGACTGCATTGTTAGATCCAGTTCAAACTGAATCATCAAGTTTGCTGGTGACACAACGGTGGTTGGTTTCATCAACAATGGCGATGAGGTGGTGTACAGAGAGGAGGTAGAGGAGCTGGCAGAATGGAGGAAGCACAACAACTTGAACCTCAACATGGACAAGACCAAAGAGAGGACTGTGGACTTTAGGAAGATGCAGAATGACCACTCCTCACTGCACATACAAGGCTAATCCATGAAGAGAGTTAGGAGCTACAAGTCTCTGGGAGTAAGTGTAACAGATGATCTCATCTGGTCTTTCAACACCACCTTGTTGGTCAAGAAAGCACAGCAGTGTCTCCAATTCCTGAGGAGACTGAGGCAAGTGAGACTTCCCCACCACACACATACGTTTTAACTAAGGTTTTCAGAGGCACTATTGAGAGTACCCTGACCAATTACATCGCCATCTGGTACATGAATTGCAAGGCATCTGATCATGAGACCTTACAAAGGATTGTGGCTACTGATGGGAGGATTATCAGGGTCTCTCTTCCACCTATTAGCACTATTTATCAGCTATTTACCCTTAGCATTGTCACTGAACCCCTCCCCCCATCTGTCCAACAATCTCTTTAACCCCCTAGCAGGAGGCAGGAGCATTAAGACAAGAACTGTTAGGATGGGAAACAGCTTCTTCCGCCAGGCCATGAGACCAATGAAATCCCTGCCACCACCCAGGTCTCATCACAGATGAAGCACCGGTAGCGTATATACATCTTATTATTTGTTAATTTATTTGTGGTAATATTACTTTATGTGTTATGTGTACCTTGGTGCGGAGGCGCATTGCCTTGTTTTGCGGTATATATGAGTACACTTGAATGACAATAAACTTGAACTTAAACTTGTATCAATTTCAGGGCTGCATTGGCTTCTCCTAGGAACTTAATGGACTTAAGCTAACCCCGTGATCACCGAGGCTTTTAAAAATATTCTCCCAATATTCAACCACTAGTTACATTTTACTAGTCCATAAATTCCACCTGGATCTGGCTTGTCCTTATTAATCTGAGTTAATATGAGGTGTAAAATAGCACAGATGGAAATTGTTTCAATAAACATTTGAATAAACAGCTTCAGTTACATTATCTGCCCTCATGTGAGTAGATCCCACCAGAGATCAGAAAGGCTGGAGCACTGAGGTCACTGAGTACCTCTCCTCTGGCTTCTCTGTGTTTGACTCAGAACTATCTGAAAGCTGCAAGATTTCAAAGTGCATCCAACAAACATTTGCATATGACACTTTACCATACTGTACAAGATAATATGAGGCATAGATAGAGTGGATAGCCAGAGACTTTTTTCCCAGGGTAGAAATGCCTAATACAAGGGTGTATAATTTTAAGGTGATTGGAGGAAAGTATAGGGGAGGTAATGTCAGAAGTAAGTTATTTACATGGAGAGTAGTGGGTGCATGGAACACCCTGCCAGGGATGGTAGTCAATAGACAATAGGTGCAGGAGTAGGCCATTCAGCCCTTCGAGCCAGCACCTCCATTCACTATGATCATGGCTGATCATCCACAATCAGTACCCTTTTCCTGCCTTCTCCTCATATCCCTTCACTCCGCTGTCTTTAAGAGCTCTATCTAACTCTTCCTTCAAAGAATCCAGAGAATTGGCCTCCACTGCCTTCTGAGGCAGATCATTCCACAGAACCACAACCCTCTGTGTGAAAAAGTTTTTCCTCAACTCCGTTCTAAATGGTCTACTCCTTATTCTTAAACTGTGGCCTCTGGTTCTGGACTCCCCCAACATCGGGAGCATGTTTCCTGCCTCTAGCGTGTCCAATCCCTTAATAATCTTATATGTTTCAATCAGATCCCCTCTCATCCTTCTAAATTCCAGAGTATACAAGCCCAGTCGCTGCAATCTTTCGACATATGACAGTCCCGCCATCCCGAGAATTAACCTTGTGAACCTACGCTGCACTCCCTCAATAGCAAGAATGTCCTTCCTCAAATTTGGAGACCAAAACTGTACACAATACTCCAGGTGTGGTCTTACCAGGGCCCAGTACAACTGCAGAAGGAAGTTGTAGAGAGATACAACTGGTCGAGGCAGATGCTCTTAGATAGGCACATGGACGATAGAAAAGATGGAGAGGAATAAAATGGAAGGAATGGGTGAGATTGTTCCTAAAGTAGGTTAAAAGGTTGGTGCAAGATTGTGGGCTGAAGGGTTAATACTGTGCTGTAATATTCTATGTTCAATTCCAGCTTCAGCAGCAGAGCTAGGGTCTAATTCAGTGTATTGTCCTTTGCTGCTACCCTGAGTACCACTGGAATTGGAATTGGTTTATTATTGTCACATGTAGCAAGATACAGTTCATCTCGAAAACCGTTCATATAGATTAGATCATTCCACAGTGCAATGAGGCAGGACAAGGTAAAACAATAACAATGCAGAATGAAATGTAATGGCTATAGAGAAAGTGCAGTTCATGTAAACAATAAGGGGGAAGATCATAACAAGATAGATGGTGAGGTCAAGTCCAATTTATCATACTATTCCTTGAGCCTAATGGTGCTTGCTTTCAGCCTTGTGCTTGAGGTGGGTGGGGTTTTTCATTGTGCTGACTGGGGCAGCGAGAAGTATAGTTAGAGTCCAAAGATCAGAGGCTGCTTTCTGTGTTGTACTGAGCTGTGCCTACAACTCTGTGCAGTTTCTTGAGGTCACATACAGAGCAGTTGCCGTACCAAGATATTATGCATCCAGATAGGATGCTTTCTACAGCGCATCGATGGTCAATGAGGACATTCCAAACTTCTTCAGTCTCCTGAGGAATTAGAGGCATTGATGAGCTTTCTTGCCTGTGACATCAAAGTTGCTGGATCAGGACAGGCTATTGGTGATGTCCACTTCTAGGAACTTAAAGCTCTCAACCTCAACATTGTTGATGTAGACAGGAGCATGTGGACCGCCACTGCCCTGAAGTCAGTGACCAGCTTTTTTGTTGTGCTAACATTGAGGGAAATGTTGTCATAACACCATGTTATTAAGCTCTCCGTCTCCTTCCTGTACTCCGACGCATCATTATTTGAGATGTGGTCCACTACGGTGGTATCACCTGCAAACTTGTAGATGGAGTAAAAGCAGAAGCTGGCTACACAGTCATGAGTGTACAGGGAGTAGAGTGGGGGGCTGAGGACAAAATCCTGTGAGGCATCGGTGCTTAGAATAATTGGAGTTGAAGTGTTGCTGCCTATCCTTATTGATTGCAGTCTGGTACTCAGGAAGTCAACGATCTTGTTGCGGAGGTAGGCATTGGCTCCCAGGGACCAGAGTTGGGTGACTGGTTTGTTTGAAATTATAGCTTTGAAGGTGGAGCTGCTGTCATAAACAACAGTCCAACATAAATGTCTTTACTGTCCATATGCTCCAGAATTGAGAGTAGGGCCAGGAGATGGTATCCACCTCTAGTGATAGCCTGCTTGCATTTAACCCCTCATAATTTTGTATATCTCTATCAAATCTCCACTCTATCTTCTATGTTCTAGGTAATAGAGTTCTAACCTATTCAATCTTTCCTTATAACTCAAGTCCTCCAGTCTCAACAACACCCTTGTAAATTTTCTCTGTACACTCTCAATCTTATTTACATCTTCCCTGTTGGTAGGTGACCAAAACTGCACACAGTACTCCAAATAAGGCTTCACCAACATCTTACAGAACTTCGACATAACATTACTCAGTACTTTGATCTATGAAGGCCAATGTGCAAACCTTTCTTAATCATCCTATCTACCTGTGATGTCACTTACAATGAATTATGGACCTGTATTCCCAGATCCCTTTGTTGTACCACACTCCTCAGTGCCCTACCACTCACTGTGTAAGACCTACCCTGGTGGTCCTCCCAAAGTGCAACACCTCACACTTGTCTGCAGTAAAATCCAGCTGCCATTTTTCAGTCCATTTTTCTAGCTAGTTCAGATCCAGCCGCAAGCTCTGTTAGCCTTTCTCACCGTCCAATACACCCCCAATCTTGGTGTCATCCATAAATTTGCCAATCCAGTTAACCACATTATCATCCAGATCATTGATCTGGATGACAAACAGCAAACGACCTAGCACTGATCCCTGAGGCACTCCACTACTCACAGCGATGATTTGTCTCCAGATTTTAGAAATGGCTTATTTATACTGCTTTTATTGAAGAAATTATTCAGAATGCTCATGCTGTTGTCACTGGGCAAAAAAATTGCACAGCACAAGATCTTTGCACACACTGGTCATTACAAATTAGAGGCAACATTAATATCCAGTCTCTTAGAATACCTTCCAATAACTTTCCCACTGCTGATGCCAGGCTCACCAGCCTATAATTTCCTGGTTTATTCCTAAAGTCCCTCTTAAACAGTGGAACAACATCGGATATCCTCCAATTCTCCGGTACCTTACCTGTCACTGAGGAAAGTTTAAATATCTCTGCTAGGGCCCCTGCAATTTCTGCACACCTCCCGTAGGGTCTGAGGAAGCACCTTGTCAGGCTCTGGAGATTTATCCATCCTAATTTGCCTCAAGGTAGCAAACACCTCCTTGTCTGTAATCTGTATAGGGTCCATGACCTCGCTGCGGTTTTGCCTCACTTCTGTAGATCCTGTGTCCATCTCCCGAGTAAATAGAGATGCAAAAAATCCATTTAATATCTCCCCCATTTATTTTGGCTTCACACATGGATCCCCAGTCTGATCTTCTAGAGCACCAGTTTTGTCCCTTGCAATCCTTTTACTCTTAATATATCTGTAGAGTCCCTGAGGATTCTCCTTCACCTTGTCTACGAGGGCAATCTCATGCCTTCTTTTAACCTTCCTGATTTCCTTGTTAAGTGTTGCCTTGCATTTCTTATACTCCATAAGCACCTTATTTATTCCTACCTGCCTGTACCTGCTATGCACCTCCTTTTTTTACTTAACCAGAGCCTCAATATCTCTGGAAACTCAAGGTTGCCTAAACCTGTTACCCTTGCCTTTTATTCTGACAGACACATACATGTTTTCTACTTGTGTGTTCTACCAGTCCATTGTCGTCAGTATAATGTTCTATGCTGTGGTATGCTGTGGTGTGCTGGGGCAATGGCATCAACACGGGTGATGTCAATAGGTTTAATAACTGATTAGAAAGGCCGGCTCTGTTATAGGAGTCAAACTGGACACACTGGAAATTGCTGTAGAACAAAGGACCCTCCAGAAAATCCTGGCAATGTTTCTCACCCTCTGCATGCCACCTTGGCTGAACAGGGGAGTACTTTAGTAATAGACTAAAACAACTGCGCTGCTCCAAAGGGCGCCATATGAGGTCATTCTTACCCTCAGCCATTAGGCTCTATAATGAGTCAACCTATAGCTGGGGAAGTGATGACTCCCTCCTGTTTGACTGTTTGAGGTAACTTATTTTTATTCTTTCTACTTCTCTTCTAACATTTGTATATTGATATATATGTGCACTTGTAATGCTACTGTGATCAATAAAGTACCTATCTAATCTATTCTCAAAATTTCACATTTGAATGCCTCCCGCTTACCAAGTACACCTTTGCCAGAAAACAGCCTGACCCTATCCACGCTTGCTAGATCCTTTCCGTTGCCATCAAAATTGGCGTTTCTCCAATTTAGAAACTCAACCTGTGGACTAGACCTATCATTTTCCATATTTACCTTGAAACTCATGGCATTATGATCACTAGATGCAAAATACTTCCCTACACAAATTTCTGTCAACTGCCCTGTCTCACTCCCTAATAGCAGATTAAGTATCACACGCTCTCTCTCATTGGGACTTCTTTGTACTGATTAAGAAAACTTTCCTCAGCACATATGACAAACTCTACCCCATCTAGTTCTTCTATAGTATGGGAGTCCAAGTCAATAGTGGAAAGCTAAAATCACCTACTATCACAACCTTATGTTTCTTGCAACAGTCTGTGATTTCCCTATAAGTTTGTTCCTCTAAATCCCATGGACTGTTAGGTGGTCTATAATATAGCTCCATTAATGTGATCATACCTCAGTTTTACCCATAAAGCTTCACTAGAGAGTTCTCCAGTCTGTTCTGACTGATGGCTGCCGCGACATTTTCCATGGTTGGTAATGCCACCCCTCCCCC